>NC_132801.1:15691008-15991008 GCF_048594095.1 Paramormyrops kingsleyae | reverse complement strand
GTCCTAGCAGTGCACTTCAACATCTGCACTTAGTGTTTCCCATTCCTTTTGAAGGTCACGTCATCGTCCGTTTCATGAGACACTGTCAGATAAGTTTTCTCTGGCATTAGAAAGTAGCTTCCGCCCAGGAGCACCAGTACCCTCTGGTGGTAACACAAGGCATCACACCTAGTGAGGGACCATTCAGGTCCTGGTAAGGGTAATATAATTAAGCAAGTAAGTGAACTTTGTCATTCACACCATACAACAGTACAACAACGGATGCATAGCTGCATGAAATTGTGTATCTCCAGGCTCAATGTGCAGATATAAAAAGACAAGTGCACATAGACAACATATGGATATTACAACAAAATTTCACTTTTTACTCAGAAGTAAGTAAGACAGCATAAGGCAGCACAGGACAGACACAAATTACAAAACAATATATATATATATATGTGTACAGAAATGTAAGTCCAGTCAGTGGTGAATATAATATAAAAAAATGATTGTACATCATTTCACAGTGATTGTATTATTCCACTATATACATACTGTATTGGGTCATTCCATGTCAAATCATCAAACTCGAGTCCCATCTCTAATGTGGCCAAAACTACCAGTCTGGAAATATGTAAAATGTCTCTGTTGTTTTTTAAGAGGGAGAACAGGGTCTGTTGAATATTCTCCTTCATTTTCTTTAAATAATGTGTTTTCATGCAGCATTTTTTTTTATATATTTGGCAATTTCACTATAATATGCATCATTTTTGGGTTTTAAGCACATGTGTGTGCTGAGGATTAGTGGTTCCCCCATTATTTTAAAGGTTTTGGAGAATGATTCACCCCCACCTCTTTGCACCCCTCTCCCACTTCTCTTTTCACACGTGCTACACAGTATCACTATCTTGTGAAGCAATTTGTAATTTTTCATGTAAAAGACATGTACTTAATTCAGTCTTTTAAGTACACCAAATGTCAAGTAAGCCAATCTGTGCTAATGGCAGAGAACTGGATAACTGCTCTGATATTTGTATTGACATCTATGACAATGTTCTTGTGTCACTTAAAGATTAGGGCTATTGTGTCTTTTCTGCCCTCTTGTAACATCGTCCTGTCTGGTCTTCCATTTACAATTCATCATTTGTTTTTTTGATGATACTGCATATCTTTGTTTGTTTGTGTAAAGTTTGAGTACAGATTCAAAAGTACAGCTTATTTTTGTTTAAAACTATTTAACTGATTCCGAATGCGCAGTTTGAGTTCTTTATGCATGAATCCATCAGTCACTGTCCTACTGGGTCGCGGAGTAAGCCAATCGCGGAAGCAACGGGCTCGAGGCAGGGAACAACCCTGGACTGGGGCCAGCCCATCGCAGGGCACACTCACACACCATTCACTCACACATGCACACCTATGGGCAATTTAGCAACATCAATTAGCCTTAGCATGTCTTTGGACTGTGGGGGGAAACAGGAGCACCCGGAGGAAACCCCATGACGACACGGGGAGAACATGCAAACTCCACACACATGTGACTCAGGCGGACACTCGAAGACTCCCAGAGGTGTGAGGCAACAGCGCTAACCACTGCACCACCATGCCGCCCTATCAGTACATTTCAGTCCTTCAAAGTGATTTCTAACAAATGTGCTTTCTTTTTTGATCCACTAGGTGGGGATGTTTAGCCAAGCAGACTAACAGTTATTACCTGCCCAATTTCCCATGCTTCCTAAAATATAAAGAACATCGGGCAACACTTACTCATCATTTCTCCAGACGATGTTTCACCCTTTATAATATTTAAAATTTGAAAATTACGTAAGATGCACATAAAACTTTCAGTTTGCGTGGCAATCTGGCCCGCTTTGCGATCTTAGTCTAATTTTATACGTACTCTAAGAAATGAACGTAGTCGTGCGTTTGTTCCGTCATCGTCCAATGAACTGAAGGAGTTACGGGGACCAATTTGAAGCCCGGCGTCTGATTGGTCAATGCGGATGTCACTCGCCTTGATGGACTTTGAGCTGTCAGCTGCAGCGAGAAGGCGCCGCTCTCGAAGCTAATGCACCGCGATCGCTTGTCTTTGGGGCTAATTTCATTCAAGTAAATGTCGGTCCTTCCGCAAGACGAATTGATCAAGATGTGGGAAAGGTTAGAAACATTTAATAAGCAGACAGACAGCTAGCTAAGAAACATCTACATATGCAGTATTAGTGCCTGCTTTCACCCGGTATATCTCAATATCTAAGCATATACGGTGACCAGGTTAGGGAATGACGTATGACGCTTTCAAGATTACTTGTCCGAAGTCCATAATTTTAACTGTTTATGTTACAAAATGATCAAAATGTATTTGTAAGCGGAATCTGCACCGCCTGCCATGGCGTTTAAATAGTACTGTCGCTAGCTGGGTAGTTTCACTTTTGACACTGTTTTGTACTGTTTAATCACTGCGGTCTTTACTCTCTGTTCTACCCGGCTGCTTCTCGCAAAAAGCCGAAAACAGCCACGGTATCCAAAGCCCGCCTGCTGTTAGCCTGCTCTCAGCCGCCCTTCCGGTGCCTGTAAATTTGTACCGGGTAATGCGGTGGTGGTTTGACCAGGCTGGAGTAGCCCGTTTCGAGCGTCCAGGTTGGTCTCTGGTTGTATAAACCGGTAGCATATGTGTCGCCTAATTATTCTTTCTGAACTAAACTTTTTAGTGAACGAAATTGCTGCAATCACTGCACTGATTCGGTCGGTCCGTTCAGTGAGTCATTATTCGGTTCCTTCAATGACTCTTCGGTTCATTCTGTGAATTATTGCTCAGTTTTTTCAATGATTCTCCAGACTGTACCAGTTCGCCAGGTATCGGTTTAATAGTCATTATCAAAGAAAAATGGGGACTCCCCCCTCCATCCGCGTGAAATATATTAATGGGGCTGAAAATTATTAAAGGGGGCATGTGAACAAATCTTTAAACTGAATAGACCCAAAAGCACAATCATGATTTCCATCTCTATACTACTAAAACTAATGCAAGAGGGTCATTCTACAGAAACGTCCACTTTTGACATGGCAGGATACCTGAAAATGTTTTTCTTTTTCTAGTATTTAAACTTATGCCACATTATTACTTTACTAATTGGCTATAAGAATACACATAAGGTACACCTTAATGATTTTTTTCCTTTTCTGTGCATTTATTTAAAGATTTCATGGACAGTCTATTTGTCACTGGTGTTACCTTCCTTCTTTGGTAATAATAACAACTTTTATGAAAAATTATTTCTCTACTTCTCTTGCACATGTAATCAGAGATACAGTACAACAATGATGAGGCAAATAAACAGGAGATAATTATTTTATTTATTTAAATAACATTTGTTAAAATTGTGTTTGAATGATGTTTCTTCAGTTTCGCAACCATGTATTTGCTGTAAAATTTAAAATATTATCAAAAACATTTATAAACAAGTAATGATGAAATTCTTTCAATGTGAACTCTTGAGTACAGCAAAATAAAATAAATATAAAATCATTATCATGACAGATTTGACATGTTTAATGTAATGTTCCTGAAAACACACATAATAACACCAGTGACGTGACTACAGGGGACGTAGACTTTTATCATGTATTTTATAATATTTATTTTACATTTTGTATTTTTAAGTCATGTATATGATATATGTGACAGTTATGCATATATTATGGCAGCTTAACTACTAAAAAAAAATGTTTTTGATTTCAGAATAGGGCCCTCAGTTTCTCAGAATGACAGTGGGGGCGGGCATTTTTGGGGGTACTTGGAAATTTACTAAAATGATTAAAAAGAAATACTGACACATTGATGGTTCAAAAAGGTGTAATTGTTCAAATAACTTATTGTTTTATTTTAAAATATAATTAAGTGTTTTTAAAATGCAACCATCCTTTAAAGTCTAGGGACAGAAAAGTGGACGTTTCTGTAGAATGACCCAAGACCTATTTACACTCTGCTGACGCCCTACAGATCTCAAGAGCAGTTTAGTGCATGTTTATCGTCATATGAAGTAGCGAGATTAAAGTATGTGCCTTATATCAACTGTGGTGTGGCATGAAAAATGTATAATTCCTAATCTTAATTACATCATAACTTCAAATTACCTAAGTATTGGGAAAGCTGAACTGCTTTATGATATATTGGTTTGTGTTGGAAACAGTAACTATACTAATACTTGTGAGTAATGATGAATTTATGAAGTGTAAGTCTTCAGCTCGAATGTTTACCAAAAAATCCATTTAATTTTTGCTGAGTTAATGATTCTGTGTAGCATTAACTATGGAGAAGGAACTATTCAGACAATTTCAATGTTTTAACCTGTTCCAGACTAACCAACTTAATTCATGGATGGTTATCTGAATAACTTAATAATATACTGTATAGATTAATTAGGTAGGAGGGAGTTTAAATAGGAGGGACTAAATCAGGGTTCCCCAGTTCCAGTACTGGTGGGTCAGAATCCAACACAATTTGCAGATTTCCCTGCTCAGACACATCTTGATCAGCTAATGACCAGGTTTCATAGGAGTTCATGAGCAGGGAAATCTACTGACTGTGTTGGGTTCTGCCCATCCAGGACCAGAACTGGGGAACCTTGGACTAAATTGTAGACAGATGATCAGCAATAGAAATGATTGCACTTCAGTTATGTTTGAAATAAGCTTGAAATTAAAGATAGCAAATGATACTTCATTAATTCCCATGGGCAAATTACTCTTTGTAGAGTAAGTTGTCTGCAAAGGGCAGCCACCCATAGCACCACCCAGGGAGCTGGGGGTTAAGGGCCTGGCTCAAGGACTTGCAAATGTGCTGAGGCTGGGTTTGAACTGGCAACCTTCTGATTAGAGGTACACAGGCTTAGCCCACTGAGCCACACACTGCCCCTGTAGATCAAGACTGGACTGAATAACTTTTCAGTCAAACAGTTGAAATCAGGGCAAGAAGAGTGTTACCTGAGACTTACTTGAAAGTTAGAATAGCCTGTCTGTTGAGACAAACATTTATGCTGTTAAAGTTTCCGATATGGGATGTTTCTTCAGGTGAATGGGATGTAAAACAGCAGTTATTGTGAAACGAGTCCAGTCATTATTAAAGTGAAGGTCTTTGTCCTTATCTGATGTCGGTAAGAAACTTGGGGATGAACATGCTATCGGAACATATATTATGTGCCAAGATTGCATGAAAAGCCCACAAGACCCCCCCCATAAACCTGTTTCCAGAGTCTCCCCCTCCCACTGCGGTATCAAGCCGAGTCACACTCCTTTCCTTTTAAAATATTCATCCAGTAGCTAATTTTTCCCCCCCAGCAGATAAAAGACTTCCCAGTGTCGTGATTTCAGATTCCTCACTATTGAGGATCTCTTTCTGAACATTTTCAGTATTAAGCTGTCAAAAAGCAGTGAGCATATACGAATATATAGACTAATTTTCATATACTGGATTCATATTCCTGCTTGCTGGAACAAATCTGTTACCTCCCGATAAAATCGTATAAGGTGTATTTTTTCCCCTCTTACCCCTTTACCCACGTTTGTAGTTAATCTGTCCAACCATACATCAGAACTGTGAAGACCAATCAGCTTCCAGCTGCTGACGGCGGGGGCGGGAATGTCGTGTATGTGTCGTGACAACACACATGCAGAGAGCATGCTGCCTAGTCTCTGAAGCCTAATAAAGGCCTCCTAGCTTCCTCACTCAACCTATCAAGGTGGGAATTAAATCCTTGAAAAAGAAACAAGTCAGATTATATGCCCTTATTAAGAATACAACGGCGGGCCACCACTTGCTACCTGAGGCCTTCATGTTACAATCCATGGGTGTAACTCCTAGGCTACCCACAGTGCATTTTCCTGCTATGTTACTCATACATGCACCAGATTGTTCTACAGAAACGGTGTCCTGTGCACTTCCCATGACACCGTAGTGGATAAACAGTTGGAAGATGGATGGATGGATGGATGGAAGGATGGAATTCAAGTAGAGTAGAACAGCAACGGCTTGGGATGTAAACCTTCTAGTTCTTTAATCACTACACTGCTGGATACCAAGGAACCGCCCTGCCGTTTGAAGACGTCTCTACTTGCCATCGCGTTCTTGTGACATCCTCTACAGAGTCTCTGCCCGTCAGAAGAGTCCATTTAATTGTTTCAGCTTATTTATAATGCATCTAAGGGCCGGGGCGTTTGGGAGAGGCTTCCGGAGTGATCTATTGCCTCCGGTGTCCGCTGAGCCTCAGTGCTGTGGTGGGGAAGCACTGTGGCCTCCTGAGGCTTCTTGTTAATAGCCTGGAAAGCAGAGAGGATGCTGGGAGACCTTTCTCCCTGTAGCTGCGGGAGAGCAGCGGCCTGCTAAATGCTAACAGAGCAGCAGTTTTTTAATCTGGGGAGAGCACCCCGCTAAGGTTTATCTGATTTCCCGTCATGGTCCCCTTTCCCAGTGTTATACCGGAGGCAGATGCCCACTGGGGAAGATGCAGTGAGGGCCGGCAGAGTGTGGCTTTGCACTGGCTCTGGTGCCTTCTCTCTTGCTGTGCGCTTCATCCTTTCACCGTCTGCTCTGCGGCGATCATCCAGTCTGTCTGCTCTAAACATAGTGCCGCTTATCAGGAAGTTCCCAGGAACGGGGGGTACCCCCACCGGAACAGTGCTACGAAGATGAAATTGGTCCCCTGGCAGCCTGCACTGCTCTCTGGGCTCTTCGCGACCTACAGGAGGGCGTTTGAGTTTCACACTTTGAAGTTTGTTGCCCTGATCTTGTTTTTCATTCCCCCAGAATGAGCCAAAAATACCGGCGTGATTTGATACCCATGCGCTGATTCGCTATTAAAAACTGTGAAATCATCATTATTAAACTAAGGTCAAATGACCGCTGCCGAATTACATTGATATACTGTGAAAGTTTTTATATTATAGGCGTGTTTATTTATATTATAGGGTCATGGGTTATTGTTTGTGACCATGGTAACCAAGAAGCATTTTAAAGCACTTTTTATGGACTGTTAAAGGATTGAGGAAGTCTGTAAACTGTAAGTCTGGCGAATGCGCTTCCCTGTCCATTAAAGCAGCCTTTGGTTATCTTAGAGGGGAGTGTGCTGTTCAAGGGCAGTAACACCTGCACTCTTTGCTTTAGTGAGCAGGAGAATCTGAAGCAGCAGGTGCTGGAGCGCGACACAGAGGAGTGGCAGCGGGCGAGCGGCTTCAAGGGGCTGCAGAGAGTCGGCGGCGTGGATCTGTCCTTCATCAAGGGAGACGACGTCAAGGCCTGCGCCCAGCTGACGGTGCTGAGCTACCCGCAGCTGGAGGTCGGTCGTACAGTCGCAAGCATTCCTGAGAGCCTTATAGTGTAAATGAAAGTATGAAATGCAAGCCTTCTAGTGGGATTGCCTTTCTCCCAATCCCGTCCTTGGGGACCCACAGACAGTCCCATGTTTTTACAGAGAGGGAGCAAAAACGTGGACTGCCTGTGGTTCCCCGAGGAGCGGATCGAGAAACATTGGATTATTGTGTTACTCATCTCTCCATTCTACAGTTTCCTACTCTGTGGAAACTGTGTATCTTTGGGGTAAACTGGGTTGCCATAGATCAGAGTACAGCGCCGTGTCTCTGAGGGCAGAATACACCGATCTCTGAGATACTGACCATCAGAGGAACTCGCTTTTGATAGCTGCAAAGGGACAAGAAAAGACAGGACTTCACATTTTAGCAGAGTAAAAATTGGCTGTTATTACGTAGCATTATATAATGGATTAAGATGTAGTCGATGCTGTAAAGAGTTTTATATTGTTTTTCCACAGTTTTTTGGCAAGTAAGGTCATAAAATTAATACGTGAGAATAAGGGCGTCGCGGTGCAAGTTTATCGCACTCCCAGTCGCTGTTACTCTGAAGGAAACTGTGTGTAACTCCGCTTAACTGTCAGACACTCTGTGATGTTTGTAGAAATATCAGACTCTCTTTGCGCTCACTCTTTCAAACAAACCGTACTCCTGGCACTTCATTGATGCTTCCCCCTAGACGGAATAAGGAAGCTTCCTGCCACTATTGTGATGAAATCTCAGATTGAGAGAGAGCCCTACTTCTCCACCTGTGTTTCTTTCCCTGTGACATCTTGGTACGTACTTGACATAACGTTGCCATTCCGCATCGGCTGCTTGCGGTGTTTTATTTTTGCCGCCTGTCTGCCAGGTGCTGTACGCCGACAGTCAGATGGTAACCCTCAGCACTCCTTACATCGCCGGCTTCCTGGCCTTCCGCGAGACGCCGCACCTGCTGGAAGCCTTACGGCGCCTGGAGAGGGACAAGCCGAGTCTGATGCCCCAGGTGCCCCGGCCGTTATCACTGGGTAGCCCGGGGGTGGACAGAGGCTGCGGCCCAAGTAACCGAGCCACGGGCGGACATTTCCGGGGTGCTGTGCAGCTCGGATCCAGGGATACTGGATGCTGGCTGACCCTGTTCTCTGACCACAAGCTATCCTTGCTTGTATGTGACTACTGACCATATAAATGTACAACTGTATTAGTTAAGCTTGCAGTGCCGCCTTATAACAGCAAGAGGGCGCTGTTGCAGCATGTGTCTTCTATGCCTCATCTACCACTTATGAGAGTGTTCATTATTAAACGATATGAAATGAGTTAATAAGCTGTGCTGATGCAGGAGGCTTCTCTGCTGAGTCGATCTGCTAAACACCATCAATGTTTTCTTTGTTTCCAAAGGTCGTTTTTGTGGACGGAAATGGATTGTTTCATTACAGAGGTGAGTGTGTACAGCAGCCTGGAGGAACGGGGGGGGGTCTCTAGTGTCTGCTGTGCAATGCCAGCTTTATCATTCTGTCTCACTTCATGCTCTCCTGGTCCTGACTGTTTATTTCACTCTCTTTTATTTGTTCTGCTGTCAGTGTCTCCCAGTGGGAGGAGGGTATTTTCTCAGGTCGTTGTCGTATCGGAGAACACGGCAGCGGTATTAATAAAGAGCAGGAAAGGCGGGCCGCCCGCGCAGTTTCGCATCGATCGGCATTCCGGAAATGAGCCCTGAAGGACTCTCACTGTCACATGATCAGAAAGCGTCTGTGCACTTTGTATAGCTGTTAAAAAATGAAAATGCCACGTGAACTTGATTGTAACGGTTGATTGTTAGTGATTTGCATGTGGTGGGCGTTTCCCGTCACGGGTGTGGCGGCCCTCCGAGCGATGATGCGGTCTCCCTTGCAGAATTCGGATTGGCCTGCCACCTCGGGGTGCTGGCCGACCTGCCCTGCGTGGGCGTGGCCAAGAACCTGCTGCACGTCCAGGGGGTGGTGAGGAGTGGAGAGCACCTGTCCCAGGTGAGAGCCGCCACGGCTGACCAGCGGCGCGGCAACCGTTACGGGAAGGCGGGCTGGATTTCACAAAGAACATGAAATAAGCCTCCATTTAGTCATTGATCCGGGTCGGACCAGGGAGGCCGTTCTGCTAATGAAACTATCGACTCGGATCAGGGGCGGGGAATCTCAAACCCCTCAAGAGCCTCAATCTATGGGTTTCAGAAAACATTTTAATTAGTGACCGATTTGCACCTGAATCACCAGCTGAGGTGAGTTACTATCCAAATTATTACTTCAACTGAGTAATAAAGAGTGGGGCAGAGAGAAGAGGAGCGCCCCCTGGAGCTTAGCTGTACTCCAGCGGCCTGATTCAGCGCACGCTGACGCTAATGATGCACCACCTCTTAGCCGGGCCGTTGACCGACCACAGTGTGTCATCCTCTCTCTCTTTATACTGTTAAATCTCACTCGTTTATTTGTAGCCGGGGCGAATGTTTGTTATGTACCCTGCAACACACACTGCTGGCAGCTTCCTGACAGCCCTCAACACACGTAAATCACCCCTTTTCCACACAGTACAGCTTCTCTGCCTCTCCCCACTTAATTACCGGGAGGTGTGAACCCTTAACGAGGAGACGTGTGCGCTGTAAATCCGTCCCGGTACGGGCTTGCTGTGGATTATATACAGGCGTTCCGGCCCATAAATCTTCTCCGCTGTTTTTATAACGTGGGAAATTAAGTGGCCTGTGCAGGTAGGAGATGTGTGCACAGAGCAATGAGAAAGAACTGTATTTGCATGGAATGTAATTTAATCAATCACCTCATGCATTACGATTACATATTCAGGTGTTGTAATCAAAGCTATTCCGCTCAGTCACGATATTCTCATATTTTCCTGCCCTGTAGTAAACAGTGAGGCGTGTTTCTGGAAAAGCATTACATCTCAGAAGCCCGTCGTGTTGTGACTTCACTGCAGTGACATTTGATGAAATTCCCACTTTTTCATCATGCAGTATCCATGCACATATTAGCTAGCTGATGGTTAGCCGAGTGATGAATGAGCCCTGAACTTGCTGTGGCCCTTACTGCTTAGCTCTGGGCCGGCTGGATGGCTGTCACTCGTCCACCGAAGGACACAGCCGTGTGTGTGCTTTGTATCTGCGTGTTGATCTTGGCAAACAAAGCAGGTGGTGACCGGCGTGGGAGAGACGCAGGAAAACGGGAGACGCAGCGCGGGGGGAGATGACTCTGGCCGACTGGGGCCGATTTAGCAGTTTGTGCGCAGTGAGGATGTGAGCGTCCAGCCCGGAGTACCTGTCACCGCCTCACTGCTTCCGTCACCCCCCCGGGTGTCTCTTCCTAACTTAATGGAGCTCGTCTTACTCCGAAATGGCTTGCATGGGCCACTGGCAAACTATTAAAACACATAAATGTCACTAAACGTCACTAAATGGATTAACTGAGCTGAATGAGCCCCTGGTCGTCGTTTTATCTTTCGTGTTGTCGTTTCATCTGTGCAGAACAGAGGTAACGTGGTCTTGTATGATGAATTGAAACTCTACACTTGTATTGTAACGTTCCCTGGCTCCTTCACATACACCAGCTTGGTCCTGCTTCATTGTTCCAGATAGGGTGAAGCACACAGTTTCCTTCACTCTTTCCCTGTCTGACTCAGCTCTGCTTGAGCGATCTCTCTGAAGCATACAGATCTAACTTATTGTTGTGCCTAAATAAGAATACAGATTGATTATCTCTGGAGGCATCACTTTTACACACAAGTTGCAAAAATGCCGAAATTCCAAAAGCCCTGTTAAATAAATGTGAAATATAAGTGAAATGCCTCCCTGCAGTTGAGCCCTGACCGTGCAGAAAACTGCTTCACTGTCAAGTTATCCCACTGCGTCAAATGAACTCACTAATCATTTAGTTCCTGAATACTGTAATATAAATCTGACCTGGGCTGGATTAAAAAAAAAATCTGGAAGTGGCTTGTGATTAATGGAGCCTTTGAGGTGGATGTTGTGTAGGTGTTTTGTGATTCTTTAGCTGTGTACCTAAAATACCTTTGAAGGTCCATGGAGTCTGAGCATGAGTATAGTCTATCTGATGCGTCAGCTGGTCGCATTTCTGCCTGATTTCTGTTTCGCAGAGGTCGTTCGGTGCCCAAATTTCGCAGGGGGCTGGGAGACCTCAGAGTAGGCACAGAGCCAGTGGAAACCTGGGAGATCCTTTGTCCTTAATGATTACATAGAAAGAGCCTAATTACGCAGCGATCAGCGCTCGCTGCGTCTGTGATGCATGTGTGCATGTGCCTGAGTCAGACTGAGCATCACTGCACCCCCCCCCCCCCCCCCCAAGCCCTCACAGCTGCCAGCAGCCTCATGACCATTTAAATGAAGACTCTGGCTGAACTCGTCTCAACGGAGAGGCGTCTTCCCGCATCGTCCATCACGAGAGGCGTAAATAGATGCCGGGTTGGTTAATTGTAGCTAATTGTGGCTGCGAGCAGTCCTGTGCTCGTCAGCCGCAGAGTGTCCATCGCAGGAACCGAGCTGTTCCCTCTCCGGGGCCGGACACTCCGGCCTTCATTGAGTTACGAGGGTCTCAGGTTTCCCGACTGCAGAGGTGCCGCTGTGGAGAAGGGCTCCAGGGTATCCCAGCGGCTCGCGAGGAGAGCCAAGTGCGGACGTCGCTGCAAACGAGGTCACCTTGGCCCCCCACCCCCCAGGTATCTTCACCAGGGAGACCCGAAATTAGGTATTTTAATGGCATGAAGCTGACAGAGACTCACCAGTGGTGTAGCCTGCTGTGCTCTGTGTCTGTGTGATTGCTGGTAAATTGGGCGAGATATGGCTTTAGGTGACTGCTGGCCAGATAAAAGCGAAACTCCAGTGCCGGTATCGACTGTGACCTCATAAACCTGCTCTGCTGCTATCAGCGGGCGAACAAGACCGCCGTGATCCGTGTGGCCCTGCCGGTACCCAGAATAGGTTAGGATCTCTTCCTCTTTCTGAAAACTTGTTAAAGGACAAAGAGTCTCTGCGTAGGCTGGGAAGCGTATTGGTTTTAAGGTTCTGGAAGCTGTAAAAATGACTTTATATGACATATATAACATGTGCTCTTGTATTTGCACTAATGTCTAGATAAACCTCTTTATTTGTATACACGTACTTGGGATACTGAAATTAATTTTGCGTTTTATTGTGTAATATGCCAGTAGAATAAATGCTCTCTCGCCATTTCCCCCCAGGAGCATCCCAGTGTAGTATTTCCGGGGGGGGGGGGGGGGGGGGTCTGGGAGAGGGGGGAGTCCTTTGCAGGCTTGAGGAAAGTCTGGGAGGAAGCCGATCCCTGAAGCAGAAGATGCTGTCGATTAGCAGGCTGTATGTGTGCTGTATGTAAACAGACCTGCTGCAAACGGCCTCATATGTTTCTGTGCGTGTGCGCGGCGGTGGGTGGGAGGCGTCCGGCCAAAGCGCAGGTACCTGATTCACAGTACGCGTGGCGTCAGGCCTCCTTGGCAGCAGGCCGCCGCTCGGTGATTTACAGCGTGCGGTGGGTGCCGGCGTCCGTTTGGGGCCGGGGGGCTTTCCGGCAGCTCAGCACACCTGCTTAGCGGCGTTTAACTGTGTAAATAAGTGGGTAGTCCCTGTCCATCCTCCCTTCAGTAATTACTGTCTGGAAACCAGACAGAAAAGCTTGTTATTGATGACTGCTTGTTTCACCCATAGCTCCGGGCCGCTCCACTCATCAGGTTTTCACCAGAAGCCCCCCTCCACAGCGCTGGGGGGCCAGAATCCTGCGGGGTCTCCGTCTGTCCCCATTCTTAAACCAACACATCGTCGGCCGAGTCAGATCTGTCACAAGGATGTTGTCGCTCTGCCAATACCTTCCCAACATATCCATCACCTCTTGTTTCCCATAGTGATGTAATTTGCTAAGCGTACGACGCTAATGTTGGTTGTTTTTCAAAGCGCCGTTAGCTTTGAGCGTGTCAGGAGTGCAGTGGATGAATTATTTTGGGGGTAGGCTATACCAAACATGCGCAAAGAGCAATTTTTTATATGAAAGTAATCTGCAGATTGTCGCGTCGTTGCTGTGGTGTTAATTACTGCATTAAAGTCTCAAAGGCTGCACCTACTGATTGATGTTGAGTGGAGCCTATTACTTCAAATGACTTTCAGAAATTGCGTTGTGTGCTTTGCCAGCTCTCCGGGATTTCATTTTGTAAAGGCCCAGTTTGTCTTAATACATTTGTTGTAATTGATTCGAGATGCACTCAAGGATGAACTATTTCACACATAAAGGCATGTTTTTGGCAGCCTGGGGGTGGGTTTTGGGATTTGGAATGGGGTCACGTGACCAGAGGTAGGGGCCTTTAATGAATGGATGGGATCACCAGAGTAGGAGTCACAGCAGATGAGGGAGTGATTCGCCACCGTCTCTCCGTAGGAGTCACAGCGGATGAGGAAGTGACTCACCTCTGCCTCTCTGTTTACAGATCAGTACCCTTCAGAAGGCCGGGGACACCTTCCCACTGACGGCCGCCTCAGGGAGAGTGCTGGGCAAGGTGAGGAGGCGCGGGGAGGCGCATGCCATACGCCGCAGAGCACAGCGGCAGTCCTCCTACCCGGGGTCTGAGCGTTGGTCCCCACCATGTTCCTTGTGCTACTCTGAGTGGGCTCTGGCTTCCTCACCTCTTCTTTCCGCAGGCCCTGCGCAGCTCAGATAAGAGCACTAAACCCGTGTACGTCTCCGTGGGCCACCGAATCAGCCTCGACACAGCCGTGCGGCTCACCAGCGCCTGCAGCCGGTACAGAGTGCCGGAGCCCATCAGGCAGGTAAGGGCTTCTGCGACTGCGAATCTTGGCCATTGTCGTAATCTGAAAAATGAAGCTTACTTTTTCAAGCTTCCAAATGGTAGCTTAATTTGTTCTGCTGTAGATGTCCAAAGAGGCGAGCTGAGGAAATGTAGGTCTGCCCCAGCTATGTCTGACGTGGCCAATTACTTCTTAACTCAGGGTGTCCCCTAGAGTACTCTGAAGATGAGTGGAGTGTGTCTTATCACATTCCTACCACTAGGCTGTGCTGTTCCACTGCAGAAGAGAAGCACCATGAGACTCTTGTTCTCATGCCTCATCCTGACTCTGCACCGCACTCATCCCAGGTCCAGAGGAACTGCAGCTGTGGCACAAGCTGTATTTTGTCTCAGCTGTCATTAACATTGTGCCTTTTCCCATGATTCCCCAGTGGTGTGTGTTTATATATAACTGACACAGAGGGCATATGTCTGCAGTGTCCAGAGGGCAAGCAATAAGATTTTATGTGGAGGCACCACGCTGTTGACTCTGAGGGTATCAGCGATGCTTTGCTTTCCAGACGGCCCTCAAGGTCGACCCTTTGGCAGGAATTCCGGCTGCTTGAGAACACGCCCACAGATGGCAGCTTCCACAGCCGGCACTGCTTTAGCTGTGGTCTGTCAAGGGGGCACAAGGAGTCATACCTTCCATGCTGTGCTGGACTTCTAGAAGCACTCTGCATGTGCCGATGGCCAGGAAGTGTCCTAAATGTTGCCCTGGTGGGGGTGGGGTGTGGGGGGGGGGGAGGATGCAAGGTCCAGGGACAGCAGGCCGTCCGCCAGTCGGCGTGTTTGGTTTCTGCTGGTCCTGAGCCGGTGTGGCGACCTCAAACAGTGCAGCTGGGGAGAGGTTTCTCTCAGCGTACAGTTTGTTCTGCCTCATTTCACCACACACATTAAAAACAGAAAGGGGGAGAGAGAGAGAGAGAGTGAGAGAGGGAGGGAGGAACAGCACGTGTTTCTCACACGGGTAGAAAGATTACATCACCGAAAGAGTCCGCAGCCATCATTTGCTCGTGTAGTGGGAATGCAGCTCTCCTGTTAGACGTGCTGCTCGGACAGACGGTAATTCCTGCTCATTAAAAGCTGCTTCTGATCAAATCCCTGCAGCCTTGCTGAAGAGCTCTGTAGAGAGCAGACCTTGTCATTTCTGCAGTTGATCTCCTGTAACTGATCAGACCCTGTAGTTCCAGGCACTGACCGGACTCTGGAGTTTCTGTTGCTGATCAAACACATAATGTCCTGCCGCAGAGGTCCGGCCGGAGCTGTGGTGGCCATAGAAATAGAAACAGATTTATAACGACGTGAGGGGTCAGGGTGAAGATGTGCCAGCAGCTGTCAAACTCCGGAGGGCTGAGCCTCCGCCGAGCAGCACAAGGACAATGGCGAGAGTCTGAGCGAGATCCTTAACCTGACGATGACATGACACGAGAGGCGACATGACCTCTCATCACCCCTCTTAACGCCGGACATTTTGCACAGACCCGTCGGGCTGTCTACCTTGAGGAGAGTGGATTTCTATGGGTTGGTATTAGGAGCTTCTCGTTATCCGTGACTTTGTCTGAAAATCCAGGATGGGCGTCTTGTTCGCAAGAGGTAGCTGGCCCTGAAAAATCAGGAAGCCTCACTGACAGGGCCCCCGGTCTGTCTCCTGCGGCTTAGCCTCAGCTAAACTGTTGGATGGGAGCAGGATTGGATTCCCGTGGAGAGGATAATGGTCCATGGCTGATCCCGTCTATCATCTCTTGTCTGACAGCATGTTTCTCATACTCTCACACAGCTCTTGGGCCGCATCGTGAGCACATATGTTATGGTCACGTGTTCTAGCTTTGCCATCTGGAGCATGCTCTAAACTTTGTTGACAAGATTTAAAAAAAAAAAACCTTCCCAGAAGTTACTTTGGTTGAATTATTACACTTTTGAGTCGGCAAGGTCAGGGATGTTGATTGCTGGATGAAAACTCGCGCTTGAGTGCCAGCTTTGAGAGGCGCGGTCTGTAGCTGTTCGTCCAGTCAGGAAAAAGGGGACCGGAGCAGCACCTCTTGCCTCCTGACAAGCAGAGTTTCCGTCGTTGGTCTATGACCGCGTTGAACACATGGCCGTTAATTCAAATTTAATCAAATAAGTCATTTAAGAGTTTGGCTTACTACTACAGCAGGAGTCCCGTACCATGTGATATCTGGAAATCACGGGTGTACATGGGAAATGTAGATGGCCTTCACTCCGCTAGTGCTGCAGTGACGTCCCAGAAGAGCCTGAGGCGACTTGGAGCAGGAATTTAATCTTGGGAGGGTTCAGGAAATGGTACAGAAGAATCACGTTGGGAAGACACTAGAAGGTCACGGAAACCCTGCTTTTAGATGGTGCTTGACGGCTGCCCCCCGGGTACAGAGGGCCCCCGCTCCCAGCCCAGTGCGCCTGTCATCCCTTCACCCGCCCCGGGATCCGCCGCTTTCCTTCAGGTTCAGTGGCTTCCGAAACAGTGTCATTAATGTAGGGCGGTCAGCCGTACACCAGCTGAGCTGAAACTGCAGTCAGCAGCTTCAGATTCTGGGAGCTGAAGATGCGTCGGTACCCTTGAGAGACAGTTAACCCAAATCGCTATATCAGTATCACATCCAGCTGTATAAATAGGCCGAGTTAGAACTGTAAGCACGTTTTGGTATTCTGGATATACCGTAATTATTGTGGTTGAAGTCCGTAAGAGTGGTGCTGAAGTCTTCGGTCCTGACCGAGATCGGCTTACAATCCTGGGCTTGGATACATCAGACCTGGCCCTGCCGCTATCATCAGCTAATATGCAGAACAGGCCTGGAAGGTCTGCCTGGAACTGAAGTGTGATATTTTGGAGAACCCCCACACCCCACCAAGTAATGTGAGTGGTGGAAAATCCACAATTAAGCTGTAGTAGTTACTTGCACAGCATTTGAATTAGCAAAGCACATGATGGGTATCCGACACACTGCTACTAAGACCAGCTAGTGTTGCATTTTTTTGTTTTCCATGGTTTATTTCTGATAGCAGACTATCGGTAAGGCAGCCGCTGATACACAGTGCAGGCTTTTATCCAGCAACAGGCATGAAAGCTTTTCAGTTTATTTTGTTAAGTCTCATCCGCAGAAATCCATTAACGTCATTTGCATCCTTATCAATAAGTAACTAATTTCTTGAAGACTACTCAGGCATTTCTGGGAAGCTGTTCCTGGACGCGGATGTTTTTTTCCCCTGTGGCGCGTTTCGCCGCCTCGCCCCCGTTTCCGGCTCCTGCCCCTCTTGTCGTGATCACACTCACAAACTCTGGAAGGAAGATCGATGCTTCAGTGGCCGACTGTGAGACGGTCCTCATGTGGACGGTAGGAAGTGACATGAGTGGATACATGGACGCCACGGTTGCTTTGTTTGCCCTCAGGTCGTGCTTTCCCCATGAACACTCTACTACGTCTCATGATCTGGGCTCAGACAGAGGCTCTGCTATGTCAGAGTAACTCCTACGTGTGGACTTCCTGTGTGCATTGTGGCCGTGTGTCAGCCTCTGTTAATCCACCGGCTTATATAGATAACGAGCCCATACCTGTATGTTATTCGCTCATAACGCATAAATCAGCCAATGTGGGCTTTGCTGCAGTCGATTCTGGGCGATAGCGCGTGATAACGAGATGTAAGCCTGAGGTGTGATGATGTGCTTCCACGTCAGTGAGCCCTTCTCTCGGACACTTGGGGTCTTCACAAAGGTCTCATCAGCCCCCGTGGTGGGGAGGGGGGAAAAGACAGGGGCTGAACAATCTGAAGGCTCTTGAATTCTCCCGACTCTACCGGATGATGACCGCAGACAGTATAAATCATAACAATGATTAAAAAGTTAATTTCCAGTCGTCTGCTGAGAACAATGAGCGTTTCATGGGAAAGGCGGAAATCCTCATTACGCGGGCGGAATGTGAATTTCGCTTTGAGTTATTTCAAAGAGCCGTTGGAGAGACCTCGCCTCTCAATTAATCTGCATGGGAAATGGGATTCTCCTGCTCCTTTCCATTCAGAAGGTCTCTCACTTGAGCCCCCTCTCTGTCCCCTCGCGGCATGACTTTGCCAAAAGCCAGCTGCTGGCAGACGCTCGTCTTGGTCATAATTGTTCTAGCTAAAGACACAGTACTCATCCAGTCGTCAGCCTTGACATCTCAAAGGAGCTTAAGGGAATTCATGCCAGTGGCCTGTTGAGACCTAAAGGCCACCTGGTCCACAGGATCTACGTTCCTTCTCAGGGCTGGTAATCAAGTGTGACAGATTCCAGTCACTACTATGATGTACCAGGCAAGCATGAGAACAGCATTGCCCACAGATTTGTTATTCATGCTGTAATTTGACCACCATTTGCTGATTGCTTTCTGGTTAAGGGTTGGTCACCACAACTATGTGTACAATGGTAATGTGCTGTGTTCTTCACAACATTTGCTTTGCAGCAGAGGCCAAACGCTCTAAATTGAGTTGGCAGGTGGTGGGTCTTATTTAATACCACAGTACTGTTGGGTTCCAGTTGTTACGGGACCTTTTGTAACCGCACCATTAAAGTCCTTCGTGTGCATCATTCGCTGAGCTCGTCTTCTTCCAGGCACTTGTGACCAAGGTGCTTGTTTGGGCAAAGCCGCAGAATCAATCATCAGTTTAGCCGCAGTATTCCAGCACCCCGAATCGTTAAGAGCCACCGCTGCAGAAGCAGGTTTTATCACCTGTCTGCAGAGCAGCAGAAACAAGGCGAGAGAAAAAGGTAAAGAATGGAGCCGATGGACGTGTGAAGGGTTTCTGTGGGAGAACAGAGCATCTTGTCGTAAGGCCGGGGCACCAGTCCAGAACTCCCATAATCCTCCCTGGCAGCCTGATGGAAATTGCACTAGACTTTGAGACTGGGGACTGCATAGCAGGCTGTGTATGCTTGTGCCCCTTCCGAAGTAGGGCTAGGGTCACATGCAGCTCTGTGGGGTGGTAGTTTGGGGCAAGAGTGCAACCTACCAGGCCCCCCAGCACTCCTGTACTGCGTCTCTCTCTCTCTTTCTCTCCTTCCTCATCTTCTTCTGCTTTCCCCTCCTACTCAGACGGTCCGGCTCGCTTCGCTCCTGTAACGGGGGAGGAGGCTGAAGAGTAGGAGCGCAGTGGAAATAAGTGCTGAGTTTGATGGCAAACGCAGAGCCAGTGAGTTTGAAAACGGCCCTCTGTCTTCCGATGTTTTTTTTCCTAACTTTCATGCTAACTTTTCCCATAAACAGCAAAAGACTTTTTCTGCTGTTGTTGTTGTGGTTAAACTTCTCGGCAGACTATAATTACGGTGCCGTGTGAAGGGAACTCATTTGTGTCTTGTGCTATAAAATAAATCAGGGAACAAATTAATCCCAACATAAGCAAACCTGACCAACGCCAATGAAAAGTCTCAGAGCTGCCTCCTGGCATCAGAAGGGGCTTCCGGCCAGGCTGGGGCTACGCTCCCAGGCTCAAAGCAGCTGACCTTCTCCTGACTTTAAAAATGAGAACGTCTGGAAATAAGTCCTCGCATTTAAGCTATTGACTGGCATCCCATCCAGGGTGTACCCCAGCCTTGTGCCCTGTGCTATCTAAGACAGGCCCCTGGCCCCCCATGACCTAGATATGTGCCTGGAAGATGAATGGGACCAGTTCATTTTTTGTCAGCTGGCTTCCATGTTTATGGGACGCCAGAATCACGTGTTTCTTTTATGTGCTGACCTTTATATATGTATTTTTTTTGTACATTTCTGTCAATGTTGACATCTAATATTGCAGCTGGAGCAATTCCTTGACAGGCCTGTTTGCTGAGCAGGCTGCGTGTGCAGTGGGACTAACGTGCTGGCATGTGCTCCCACTCGCAGGCTGACATGCGCTCCAGGGAGTACCTGCGCACACACTTCCCATCTCAGGGCACCTGAAGGCAGACGAAGCCGGTAAGTGGGAGTAAGAAAGTGGGCAGGGTTTAAATTGGAAGTGGGCGGGGTTTCCATTTGGAAGTGGGCGGGGTTTCCATTTGGAAGTGGGCGGGGTTTAGATTAGGAGTGGGTGGGATTAGGGCGGGGAGGTCAGCCCCAGAAAGTACACGAGTGGGGGGATATGCATGTGGGTTGGCTTGAAGATGAACAGCATGGCCGCAGGTGATGGAGAGGTATGGCAGGGGACAGACTGGTAATGTACGTAAGCTACTGTCACAACCAATCTGTGTCCTAGGTGACAATGACTGGCGTCACGGCTGCCTCCGTCTGGCCACATTGTGCCTGTGCTCCGGCTCTTGGGGGTGGTGCACGTCTAACCCGAGGTTCTGAGCTGAGGGGCGGGGCTTGCTGATGCAGCCTTGCGAGAGGTCATGCCTCGCCTTTGATCTGCCTCTCATCCTGAAAAGGATGTGTCTATAAGAAGGGCCACCCGTCCCACCTCCCATCCCGCCATCAAAGGCCGTTCGTCGTCATGAACAGTACAGAATCCCTCCCCCGATGGGCACTGGCTTGCAAAGGGATCCTTTGAAATGAATATTTTCCGCACCTCTCCCGGCCTCGTTCTCCTCCACAGAAACATCATTTCTCTTCATCCCTCTCACTCCTTCAAATTTTCTGTCATTCCTGCAACAAAAGAAAAGAAACACAAACTTTTTGAAGAGGTGGCTGTGTTGTCCTCATCTAAAGGATTTTCTTTGACAGAAATTAATTTAGCAAGCTGTTCTCTCTCTGCACACTTCGGCCGCCTCCCTCCCGCCGGGCTCGCCGCTTTCCCCGGCCCTCCCACACGGTTGCCGTCACGTCGTGGACAGCAAGCCGGCATCCGCTCGCCGCATCGCCGGCTTTGCTACGTGGCGAAGCTCACGGAGCGCGGGGGGCCAACCGGGGGGCGCTGCTCTATGTGGGAAATTGCCCACGGCGTCAGGAGACAGGCCGATGCGCGGTTGCCCTTTTGGGCCTTCATGATGCCACGGGTCCCCTGGCTGGTACACGTTTCGTTCTCTGATGGCTTTGACAGAGCAATCAGCCAGAAGAGGGCCGCGTCTGCGCTCCACCTATTAGCGATACGAAAAAGGTTAAACCCGTAGACCTTCTTTACACTGCCGTTGTTATGCTAAGATACAGCATCAGATCAGTCCCGCAAAACTGGCAGAGAAATAATTAATTTCTGGGGGGGGGGAGAGGGGGAAACGAAGGGTTGGAGCCAGATTCAGCCAGTTGAAGGCTTGTGGGAGCTGCTTTGGGTTTGGACCGGCAGTGCCGGGATAAGGAGGTGCAGAGCAGGATGGAGAGGGATGATGAAAGATAAGGCGGTGGGGGGGAGATGGGAAGAGAGCTGGAGGATGCCGGAATGATGAAAGATGGAAGAACGTGACTGACGCTACCAGCCTCCCCCCCCCCTCCCGACAGTGTTAAGAATTCCGGAATCACCGTCGTCTTCCCTTAGCACCCCAGGGACACCAGCATACCATTAATAAACTCGCTGGCCACGCTCGCCTGACCCCGTGATGGACTCCTCCCGGAATTGGCAACGCAGCGGCAGGTGAAAGGCCTGCGTCTGCTTCCAGCCAGGCCTTCCTTCCCCTCACGGCCCCGGGGAGGCCTGGGGAGAGCGGGGGGTTACCGGGACCATTAGCTTCGTAATGAGAGTGAGGGGGGTCGGCGAAGGGGTTTCTAATTAAGGCCATACCCACGTACATATTTTAGTGCCTGTTCCCAAACAAGCAAATGTCATGAAAATGTCAGGAGACGTGTTTAGCAGGGCCTCCCAGCGGCGGCCGCTGATTGGTTCAGCAGGGAGTTTGCGGGTCATTATCTGCGTGTCCTGGATGCGGGAGACCTCTGCATTAATGCTGATGTTTGGCTCTCTCTCCCCTGTCCCCTACGCGCCCTGGCGTCTCCCTGCCTTCCTTAGCTTTGGATCTGTGTGTCTCTCGGCGTGGTGTCCCTGCCCATTCTGTGTGTGCCCAGGCTGAAGAAGGTCCTTTCCTGCTGACATAAGATTATTTTTTAACCTTTAATGCAACTAAAACTGATAATTTTTACCATATGTTTGGTTCACAGTTGCTGGCTTTTACATCTTTTTCGTTTTAGTAAGTTTCGACAAAGTGCAAACATAGCTGGGAGCACAGTCGTCTGGGAGGTCGTCGTCAGCTGTTTGTGTTAAAAGCGGGGGGGGGGGGGGAATCTCATTTGAGGAGGGAAAGGCCTTTCTGCCTGGGCACCCTGTCTGCACATAGCCACCGGCAGAGCGAGTAGCTGTGTTAAGCTGCCCTCGTTAAGGAGACTTGCCTCGCAGAGTGCTCCAAAACTCCGTCCCCACGGTTACCACCGTTTCAGAAGGCCAGGTTGTCCCCGTTGAGGATTTGTTGGGGGTAATGCGAGTCGGGGGGGCCTGCTCTCTGCCATGCTGAATAATTCAGTAGCAGCCCTTTGCTGTTCACTTTCCCCAGATTTCGGGCCCACAGGCTTATCTGGCTTTCCTCTCCACCTCCTCCCTTGTTCTCCTCATCAAATTTTACTGTTACACACGGTTTAGTTTCTCTTTTATCCGGTCACCACGCATCACGGTACACTAAATATTCTGCAGGACACTTTCCTTTGCTCTAATGAGGGCAGCTTTGTTGAGCTTAAAACGTGCCTCTTACCCTAAATTCAGAGGTTGATAATTCAAGTCCAGATTTTGTTCCAGCCAAACAGTTGAGTACTATGTGACCCTGAATCTTTATACTCAACTTGTTGGATGAAACATAATCTTGGTCTGGACTTTTACATTCTGCATCTAAACTATCTACCTCTGCCTAAATTCCTGTTCTTCTATCTCCACATAAAACATTGATGTTTGAGAAAAGTCTGGGTGAAAAGCCCCCCCTGCCCCCCAGCCTGAAGCCAGTGTGGTGATATCTGGAAGCAGTTTGTCCCACAGCATGCATGGAAGCTGAAGTTGGGGGGCTCCACCAACTAGGCTGCAACGCAAGGTGTCGGCCCATTGGACCAGAGAGGAGCAGCAGGCGTTAGTGAGCACAAGCCCTCCTTATGCATTTTCTCATGTACTAGGTGTTCTTCGGGTATTTATTTTATTTTTTTGCATTTTTCACACTTTCCTATGGCCTCCTTGTAGTTCCGTAAAGAACGGTCCGTCTGTGGAGGCTTGAAAAATAAAGAGCGCTGGCTTCATTTTTCACTTGGCTTGAAGTCTGCAAGACAGCGGTGTGCTGAACACCTCAGTGATAGCAGGAGCAATTGCCAAGACAGGAGGAAGGTGAATGGGGAGCATCGGAGGGAGAGTGATGATTCAGAGTAAAAAAGTAAGAGGGCGGACAAAGAGGGATGTAAAAGATCACAAGGTCAGAAAGAAGGGAAAAAGGACCAGACCGCCAATGAGAAGCAAGCATTTGATTAAATGATTGGAGGAATGGGGTGTCTATATTTTTTGGTGGGGGGGGGGTCACCAAGGATGCACTTACATTGTCTTTGTTGTTGTCATCTCAGACTGCAGTGCTTAATGAAAAGACATTAAGCCATAATGTACAAGGAGCTAAATTTGTAACCGAAAGAAGATGTGCAGCATTAGAGCAGAAGACATGTTGCAGGGCCTGAGGGAGTCTGTGGCCAAAATGTTCTGCGCTGTGGATGCTTGATATCCACCTTTATAAATGGGTCACATATTACATGTTTCATAAAATGATACCCCACGATTGCTTTGTGTTGAAGTGTAATGATACCTAATGTATTGCCATAGAGGTCTTTGAAGCTTGACATATGCACTGATGACGCACACATCTTCGGGGCGTGAAGGTGAAGGCGGAATAAAAAGTATCACGCGGGGGAAGGAGGCCTCCGGGAACACGGTGCGGTGTGCCGCGTTTTATTTATCCCTGCTTTGTGGAGGAATGGAGACGGGGATCCCTGAAGAGGACACTGTATTCCCTGTGCATTCAGCGAGTGAGGCTCAGTGTCATCACACCCAGGCCACTGTTAGCGGCTGCTCTTTAGCCCGGCAGTGACCCCGTTCGACATGCTAGCAGGGCCTCCCTCTGCCTGACAGCAGGAAACATCATATCGCCCCCTCGGCGCATCTCAGAAGCCTGACTGATACGTTTCCATCCTTGGGGACAGACACCGCATTCCGGTACCCCGTTTAATATCACTTACTGTAGTGAGGCCGCTGCGGTGACATTTCGACATGTTTTACTACCTTGGATTAGTTGCTGCACTATATCATTGCTGCCGGCAAGACTTACGTTTTGCGCTGGTCTTGTTGCCTCTACTACAAACACTGACATAGGCTTGGAATTGAAAACTCAGCGATGCCTTTTTTTAATCACTTTCGTAGAAATCTATAGTCTCGTTCACTTCAATTAAAACATTACGACTTCGGAAGGACAGTTGAGTGAAACTCCGTCTTGGGAGTTTGTGCTTTGTTTTTCACGAACGCCCTTCTGAATTCCTCGCTGCTTGATTAGCCCGCTTTAGGGTCAGTGCTGTTTGACAAGCAGTTTCTCCTCCCCTTCGCTGTTCTTGTCAGCCCCCAACATCATCCGCTGGTAATCGGCTAACTTGTTGTTGAGGTCTCTGTTGGAGCTGCCTCCGCCGCGGTTCTCTCTGCTTCCTTGATCTCTGTTTTCCGTTCGCACTTTGCAGATCCCCTCCTGCCAGTCTGGGTCATCAGCCTCTCCAGCCTCCCCAAGTGGCATTGCATCAGTGCTCTGCGCTCAGGAAATGTCCAAGGCTGTCTCAAGATTTAAATTAACAGGGCTGAGGACCTGCTAGTCTTTGTTTTCTGACCTGCTTTTGCTTGCTGTTAGGTAACTTCCTCTTATTAGTGCCGTTTCGAACATTCAATAACAGAGATCTGCTCTTGGTCACTGGTATGTGTCTTGTATATATACACAAATGCAGTGCTGTGAAAGTATTTTCCCAAATAAAGGCATAATTAGGGACAGCACTTTAAATAGTTTGAAAAACAGGCAGGCATGATTCGAGCCAGCCCTGCCCAAAATAAATCTAAGACCAAGTTTGGCTCTTAGCATCAGAGTGAAGTTGTCAGTTTGCAAGTCCTAGAATTGCATCATGCCACAATCAAAAGAAATTCCTGAAGGAAACTGTTGATCGCTATGTCTAGAAAGTCTCTGAAGACTCCAGGGCACCAGCAAACCGCAATGTTCAAATGAAAAAAAAAATAGTGAGTTTTTGTAGAAGTGGCCATACTGCCAACATCCGTACAAGTATGAAGTGTACACTCTCTGGAAGCTACAAAGAACCGAAGAACAATATCTATGGATATACAGCACACCTCTCTCAGCCCTCATGAGCTGAGTGGATATATGGTAAGGTAGCCGACGTGATCAGTATCCACATTCTGCGGACAGGTGAATCAGAAGTGGATCTTTTGGGCTGACATAGGCCTTGTCACTTCTGCAAACCTAATAATACATCCCAAGGTATCACACGGTAGTCACCGTGTCTGCGCTGTTACAGTTCTGGCATTGCTTTTTCGCATGAGGAATTGGGTATGGAATTGGGCTTAAAATCTTTAAGCATCAAAGCGGTGTGTTAATTGGTGACTTGGATTCTCTTACGTAATGTTCAGTCTTGCCTGGGTACAGTCTGCGCTAGTGGGCTTTCTCTGTTAGTTTGGTTGCTTCTCGTGTTTATCCATGTGAAGCGTGAACGTCTTCCAAGCAGGTGGACGTGATGAGCCTACGCCTTCTGCTCTGTGAGAGGAGGACGGCCAGCGGTACGGGACAGTAACGGCTGCTTATTTCCCGTGAGCAGGGTTCCGGGAGTCATCCGCCCCCGTGCTGCACTGACACATCGGGAGAACGTACGCACTCCACCGGAGCTCTTTCCCGTAGGCCTGTCTCTCGTTCGACTGCCGTCCTCATGTCTGGCTTTAGGAACGGGGGGGAAGAAACGCATGCAGCGGAGGCACTGTGATGCATGGCGCCTCCCGTGGGGCTGTTGCCGCGTGTGCATGTGGGGGACGGTCATGTGACCCATCCCGCCACTCACCGGGTGCCATCTCCAGGCCTGGATACCACTGCGCACTGACTGCTGGTTTGTTCTCAAACCTTCTCCGTTTGCTGAGAGTTAAAATAGCAGCAGGCTTGCAGCATTGGATCGGTGGAAAGTGGAGCAGTAGAGTTTATACTCTCTGGGGAACCTGTGGTCAGGCCTGCCTAGGCTTGGCCTGGGATTACGCCCATTAATATGATGGTACAGTTAGCATCCTCTGTCCTTTAATTAATATGCCTATGCCGTTATGTGTCTGAAAGGCTTGTCCTGCACTATAAATAAGTGGGATTTTTCTCCAGTCAGCACAACAATTGAGTTGTTAGGTCAGGGTCATATCTGCAGTATTAAAGCCCCGCACCTCCCTGGCACTGTGGGTGACCCTGACGTAGAGTCTCCATTCCATCCATGTTCTAATCATGTTCTGCTCGCAGATCCTGAGGCTGCCTGTCCTGCCCCCTGCCTCTCCTCTTCTGCAGCCTCCTGAGAGGCATCTTACCCCCTGCCTGGGCATGACTGCCTTCGTGGAGATGTGTCCTCCTGGGGTAGTTGATTTGATTGGCTGTAATGCTGAGGGGGGGAGGGGTTGTCAGAGTGGGGGGGATGCATATGCAGGGTTTTGGAGGCTCCATTGCCGGGGGGGGGGGGTGCTTTAGCTGTCTCTGATAGTCAGTGACGTTGCACGCAGCACTCAGCAGTCTGTTTGCTCACTGTATCTCTCTCCTTCCAGGCTCTTTTTCCGTTAGATTTAATGCATGAGAATGGTTCTGACAGCCTTGCTGTCTCTGAGGGGGTCTCCATGCAATGGCCTTGGTCCTGAAAAATGCCTCTGATGAATATTCTGTTCATTAAGTTGCTGTTATTCATGATTTGGGCCTCGTGTGGCTCCTCTCTCTCTCTCACTCTCTCTCTCTCACACACACACACACACACACACACTTTTGTCCAACCTTACATCACAGCCCTCGTTATTTTGGATCTTATCAAAGGAAGGTAGTCTTTCTCTGGCCTCTGTCAGGAATTTCGTCGATGTGTTAGACGGAGTCGAAGGAAATTCCGGTCATGTGACACGACCAGCTGCCTTTGGTCTGTGTATCTGGCCCTGCATAGGAAACGTACCTCACAGTCTTCTGGGCTGTTAGCTTCAGCTTCAGTGATTCACCTAAAGGTCTATTACGACTTGGCGAGTCAGGCAGCACTTTGGGACGGGATTAATTTATGCATGAAGAGCAACTCATCTGTCATCATAAAAGGAGGGGCTCTCCTGATTAATGGAAGCAAATGTTGAGGAATGATATCAAAGAAAATATATTATAAAAAAAAACTTGTTACATAATACATCCAAGGCCATATGCTGTTATAAAACAAACAAAACCAGCTGAAAAAAACACGAAAATTGAAGTGAGCAGATTAAGCCTCCAGTAGTGTTTTTTTCTTTTTGACGCCAGTAAGCTAGCGATTGGATTGGAGCATCATCATACATATTTACACGCAGGATGTGACATAACATGGTTGGGATCTGTAATCTGATGGAGAGGTCCTGAGCTGGCCGCCTTTCCACTCCGCTGTCCAAATACTTCCGTTCTCTCAGTTGATTACGCTACAGACAATGGGGAACTACATGCTGGGTATTCAGAAGAAGGAAAGAAAAAAAAACCTCACTTTTGGTGAAATTGTAGGGCGTGAAATCTGGACATTGGTGAAGCAGGACAAGAAGAACATTGATGCCTGTGAACTTTGCTGCTGGAGACTGATGGGTTGCAAGAAACAATAATCAAGCCATAACTTTCACATGAAGCATAAATGACTAGATTTATATATTTTAATATAATGCAGAGCGGCAGGGTGGCCAACACTCTTGCCTCGCACTTCGAGAGCTGGGAGGGTCACATCCCACCTCCCTTCTGGGTATACAGAGTTGCGTGTTCTCCTGTCACATGTGTGACACGTTTCCCCATGCAGTATGAAGACATGCTTTTTGCCATCTAAATGTTCCCTAACGTGCATATATTAAGTCCTGGGATAGGCTTCAAGTTCCCATGTGACTCTGGCTAAGAGGGGTTAGATGATGGATGGATGGATGGATAGATGGATGGATGGATGGATGGATGTGGAGGCCTAGTGCCTTGGGGAAAAAAAAGGCCCAATGTTTAGAAAAGTAGAAGGTAGAAGAGGTAGAGGATGACTAGCAATATGGAGGATTGGGAAGCATGGAGAAACAGACAGAAGACCTTCTGGAGGAGCGCTGTCTCCATGAGGTCTCCAAGGATCAACTTGACGCCACCTAATAATAATCCTTAAGAGTCGTGTACCATGACTCCCTGAGTGGGAGAAGAGGCTCAGTACATGTCCATCCACCTGCCTGGATGTGAGCCTCGGAGGTGTCACTCGTCACCAAAGTTCAACAGGGGGCGTTGTGCCTCTTCAAGCAATCCCCCAGACTGTGATTGGTGCCCCCAATGAGAGATTATTAATGCTGAAGTACAGCAGCTCTTCACCAGCACATACAAAGATATGTTTACTACGGTCTGCCTGCAGAGAAAATGTAAAAATATTGCAAATGTTTATGGGAATCTTTTTTTCCCCAGAGTGAAATATTTTACACAGCCTCTGTGATGGTAATACCCTGACCTGCATCGCAAAGCAGTTGCAGACTCATTTGCAGGGTGGAATCTGCTGACTCCAGCACATAATGTTATTTGTGCGTGTGTGTGTGTGTGTGTGTGTGTGTGTGTGTGTGTGTGTGTGTGTGTGTGGGGGGGGGGGGGGGGGGGTTGCATAAACTCAACACGATGCCACTCGTTGCCACTTATCGACGGCACAGAACAGAGAGACCTCAGCGGGCTGGATGACCTGCCTGCACCTCCCCCGAAGATCAATAGCTTAATCGGAACAGCACAGCCGTTGTCATTGGAGGACATGTGTACGTGTATTTCCGTGACATCAGGGTGTTGCTATTTTTGATTGTGTGATGCGTATGGTGGCATACTCCCCCCCCCCCCCCTCCCCGGCTTTGTGGTGTGTGGGGATTGTTGGAACAGGAGAGGTCATGCACCCAGATCGTCAGAAGTTCTAGGCGTGCATATATTGATATCAACATACAGGAGTTTCTCAGGTTCCCATCCATTCTCAGAACCCTGTGCTGGGATTCTTAATTAAGTGCACTCCTCATTTACCATATAAATGGCTAGTGCCCCCCCACCCCCGAGACAAGCAATAATCAAAATCGCCCCACAGGACCCACACCACTCCTGTGACTCCACTGGGATATGCCCACTGTTATGCAATCGGCCACTCCCTGAAGTGCTCAGTGGGGGTGTTACATTTGAGGGGGAGGGTTTGGGGGAACAGAAATCCCACGTAGGAATGAAACATTACAGAGATTAAAAACCACATGCTTGAGAAGATTTGAGGGAGTGTTTAGCCCACCGTGGGCCATTGGTAACACAGTGACGGGCTTGTCTATGTGGGGGGCCGTGTTCAATGGTGGCTTAACCACGATTCCCAGAAATGCCTCCTATGTTGGGTCTGCGGGGGCTCCGGTGGCGCTAATGCTTTCAGCCAGAGCCTGAGAGCAATAGGATGCCAGATTCCAGATTCACCCTTTCAGAAAGTATTAAGCGGGATCTTCATTCAGAATCCAATTACTCTTTATATTTAATATACTCTAAGCCAGACAGAGTGGAACGCTGAAGTTAAAGGATAACGGGATGGTAAGCGCATCTCTGAGGGAATTTATTTTTAGTGCGACAGGAGAATTCTTGTCCTACAGAGGTTGAGGTTGATAGGTGGATGATCAAATCACGCATCCTGACAAGGACAGCTGGACATACGGCTCTCAGATCAGTTAACTTCGTCCTTAAAATGAGCCGAAAATAATAAATTCTAGGTAATGAATATAACGAAAACACATGCAAGTCATCCATTTATACCCGTTGCCATGTGTCCTGGACTTTTTCTGTCATTTCTGATTTGCAGCTGGTTAGCTGTGCAGTACTTGTTGCCTTGTTGTCACTGGGTCTTCTCTGCGATTACCTGCATTCCCACGTCATACAGAGGGAGAAAGATGAGACTCAGAAAGTAGAAATCCAGACCAGTGTTTTGTTTCAACCAACCGGCGGAGTGTAAAGAGTCACAGTCATACTCAACTGATTGGTTGAAACAAAATCTTGATCTGGATCTGTACTTTCTGAACCTCTGCCATAATAGATCTTGCTTTAAAAATGTCCCAGGTTGTAAGTTACTTTTCAGTTACACCAAGCAGCGACTCCTTGTCTGCTCCCATTCTTAGACTGGTGCTTTGGCGAGAACATCGCACAACATGGCAGTTTTACCCTGGCAACAGTTCAAATTGCAGAGATGCCCGGAAATGGGTAAATGTAGCCACGTGCCCCTATTAAGCGTAAGTGTAATGTACTTATGAAGTACCCATGTGGTTCTCTAAATGCACAGAGAGACTGCTACAGCTCCTGCCGTTTGTTTGCAGCTTAATAATAATTCGATGACATTGTTAGCCTAACTAAATAAAGTCAGTCCCTTGATGTCCTAGCTTCTGAAATTGGTTTTTGCTGTGGAACGTTCTTGGCCGCTGTCTGCTGTTTGTTTTTCACCGAGAACAAGGCCCTAACAAAGAAGGTGCTAAACACCACGTGTTTCACATGTGCCGAGGTAGCATGGCAAGGCAAGATTTCACTGTATATCACAGACAGTCAGCACTGAGCATAAAGCAGCAGGGCACTACAGCATAAAAAGCCGTAGTTGGTCCAAGAACGCAGCAGAAGGCCAGACGGCTTGGGAAATATACAGAGGAACCTTTTGACTTAAAATCCGTAGTTTACAGCTATCGCTGAGTAACCGCTCCGTCTTCTGAAGTCGGTGAGGGAGTCAGCAAGTTTTCTCACGGTGACATCATGCTTCACTGGAGTGTGTCTTTATATTTATATAAGATATTAGCTTGACTTTCGTCTATATATCCATGGAGATGAACACGATGGGTAAAGTGTGATATAGTGTGTGAGACCGCAGATTACAGGATGCAATGACATGACTGGACATGTCAGCACAGCATAATTTGGAGAGAAGCCAAACTAAGGTGCCGTTTGCAGGATGACGACCGCAGACAGAATTAGATGATATGGGGAGGTGGAGGGGATGCGTTTCCAGGTTATTACAGGACAAAGGGAAGCACAGCCAAAGATGGGGAGACCGGAACAAAGTCATTGCAGGTAGAAGAGTATTGTTTCGGCAGGGAAGAAGAAAATCAAACAAAAACGGTTCTCAGCCATCGGGACTGTCAGTCTTCAGCAGGGTCTGGACTTACCGGGGGTGTAAAAAACACAGACTCTTATATAAGCAGGGAAAACAGCGATCGGTTGGAAGAAAATCTAATGCAAAGGCATGAGAGAAGGTCCGGCCGGTGGCCCCTTGAGATGAGCTGTGGATTGCGTGCAGAGATCCAAGCGGTAGAAGGAAGGCATGGTGTGCGTAACAGGGCTGCTCACTCAGTCGGGTCGCCGCTACCTTTTAATAGCCCCTTGTAGCAGGGGTGTAAAAAAAGACATCTGCTGTGCTGGACGAGGGCATCAGCAAGATGGAGGAAAGGCATAGCCGCAGGGTGTCACACGGACACGGGCGCCGTGGACTGCAGATGAGGGGGGTGGGTCATAACGAACGGGATTTTATAAACAGAAGGATCAGGATAAGTGGAGGCACCGGATCTGCGTGATGTGGCTGTTCTCTCGCTAATGAGGGATTAGCATTGCCGGTCAAGGGTGATGCTTCCTACAAGTGTACTATTAAGTTTGACCTCCTTTTTTGTTTATCGGTTTCTGTAATGATTCCTCTGGCACTTATCAGCATACGCCCACCTACCTTCCCGCTTATGAAAATCGGTGTTGAGAGCAGCCTCAGACCCCTGTGTGTGAAGCGGTAGGCGCACGATGGACATTGGTCATTGGGAAAGGCCGTGAAGGTACGGCAGCTCAGAGTGGCACCTCGGAGGTCGTCAGCCAATATCCTCGTGATTAAGAAGCTCTCACCAGTCTGCCATCAGAATCTGGGGCCTGAAGTTACTTCTGAGTCAAGCCGGCAGACACCGGATTTCCTGCTACTGCAGTAGTGCATCTGCACAAAGTGGTGGGGGCTCTGCCGGTCCATCGATCCACGGTCACGCCACCAGCCGGTAGACTCGCCTCCGGAGCCGTCTTGCTGTCTTCGTACGTCACAGTGGGACATGACCAGGTCGATGCTCTGCATGAAATTTCTCAATTTTGGAGAGCAAAATCGATGCCCCTGCTGTCCGATTGTCGCACCTTGCCTAATGGGAAGTTGACACACGCGACGCATTTGTTCCAGGTGGTGTGGCATTGTGTTTTGAGAGGAAATACAAAGCGTGTTTCCATCTCATGGTCAAGGGCATGATTAGTCTAACGACTGTGGTTATACAACGTGCCACAGCCATCTGTAAACCTTTACTCTGTCCCTAGATTTAGAGAACATCCGCCTGGCCTGAGAATTAAGCATAGCAAGTCAATCCGTGATTCTCTGTATGTTTCCATTTCAGAAACAGAAGATTATTATAATTTAACATAAAGAGCTTTAGAACGAAAGGAGAAGATTGAGTGCGACGGGGAACAGCCGGGATACTGTTATGAAGTCACTGGAATGACAGGCCAGTAGGAGCATGGGGTGGGGGGACACGGAGTTACTGCTTGTCCCACGGCTCTGTGAAGTAAGGCTCGTCCACTCAGCATCCTACTGGAATGCGCTACATCAATACAGAGCTGTCCTATGCAGGACCGTATACTAATGCTGAATCGCCCTTAAACCCTAACCTGAAAAATAGCTTGGGAGGTCTGTTTGGTGACTATAAATGATGGATGAGTCAATACATTAAAAAAAAAGTTTAGATTTCAACGTTTAGAACTGTCCCCAGTAGAATTTTCCCCCTAATTATGTATTTTACCCCTAGCATTGCAAACAGGGTGTCCTCCTTCCTTGTGTCCTATGCTGCCTGGGATGAGCTCCAGGCTCTACGTGATCTTGGGCTGGATAATCACTAGATAAGAGATGGGAAGGTGGATGAGTGGCCGTATTTTGCCAGCCCTGCATTTATATGCTGTTTTCTGGTTCAGTGTGGAGTGCTGGAGTTAGACTTGCTCTCCTAGCTACCTTGAGTCACCAGTACGTTTCAGGAAGATATCTTTCCACTTCAGTTTGCAATGACTAACCACCGATTATTTCTCAGCCAGGAATTAATTATGCCGTGTGTGTACATCCCTCTCATGAAGATCGAACATGTCTTTGGCCACATTTGATCTTCACAAAATGTTAACTAGTCTACTGACTTGATCAATCACTCATCTTGGAGAATTGTTATGTGGTCCAGTCATAAACCAGTGGTTGGTTTGCCGTCTACGAGTTGCAACCTCATTAAAAGCTTTGTTTTGTTTTGTTTTGGTGTGATTCGGCTTCCTCTTGTTTCAGCTGTGTTTTGTTTTGTTTTGTTTCCCCTGCCTGAATATATTAGGGCTATAAGTCTGTTATCAGATGATCTGTGGCAGCAGGTCCTTCGCTTGGACACAAACACTGCGCCTCTGTGGGTTGCAAGTTCCTGGTAATATTTTGTTTGCCTAGAGGAGTGAAGGATATGCTGCATAACAATGAAATGTAGTAGCCAGAGCAGCAGAGATGTGGGTTTTATCTGATTTTGTACTGGACAGGAGATCATCACACAGGAAGGTAGTGAGAGTAGATGGGGCAGGAGCAGCTGCACTCCTGATGGGGCAAAGGGAGAGAGGGGCAGCAAAAACGCATGGGGGCCAGAGACCCCGGCCTGTCCTGAACGCCCACCCGGCCCCGCGGTGCTGCCAGCGTTCTGCACATGTGAATGCTGACATGGAGAGTGGCTCTAGCTAGCCTCCCAGCCACCCCCGCTCCAACAGAGAGGATGCTGCCCCCCCCCCCAGCCGATGCCTGTGCACCTGCCCACAGGCGGCCAGCGCCAACCCTCCGTGGGCACCAGCCGAGACCTCATTCAGGAAAACAGGTAGCAGTTTTCGTTTTTTAGTTCTCCTTGTCCCCCCAGCAATGGGAAATGAGAGCGCCACTGCCCCGCCCACCTCGGCTAAGAGGGTACCTCAGCTCCTCCGCACTCCTGTTTTCATGCCCCTAGCTGTCTGTTCTACCTGGGGTTGCTCTGACTTCTGCTGGACCTGTTTAACTCCGCCCCCAAGGCAAGGCTTAGGAAGGAACCACTTAGAGTGTTACTCAACAGGAAGAATAAACCAGCCTAAAGGAGGAAGCCGGAAATCTTCCTTAATCTCCTGGTCTGATGGCTTTGCAGCTCGAGGTGTTTCTGTCGCACTGGCTGGGACTTTTCATCAGGAGGTGAAATGTTAAAAGCCGGGGCACCTTGAGCGGTGTACGGGGAAACGCCCGGCTGTATAAGCAGATTGTTTCTCGACGTAGCGAGTCTCAGAAAGCCGCTTTGGAGAAAAAGCCTTCTGCTTGGAAGCGGGACACCGGCACGCTCTGCGAAGCCCGGGCTTCCACAAGCAGCGAGTCAGAAGCCGACGTGGAGCGAATGACAAGCAGGCGAGAGGATGGGCGGCTGGGGAGGGGGGGAGGGAGGGAGGGACAGAGCAGTGAGAGAGCTTTTTGCCGAGGGCGTCATGCTGCAGTGAATACCCCCCCCCCCCTCTGCGGGAGTGAGGGTCTGGAGGCGGGGCTCGGAAAGCGCTGGTAGGGGGTTTCCCACCGTTTTTTCCATCAGGGGCCCCCCTCCCTCCCCTCCCTCGCGTGCCACCTGTTCTGTCACTCTCTGCTTTCTGCTGTTTTCTTCCCTGGCACTGGCCCAGCAGATCTGAGCCTCCAGTGAGGCCCTGGCACTGGCCCAGCAGATCTGAGCCTCCAGCGAGGCCCTGGCACTGGCCCAGCAGATCTGAGCCTCCAGTGAGGCCCTGGCACTGGCCCAGCAGATCTGAGCCTCTAGTGAGGCCCTGGCACAGGCCCAGCAGATCTGAGCCTCCAGTGAGGCCCTGGCACTGGCCCAGCAGATCTGAGCCTCCAGCGAGGCCCTGGCACTGGCCCAGCAGATCTGAGCCTCCAGCGAGGCCCTTCAGGCAGATGATGGCGGCATCTTGCTTCCATTTCATGTGGCAGATACATTGATTCTCCGCCAGAAATGGCCTCTGAGATAAACCCCGATAAGGGGAATGAGCCCCCACCCCCCAACTCTCGAGGGAAACGGCGTGTGCACATGTGTCGTTATGACACGTCGGCCATGGCCAAGCACAGCTGTAAGCTCCTCGCTGCTTCAGTGAACATGGGCCACAACAACGGCCAATCACTGTCCGCCACTGGCGTCTCTGTGCTGCCCCTGGTTGGCATGAGGATGCCAGTGGGGGCGTCACACAGAGCGGTAGGAGAGGCGACAGGGCTTTCCCCTGTGTGAGATCTGTCTTCAGCACTCCTAGTAGTGTTTACCATCTCCAGTACATCTGTGGGGTGACCAAACGGGGCTCTGCCCTGGTGAGGGGGGGGGGCAGGGGGTGTCCGGTCATGGGAGCTGTCACATTCCAAGCCTGTCCTTAAAGTCTGACTCCGTCCCAATGACAGACCTCATTATACAGAGCCAGGGATGGCCTTTGGCACCGTGAGTCACACACTGCATCAATCGCTTTCCCGTTTCTGCCAGACGGTGCCTATGTGTGTGTGTGTGTGTGTGTGTGTGTGAGAAACGTGCGCACCGTCCTGCCCGCGTGTCTGCTGGCCCGTCGGCCACCAGGCCGCTGCCTGGCCTGAAGGAGAAGCAACAGGACACTTTAATCCCATAATCCGCTTCTTAAAGTCACTCAAAGCCGCTGCTTATTTGTTTGAAGCCCTGACAGGTCCTAACGATCCCCCTGCTCTGCTGGTCCGACACTCTCGTTATAGACCATCCGCACCCCCCCCCCCCCACACACCCCCCCCCCCCCTCCAGGGGCCGCCTCGCTACATTACATTCGCCCCGCAGTGTCGCACACCCAAAATTAGCCATGTTCCGCAGCCACCTTTCTGAATGCCACCCACGAAAATTAATTACGTTCCTTCAGCTTTTTGGGGAGATGACCTCTCAGTGTTGAGCGGTGGTCTGTGGGCAGGTAGGAACAGCTCTTCCTGCTGGCTCTCACCACACCTTAGCATTAATGCTAACGTTAACTTTGAGTCCCGGGTGGTCGTGTTGAATGAGATCCTCTAGTATAATTAAGCATTGGGGCTTCATATGAATTGGTGGACACGTTCATGCCTGCACTGCTAACGATAGTCATGTTACCGGCTCCCCTGTGACGTAATTAAGCCGAAACAGTAAAACGGCCTTTTTCTCGATGCATAAAGCACTCATTCACCGCCATTATCTGAGCCGGGGTCTGTGACTGTGGTCTCATTGCCCATATCCGCTTCCTTTCTGGTTGCTGTCTCCCACCAGTCGAGGCGCAGTCCATCCTTCCTTTGTTAACTTTAAATAAATGACCCGGCTAAACAGATAAATGGACCTCGAGCGGAGCGCGGAATGCGAGCCGGGTCTCGTGTGACTCTCCATAAACGCCGCATTACCAGCTCACAGTGCGCTGCTTCCTCTTAATGATTGGACTCTCTTTTGTATACACAGGATTACACAGCTTTTATGTAATCTATTGTACATGGTAGAGAAAAGTTTACACTATTGATTCATCTAGCAATACGATGTGCAATGATGGCATTGTGCTGTTTTTTTTTTTGGGGGGGGGGATGCAGTGCTTGTCTGGGATGTTTTAGAAGGTGATGGACTTTAGGATGGGGAGCAGTTCAGATATGGCACCACGTCGAGCACGTCTGTAAGTCTGACCTGGGCTGAGGTCTGCGTCTCCCCTCTGTGCTTTTATAGGACCCCCAGCTTTCTGGTACCTGAGTGTCCCTTGCAGCTTGGTGTGTCTGACTGACTGATCTCCCTCTCTCACAGCGGGGTCCGTGGAGTCCAGGGGCACGTGGAGCTGCAGCACATGGTATCTGGGAGAGCCCCAAGCCGCGCAGAGGACCGCCCCCCCCACCCCCGCCGTGCCTGCGTGTCTGTGCTCACGTGGGCGTGCACTCAGTGCTGAGACTCTTGGACTGAAAAGATTTTCCGTTGTATATTTTTAGTTTTGCAATATGCAGCGGTCACGTTTTTTTAAATTTATTTATTTATTTTTTTTCTTTACCGTGTTGTGGTTATAGCTCACTGAAATTGACCTGTCGTGACGATGTTGTGGCAATGCTGAGCGGCTCTGTGGGTTGTCAGAGAGTGTGTTTACAGCCTGTCCTGATCTAGCCCTGCCGCTCTGCTATTTTGTAACCATCACGAGCTCGGCGCACACAGAGCGGGATCCTTCCTCCTCAAGTAGGCGGGGTCACCATTGACCCTCCTGAGGTCAGCCAGTGCCCCATGTGACCTGCGCCAGGCCTCACGATTGGATGGCAAACCCTGAACCCGGCAGAGCAGGACCTGTTTGTTCGCCATTCCCCCAGTACTTTGCTTTTTACCTTTAATTAACTCATTATGTCAGCCATGGCAGATTGCAGCCTTCTCTGGGATCTCCAAATGAGCCACATTTTGGGGGGGGGGGGGAGTGCCGGAGGCGAGTGGAGGAGCCTCTCCACCCCACCATGCTTATGTAAGTGGTGCATCCTTTCAAAAATAGTTGAGTGATCCCTCTTTCTTCCTCTGCTCTCAGCCTGCCTCTCCCCCCTCTCTCTTGGCAATGCACCACAGGCTTACTGCTGTGTTAGAGAATGAGGACAGTGGGGCTCTCCTCTCCATATACCATCAGAAGGGGTGGCGGAGGGGGGGGGCTTCACGCGTAAAGTCACACCCCCTCCCACCCCACAGGGAATTCTCTTCAGGTTTTCAGCTGATGAAGCCGGCTTGGCTGTCGTTAACATTCAGGCAGCGTTATATCTGCTTTGCACATTTCGGGACGCCCTAATCAGCCCCTCATGGAAGACATGCAGTATTTATAGATGTTTTGACTGCGGTGTCGCAGTTCGGATCCTCGCCGTGGCGCGGGTGCCGGGATGCGCGCAAGCCGCTGCGAGTCGCGCTCACTGGCTGCTCATTGGAATTAATGATGTCTTTGATATGCGTGTGCTTTGATGCATGCGCTCCGTCAGATCTGGAAATATTTCTCTTTTTGCATTGTTCAGACTTCTAGCGGAAGTTCTGTTTTCATTGTGGGCTTTTGCTCTTTGAATGTTTTTCTTTTTATTGTGCTACCTGGTTGGGACTTTGATGTCCTCACTCTCTGTTATCCTGAAGAATTTTGCCAGCAGAGAAAACCGCCCATTTCTGATGAAACTGAGCAGAAGCTCCTGCTACCCTAAAGCAAAAATTATCTGTAAAACGCCCTTTTACAGCCAAATGGTGGTGAAGACGAGACGTTATCCGGAGCTGAGTTACAGGGTCAGTGTATCAACCCCCCAGGATAGGGATGTGTAACAAGGTGGCTTCCACACCAGCTGCTTGCCAGAGTATGATGGTCTTCAGAAATATATGAAGTGAAAGTGAATCTACAGAGGACACAAGGACTGATGTTAATCCACCTCATTTTGTCCATCATCTAACCCAGTGTTTCTCAGCTAACCTGGTTCTCAGCGACTGTCAGAGGGTGCATGTTTTTGCTCCTTCCCAGACAGTCTACATTTTTGCTCCCTCCCAGCTTTCAGAATGTGAACTGTCTTGGGGTCCCCGAGGACCAGGCTGAGTAACGCTAATCGAACCACTCATCCTGCTCGGGGAGCCAATCTAGGGAATACCCTCGATGGGATGCCAGTGCTGTTCTCTTTAACCGTACAATCTGTGTTCATAGTTTTATCCATGTGGTGCCCATTCAGAACCAGACATGTCTGTTTTCTGGTGCCATATAGAGGCTGGTTGTATGCGGCACACGGTCCCTGTTCCAGTGGAGCTGAGCGGGCCGGGTGAGTGGGGGTCTGTAGGCAGTGGTGTGTAGTTTTAGTTCAGTTGAGCATTTATTAATCAGATGGATCTCTTACAGAAACCCACACGGGGGGGGGCGGGGGGGGCAGGGGGATGGGGAAATATGGCAAGAAAATCAGACCAGGAAAAACGCTGTTTTAGTTCATCACGATATTGAATCATCTCGCAGACCCTCTCTCTCAGTCTCGCACTCTTCATTCCATATTTATTGTCCGTATCTCCTTTTTTTTTTACTCCGTCTTTCCCTCCAACTCAGCTCCTGGGATTTAGGGATGTGTGGGTGTAACTGACGGCATTTTGTCTGGGGGAGGGGGGGGGGACCTCTAAGCCTGCTGGATAGAGGTGGCAAGAGAGTGTTACAAGTGGCTTTTCTTGGTTGATATAAAATGACGCTGTGGCTCCAAACCAGCCCAAAGATTCGATCCCTTGCGCCTTCCGCCACAGCTCAGTGACTAAAGAGGTGTCCTGCCGAACCAGCACTTGTGTCCGCAGAGCGTCCCCCTCCCCCTCCTGCGCTACCCCCAGCAGCCAGCCAATCTGCAGCCGCCCTGGGATGTCATTCCCCGAGGGAGCCGGAGAGCCACATGTCGGTCCAGGGATGCAGCTAAAGTTTCCGTTGGGACGTCAGTTGGGTTCGTGTCATGACTAATTCACTTTCTGACATGAAGAAGCCCAGTAATCACCAAGCTACACTGCATGCAGCCAGTTTTGCCCCAGGCATAAATACATTTTAAATAGTTATTTTAATTATTGTTAGTTAATGTTAATTTTGTTTTCTAGGTGAGGTTATTGGTTACCACAATCTGGCTTTTTCTGGAACATCATCAAAATTCCTGACCACTAGGCTTCCTGGTGCCCTGTTACTTGTGACACAAACTGAGTGTTGCGGGTGTTTCCGGGACGCCCTGCCTCTGGTAGGCCCACAGGGGGAGGCCTGCTATCACCCAAGACCCAATCAGATCAAGCTACCCAAACTTCCCGAACGTCTTCTCAAATCACAGGCACTAGCTGCGTATATGTCCAGTCTCTCTCACTGTTCGCTGTTGATGTGAATAGTAGTCAGTTTTCTAAAACATGTCATCTTCTCCGTTTTTCTGCAGATGACTTGCTAATAGCCGGCTTACTCATGGTAGCCCCGGGTTTCGGCCTGCTTGGTACGATCCTTCACGCTCCAGGCTTCTCACGCCTCTTGCATCAGGGAAGGCGTCCGCTCTGTGGTCCTCATGCCGAAAGTGGCCCATTCTCCGACCCCTCGTGGCCCCCCCCCCGGCCCCCAGGAACATGGACCGCTCCGTTTTCCTACTCAGCGCGCGTAGTAGCCGCCTTCTGTGCTTTGATGCCGCCAGTTAATAACCGTCTTAATGGCCGCCATGTTAAAAAACCGCTAAAGCGACACTAAGCGTGTCACCTGCTACTATTAGACTCCAGACCTTCAGCAAGGCCTCCAGTCAAGGCTCCCGGCCCGTAATCTGCAGAGGTCCCGCTGTTCTGGCCCGCGAGCCATTTGTATGCGGCGTCACACCAGCGGTAGGCAGACCCATATGCCTTCCATTAGGGTCATTAGGGTGCGAGAGTGCGAGCACATGAGCTCGGGGGCCTGGGGGGGGATCTTGGAGGGGGACCTCGCCCTCACCCCCTAATTGTGGAGTGGGGTGCTGGGTCTGTGGAGAGCAAGATGCCGTGACATGGCTGCTGTGCACGGGTAGAGCTGAGAGGCTGATCGAAAGTTAGGGATAGTGACAGAGAGCAGCCACCCACTGCCCATTTGCTGAGAGGGTGGGGATTGGACCAGTACCTGTCCCTAGTAATTTGTGGAATATAGCCACTGTGTTGTTCTGTTGCTAGTCAGGCTGCCCCCCCCCCAGCCATTTTTCTTTATGAGTGTTTCTCACACAGGAAGCTTTGCAGATGCATGCTTGCATGTTTCTACATAGAGCGTTTGGTGGGCAGGATCGGAATGCCACTGAGCTCCTCGGTCGCTCAGCTCATCCCACCAGAGCCGTTTGTGCCTGGGCTTCCCTTAGGAAACATCCTCACACGCTTATAAAGATGCAGAGGGGCGGAGTCAGGATATCGCCTGCCGGCGGCACGAAATGCTCCACCCCTAGGAGGCGCCCAAGCACATTGCCTCGATGACGTGACAGGTCGCAGTGGGGGCTTTCAGGTGGGACCTTCCTGTTCCTACCCACCCCCCCCCCCCCTTTGTGTTCCACTCTCCTCCCAGTCTCCCTCCCCACCCTCAGTCCCTACTACTGTACATTTGACAATTACGCCGTTCCCTAAAAATGGGGCGGTGGCATTTTAAAGGCCATTTCAGACATGGAGGGTGAGGTGTGGGGGGGGGGGGGGGGGGGTAGACCGCTCTTATTCATGTTCACACCTGGCTGAAGTCCAAAGAGAGTGAGGGGGAGGCAGATGTGATACAACGGAGCAGCCGGCTATATTTTTCATACGCTGTAGCCATTGAAAATTTATTGCTTAAAGACAGAATTTTAATCAGGTAAAAATAGATCCGGTCAGACAGGAAAAGCTTATATTAAATCTCATTAACAATGACTCTTTATAATTAATTAAAAAATTTAAATGTCAGTTCCAAAAATGACTATTAATCAGTAATTCTAAAGCTTCTGATTTAAAAACCTGCTTCTTTATTCAGCTCACAAGCAAATGAGTAAACTGCAAACTGGTAGCGAGACAGGAACATAAACATACCATTTAGTTCAAGGCTTGCTGTAAAAAATTCAGTTGTGCAAAAACAGAGAAGATAATTTTGATCTTGACCAAATTATAGGAAGAGCCAGACAAATGAATACTGGATCGTTAAGGTTGATTACTCAGTACTCTAGGAGATGACCAAATTGGCCATGTATTCTTAAGCCTGTCCTTATTAATTGCATTGTTCAGGTGTTCTGGATGCCTTTTAGTAGCAGTCCTTTGATTTGCTTAGTACTGGGTACTGGGTACTGGTAAAAGTGTCAAGTGCTCCATCACTTAATTCCTGTATTTCAAAAAGAAATTGTAAGTAAAAATAAGTAAAAATACTAATTCAATACTTTTCAAGACTTGAATGTCTTCTATAAATGAGAGAGATTTTTTTTTCCTTTCCTGAACCTTATGTTAACGTGTGTAATGTCAGCGATGTCTGTGTACCTATCAGCACTGAGCAATTTCCAAGTGCACAAAAGCACATTTCGGTCCCTGATGTGTCAGTCGAAGTGATTCTGGCTCTGATTAGCACTAAACAAATAAGCGTCGCCTGGCCAAGCCTGATAGGACAAGTAGAAGGGGCCAAGCAGGATGTGGCGATAAGCCGCTTCACGTAACAGTCGGCACTCATCCTTAATGAGACGATATCTGGCAGTTTGTGGCTGTGATCAGCAGACGGCTAGCAGGGCAAAACAAAGCCGTGTCTCCCAGACCAGCTTCACCTGTCATCTGTCCATCATCTGTCTGCCGTCGCCAGGGAACCAGCCGCATAGAAATACGCGGGGGGGGGGGTCAGTCTGGCATGGATGGAGATGACTAAAGTGAGGTAAAAATAATGCAAACATACAAAATCCTTCAGCTGTGCTCACACTGTGGATCTTATTTATATGGTTTTATGAATAAATGCATTTCTAGCCCACGCCTGATGTGTGCTGCATATTACACCCCACGCTGCCTCAATCACTCTTTCTATTCTTTCACCAAGACTTCCTGTTAAAGACATCGCTTTTAACACTCCATTCGTCCCCCCAAAGGCAGAAATGGACCGATCCAGAGCTCTCAGTACCTGATCACTTCCACACGACAGTCCATCTGATGTTTCAGAGGAAGTGGGGGGGAGCGCAGCACCCAGTCCAGCTCTTGCTGTCATCCAGAAGCCTCCTCGAGATGCCCCCCCGACCCCCCCCCCCCCGAGACGCCCTGCACTCCCACCACGCTTACTTCCTGCCCCGCTTTGACTTCCTGTTTGGTTTTCAGGTCATGCATTTTTCAAGGGGCTCATTAAACATTCAGAGCAGACGGCAGACATAGGATGGGGTTCAGCCCGTCAGTCTGCCTCCTTATCAAACTCCCAGCACCTGGCAGGAGTGGCTGGACGTGAGGGCTGGAGCCATGCAGCCGGTCCACCTAGAGGTTCGGCCTCCTCTGGGACGGCGGCACCACCGAGGTTCACGCCCGACCGAGCCCAGGGCCAGCTTCAGGCTTGGACAGGCAAAGAGGTCAGCGGCCCGTTTTGCATGCGGCTCAGGCCAATGCCGAAATCCATGAGGGGCGCGGGGGCGAGACAAGTCTCTGAAGCTTCAGAGACGGCATCATATCAGAGCATGGAGCTGAGAGAAAGCGACTGACTTATGGCATCCGTGCGGCTCTCGCCCGGCCAGAGGGGCTACAGTACCGCCCCCTGCTGGCAATCTGTAGCTGATCCAGTTATGTGACTGTCAGCCTCTGCAGCGTTTATGGAATCATTATCCTCTGCAGATCCAGATGGATGGAATAATGTTTTAAGTCCCTTTTTTCTTAATCATTCCTGGACAAATGTGAAAGAAGCATTGCAAGTAAATTCACTGTGTCCGCTTCTTAACATTTGTATTCGTATTCCTCCGTGTTGTAATAGCAGGTATTTTCATAAGGTTTTGTTTCACTAAATCCTGCTGACGTAGAGAGAGAGTTTCATTCAAATCAGTTTCCCTTAGATAATTACCTGCGGTGAAACTAAGATGAAATATCTGGTTACAAAAACATCACAGCGAAGTATGACAAGCTACCCCTAGCTGTCATTTAATGCCATTAAATTATCCAATATTTTATTTTAATGACCTAATTTTATTCAAGTTAAAGAAAAAGCTTTAAAAAATCATGCAGTGTGTTTTGCGTTATATTTTAAAATAGCAATTGATAATATCCTAGCTTGTGCATGACGATGGACTGGCATCCGGTCCAGGGCGCCCCCCTGGCTACCTGGAATAGGCTCCACTCTTTCTTCATGGTTCTTTTGGTTCTTTTCAATTCTACATTTCCCATGAGGAGATATTATTGCCATTATTATGTGTGTTTTACATTTAAAAATAGCATCAGTGATTATAAATAAAATCAATGACATCGATACCTTTGCTGTGGAAGAAACCTTCTATTTTTAGTGTATGTGTCCTTTGCCATTCAGAAAGAGTGCATAATCCAACACGATTTGTCCTACTGAGGATAAGTAATGGCTTCAGGATATGGCTAACGGGCCTATGTTTGGGCAAAGTATTGATGTTTATATAATTCTTGCTTCAGGGCTGGTGGTACTGTGAAATATCCAGAATCTTTGTCCTTAGAGAGTGTTAGTGTAAATGATCTGCCTGAAATACTGAGCTGGATACTGCCACCCCCCCCCCCATTTGATGTAGGGCTGATAAATATAGCAGACAAGTAAGCCTGGAAACCTTGTGCCATGTAACATAACATACACTGTTGATCACTGTTTGGCCATGCAGTGTAGCTGTACAGTGCGCAGTGGTAGGCAATTTTAGTATAACATTGTGGGTCACGTGTCAGAATATGGCGTTTCACTCCTGCACTGTAGAGTGGATTGCTGATGTTTGGATAAGGGATAATGGACAATGGCTTGTCAGCTGTTTCCGGAGCTCACAGTCACACGCACAAAAGCACAGAGCAGTGAAGGAGTCAGGTGCCAGGAAAGCCCTTTTAAGGATGTCTGAGGAATGTCTGGATATGACTGAGAGCTCAAGGTTTACAGGCAGTGTGTCCAGCTGGTAACCTGATAAATAAACCTTGTATCTGAGGAAAAAAAAATGGTGCTTGAATCATTGGGCAAGAAACAAAAAAAGAATGTTGGTGGCTGGTTTAATGAGTCAATTTGTATTACTCAGCAATAACAAGAAAGATAATTAAGGAGGCACATTTAATTAGATTGTCGGTGACACTACCATTAATACAAAGTCACACAGAACTAATGCAGTAGAGCTGCGTAGCATTATGCTAATAGAGAATTACCTTGTATATGGGATGGTGGTTCACAATGTCTCATAAGGTAGTTATTCTCATGCACCTTGCAGTCCTAAAGCTCTACTGTCAAGGGGGCGGGGCTTGTCTTCCAGGGTACGTCTGATGATCTGTGCTCAGCTGAAGTGCTGCTATCGAAGGACCTAACCGCTGTGAGAAGCTACTGGCCAAACACAACCGAGGATGTGAGGGTCTCGCTGCATCACCTGCTCCCAGCACTGCAGCCCTCATGCGCCGCTGAAAGATGCATGGACTCCATCAGTGGGAGGGGGGGGGGGGTTGGGAGTTGGGGGGAAGCGGGGTGATCCATTTTTCATGAACACCAAAGGGGCAGACCTATTCTCAGGGGCTTGCATGAGACAGACTGTTTTACGGGAGTTTCTCGACCTTGGTGGAGAAGGAAAAAAGCACCTTGAGATGGCGTCTGTGTCCAGGGCTGCTAGTGATTTATTCAGAGCTAACAGGAGAAGCTTCCGGAGCTGGTGCTTGGACCTGCTTCCCTTCCAGGAGTTTCTGACTTCTGTGATCCCGCATCCTAACAACAAACATTGCCGCTGATCCCTTTACTTGATACATTCAGCTTTAAATCGACGTCACCTTCCGAGTGTTTGGTGAAGGGCACAGACAGAATCCTGTTAATGTGCAAACTGGTGACATTACACTTCGAAATGTACAGGTAAGCCATGGCCTGATGATCCAATGGGTCGAGTGAAAATTTTCCATGCAGTGATACCAGAATTAATGTTAACATCACTGCCACCATCCGTCATCACTGAACTAGCATGGTAATCTAAATAGATTAGATTAAAGGAAGTGCTGCCCTTAAATAACTACACTTGAAATGACTTTTGAAAGGATATATAACAAAAATTAATATACCTGCAGAGCTTACAGTCAAATGAATGAGTGCAGTGTGTCCCAATCATACACATAATTGCTCACAGCAGAATACTAAAGGATGTCACACAATCACACTCCTAATCACTTTCAACACTAATAGCACAGGATATGTCCCCTCACACTCCTAATCACTCTCAGCACTAATAGTACACAACATCATCCCCTCACACTCCTAATCACTCTCGGCACTAATAGTACACAACATCATCCCCTCACACTCCTAATCACTCTCGGCACTAATAGTACAGGACATCAGTCCCTCACCCTCCTAATCACTTTCGGCCACAATAATCGGTCAGTCCATCATCCTGTCACACCATAACTGCACACCAACTTACACACTAACACACCAGCATAAAGGAGTTCTAAAAAGTGCACATGATGTCTTTCAAAGGTACAGTTGAGCAGCTTTTTCCAGAAATTATTAAAATGTTCCAGATTTCTAATTTCAGTGAAACTGACTTCAAACTGACTTTCCTGAAAGTAATGCTTTTCATTCTGTATAAATTCTAAATCAAACCAGGGCTGCAGATCCTTTGCACTACAATTCTTCTCAATATATGATATCTGAGCAGTTCTACGTGGACACAGAAAGAGAGGCAAGTGAATGACGACATTTAAATTGCGTAACAGACATAAATCTAAATGACGGACAGTTTCGGTGGGGACGGTACCGGTGGGAGTCTGCGTGTGGCGCCCCTGACCCAAGACAACGTGAATTTGGCTGGTTAAGTCAGTGCTCCCTCAGAAGATGGCGGCCTAGGCGGGCGCCTAAGTCACCTAAAGCGTTGACCAGCCCTGCATGTGGGAGTTTTGTGGATCGCAGACCAGTTGAGTGCATACCTGCCTCCCTCAGTCCCTTCCTGTGTACGTCATTCATTGAACACTGGACAGGAAATGGCCCTCTCTCCCCTCATCCCACCCTAGCCCTATGAGAGACATGCCATGCATCCATCTTTGTCTCACTCATCCAGCACACCGGCTCATCCCAAAGCACCAGGAATGAAATCTGGGAATTATATATAGATATCACACTTTTATTACAAAAATTATATCTTTTTACTCTTTCAGTGCCATGCTTTGAGCATATAACAATACAGTAAAAAACCCCAACCCATAATGATAATAAAAGCAGATTTTGTCAATTTTGTTGCAGCATTTTGTCATCCATGCTGTCACTGTACAGATAACATTCCTAATACAGAATACAAACACCTGCCAAAACAAGTCATTTCTTTTAACAAATTGCTTTTTAGTACATTTATTCTTTTTTTTTTTTTACTCTTCCAAAATAAATACAAATAATTTGCAAACTATAACGAATGTGCTGAATTTCCGCACCAGCCCAAGGCACCCAGGCTTGTAACATGTTGGCAAATAACGACATTCTTACATAAACACTTGAAGCAAACAATGACGGTAACAGTAGTTCCCAGTCTGTTTTGTTTTTTTACATATCGTTTGTTTTCTGGTTCACGTTTCAGTCACAGTGCAACACAGTGCGCATGTGTGTGTAGTGTGTGTATGTCTATATGTGAAGACTGGTTTAATGTATAGTAATGTAATCTGGCTTCTTAATAAAGGATCACTGCATCCTCGTGGTTCGAGGTGCACAGTGTCCACCCGGACTGTGCTGTGGGAGTACCTGCATCGCACCGGGAAAACACTGACCAGCTGCCGCTCCAGGGGTGAAATAAACACGAAACGCTCTGGAGGCCCCGATAAAACACTGCGCTTGTGAACATAACTCCGTTGGAAAACAAAGAAAAAATGCCAATACCAACACCGTCCCACTGAAGTTTCCAAGACGAATGAAATAAAACTGATTTCTCAAGACCAAAAAAAACAAAAACATAGTTAGTGTTTGCACATATTTAAATATTTATATAAATCCCAGTTGTGCGCTTATTTTCAAAGAATATCTTTTTCTCCAAATTTTAAATGAAGACTAGAACGACAGAATCTTGGAAATAACGCATTTCTTGGATTTTTTTTCTTCTTTACGTATTTAGCTGAGCTGACGGCAGGGCTCAAATGTCCACTTGGAGGCCCCTCCGTACAATTCAATGCTGGTCTCCGACCAGGCAAAGACGTTGCCCACCAGCGCTTTGCTGCTGCACGTCGCCAGGTTGTAAATCTCTCCGGCTGAAAGCTTCTTATCCCATATATTAAAATGTGCCAGCTCGCCTACGAACGCTTGCGTCGCATCAAAACCTCCTCCGAGTGTGTCCTGTGGGAAAATATTAAAAAATATGTGTTTTAGGTTACGGCGTTAATGTTTAGCGCACAATTATTTCCAAGTTAATGATCCATATATATACACACACACCCTTTCTCAGCAAATGTGGGTTTTATCTAATTAATTTAATACTACAGACGTCGCTCCAAAGACCTAAAGCATGCGTCGTTAAACCCATAATTGTCTTGTTTGTCCGTCCCAGGATATGCTGGGGCACAGAAATCATTATGGAGAATGCCCACGTGGTTGTCTATTTACCGTTTTTTTTAGCTTGATGCCTTTAACTTAATATTCAACTGAGCATATGCATAAAATCACTTGACTGGGATGTCATGTATGTTAATTATTGGAGGGTATACCTTAGTATGCATGTCATTCATATTAAGAAATATAGCATAATAGTTTCATTCCACGTAGGCCTACCTGTTCTTGGCCCAGTACCAGATCCCCTTGCGGTTTGATGGGGTGGTAAGGAGCCAGGTTTTCCCCGTTTCCTCTCATCACGCCGTCCTGGAAGGCCTCCCACACGCCATCACGTGTTGTCCAGGTGACGCAGATATGATGCCATTTTCCATCGTTGATAAGAAACGGCAACTTGGCGACCTACGGCGGAAACACGTTAAACTTAGGTGGTGTCATTTTCAATCCATGTACTATTCTTGCACGTTATATAACCATGGAGTGGAGTATGATCGGAAAGCCGTACCTTATCATTTATGAGTATCTCCATTGGGTTATTCCCCCATTCAATCAGCACCAGCTCGTTCGCTTGGCCGGGCACGGCGTAGGAGAACGGGGTGCCCACCCCCGGCGACGCGTTTGATTTGATCCACATGCAGACGGTGAAAGCGTACATCTCTGGTAGACTTTTTTTAACTTTGGCATACATGTAATTAGTTCGCAGAGGAAATGTCAGCTGGAACTTATCGAGGGGCCTGTTGTCTTTCTGACCTGCAATAAGGAAGAAAAGAACCATATGTAAACGTGACTTTACGTGAGTGTCCCACAGGGAGATTCATAGGCCTATATTAACCGAACACGTAACGATTTTCTGAGAATCATAACGTCAGACCACACGATTGTATAACTGCAACATTAATCGTTCAGATAAAACAGAAATAAATAGAGTATATGCTGTTACAATAACGTGATTGGTGACATCGCTTTGCGTATTGAGATTTGATTTTGTGGTATGGTTGAACTAGTCTGATTCTAGTTCACCAAGACTCGTTGATCTACTATTCATATTCCAAAAAATATCGCGAATGCAACACCACGAATAGCGGTTTCACCCATCTTCATTCCCATTTGTTATACGTTGATAAACTTACAATACTTATAGAGCGCAGTAATATAGGAACTGCAAGCCGTCATAAATATCCCAAATCTGCCCACGTAAAACACGGATAACATGGGTTATTATTTTTCACCCTTGCAAAGTTTGTTAACTTAAAATGCGAAAGAGACCAAAACAAATAAGAAACGTTTAACGGCGAATCACGCAGTTTTCGCTTCAGTTCCGCTTGTCTGAAAATTGTGACAGTGAAGTAGCCCATTAGGCTATAAACGTGTTAATGTGGACGGGGATATGCAAAGCAATGCAGCTCTCCATTCTCCCGCCCTATCCGCAGCGTGCTCTCTGCGACACTACTGGCTGAGGCTGACAAATGGCTTCGGATCAGGATGACTTATTCATGTTTTAGATGGGGAAAAAAGAAGCCCGGGTCGCCTAAAATATTATATATGTAATGGTTCGTCTAAGAAATCAATTCTGCTCATATATTGAACGATTTAGAGCGAAATAAATATAAATATTTTGAGTTAGCTAAAACCGCAATAATGTTATTGTTGTTTATGATGATGATGATGATGGTAATAATAATAATAATAATAATAGGAAGAAAATGTTGCGCATGGGCGCAACATAACAGATTAGATGGGTTTTCCTGCTTTCCGTAGGTAACTTACCTTTTTCCAGGTCGGTGATTCTATGGTGGAGCGAAGTGAGAGTCGATTCAACTCTGCCGCGCTGCTCCGTCTCGTTCTTCTGACCGAGTTTGCTCTCCTCCAGAGTATTGACCCTAGACAGAACCTGTTTCTCCATATCGTCGATTTTGTTTTGTAGTAAGTCTTTGAGACTGTTGGTCTGGGCTGAATTGTTGTTTCTGCTGAACTGCTGCATAGGACAGAGGAAGGATGGCAAGCGTTAGAAGGCTGGTTTAGAAAAGCTGGTCTAAACAAACACGTCTACACGTGTCGGGATGTTTCCAGGTTTTAGTCAGCTTAAATAATTAAAAACGTTTATCCTCGCGGCCTTAGTTACTATTTACACCATGAGTTCATCCTCATTTATACTCTGTTTCCTTCATTAGGTTGAGAGTAATTACAGACCTGTTGGAGAAAGCTCTGCTTAAAATAACTATATTTAAAGTAGTAGATTAGTGACGAAGCTCCGGAGAATGGAAAGAAACCCAGGGCTACAGAGGATGTAAGGCGTACATAACATAAGCAAGTCACATGCATCAGGAAAATGCAAGTGTAATTCTGAACTGCATAATTCAGCAGCGCCAGGGCAAATACGTACATACCTCCAGGTTTTCAAGCCTCTGTTTAAGGGTCTGCAATGTCTGCCCTAGTTGCGCGAGCGTATCCGTCGGACCCCTTGACACATCGCCCATGGTGTTTTTAGAGCCAGTTTCCTTTCTCCTGCCTCCGGCTTTTGAGTCTCCCAAGTCAGGACCAACCTGGCTCTCACACCGAATTAACTTTGATGTTAGTTCTCTGATCGTCTCTTTCTGGTTCATGATGGTTTCTTTTTGCTGAAGCACAGTTTCCCTTAGCTGCATTACCGTGGTCTTCAAATCCTCGGCCGGTCCGTTGTTTTGCATGGTAGCCGTACACAAGTCCATATCCTTGGGCACGGACGTGCAGATGAATTGCGTTTGTCCAAAATCTTGAGTAGAACCCTCCAAAAACAAGAAGGAAATAAGGAAAAGTTTCAAAGAAATCCTCTTCATGTTGGTCTGCCTAGTACTTGCACGTTGCCTGCCCTTGGTTCGCGGGGAGAAACCGCCGCAGTATTGAAGTAGTTTCAGCACCTCGGCGCTGTCCAGTCAAGTTGTGAGCAGTTGGTGGATCGAGTCTGCTTTATATAGCGCTCGATGGCTGTAGTGCAGATCCGTCGCATCACAGCGGGACAGAATCCTGGTTTTGCAACCTAATCACCCCACCCTATCCCCCCTCGCACACACCCCATCAATCCTATTAAGGTGGGGAAAGCAGGCAATTCAATCAGACCACATCGGAAGTTTGTGATAAGGAAAAAAAACATTTATTTGCAGTTAAATCTGCCTTCTTCACCCCATCAATGAAATGCATAAAGCAATTCAGGTTTTAAGTCGTCAGTTTCCGTATATTCAGATTTATTTCCAAGGCAAATCACAAAGTATATCTCTGTCTTTAAAGTTTTATACTCTGTATTATCTGTGTGCGCGCTTCTTATATGTATGTGAAGAAACATCCAAATAATTTACTCCTTAAATAAAATATTAGGCTAATGAAGAAACCAAACATAGCTATGCAACGTTATATTATAAAAATGATTGTATTTCAGTTCTGGCTTGATATTCCTAACTCCCACGCTGTTTCTTCCCGGTGTATTTATCTATATAATGTCCGCTAGGCGACCGTATAACGAATAGGAAATATTATCTGTTGGTTTTTTTTACGCGAAGTTGGAGACGGGAATGTAGAAAACATAAATAATGGTACAAATATTTTGAGGTTTGCGTTATTGCAGACATTGCATGTATGCACATTTTTGTAACAGAAAAAAATCCCTGTTAGAATCATTCAGACTGATCGTTTTCCGCATCGTATTGGTTTCATTAGCGCATAGGCCTATATTAGAAATCATAAATAACGTTGATCACAATTAAAATGTGGTCGAGTAACAAAAATGTCATTTAACTTGTAGGCTATATGTTTTTGCCGTATGCTTTCACATACAGTAGGCTACGTAGCTACAGAGAAGTATGTACTTGCTTCACTTGTTCTTTTTAGCTTAAGGCGATCTGTTTGCATCCGAACCATTAAAGTATGTTTTGTCTTTGCAGTAGCTCATTAATAAAAATGAGAAATCTAAGTATATCCAACCATCCGTCTTCCCTCCGCTTACTCTGGTCACGGAGTCATGATTGCATTTTAGGGATTTTAGAGACGTTAGGTTAGTGTTTAAACTGTTAATATTACTACCGACAATGTAATTTCAGTTTCTCATTACTCATATGTCAAGTAGTTAGTAATGCGACGCTGAGATGTAATTATGCGATTGATGTAACTTTATAAAATTAGTGGATTTTTTTCTGGTGTACAGTGTATAACTTTCTCCGGTCCACCTTAACGCAGGCTCCGCCCCCTGGCCAAGGCGGGCGGGGTCTTGGCGCCGTGCCGACCGCACGGAGCACCAACCCAGGGCTCTCAGCTCGCGTCGCCTGCTCCGTTTATCCGCCATGCGGGCAGCGGACCGCAACCGCGTGTTCTGCTCACTTAATTTTCTCGGAAATTGATTCGGGAACCGACGCAGTTTCGGTCAACGAGGACACGTTTCTGTGTTGAGGGAAAAGCTCAAGCACTCACATTATGCCTTATACATTCAGATCATGTCTATTGCGTCTTATCCTGTGCAGTTCAAATGCGTGTTACATTCATTATGACTACTGCATCATGCTTCTTTTGATGTTAAACTTTCGCAATTCTCTGTATTATATTATCTTGATATATGACTTGTAGAAATTACATTTGTGCCTAACACTGATCCCAGCCGATTGCGACAAATAATTACAGGTGGTATGACTGAAGCATGTTACTTGTAGGCTGAATATGTACAACGTGATGTAGACCAACAAAAACAGACTGTGACTCATAACTCATAACTTTAGCTTGTGTAATAAACAGTTAAACCTTAGAGGGCTTGAATTACATATCGTTGCACAATATGCGGTGTACCAAATAACGAGGACTTTGTGTGGGGGGGTGTGCGTATGGGAGTGAAGTCTATCCCTCAATCATGACTGTTCGGGGGTGCATGTCTTTTTGGACGTTTTTATGGCGATGTATAGCTGCGTTGCGGTTTACAGGAAAGTAAGAGGGCAGAGATTCCTAATATTTAGTGGCCGTTCTCCGACAACTTACTCCTTATATAAATTTCTTCCTCTCTATCTTTTTCTGGTGGCAATTTAGAATGACTTGGGATTAGGTGAGCTGAGAAACGGGATATTGTTTCTGGCAGAAAACTACAAAAAGTGCCGCCATAGGGATATGAAATCGCTGGTCTCAAGTAGTATATTTGCAACGTATTAATATTTATACATATAAATGGACAATAGTGCCTTAATTTCCTAGATGTAATACAGCAATGCTTTGTGAATGTGTATTACATATATCTCATATATCATTTGGTGAGAAATATTTCTTTTGGCACCCCAGAAAGTCTGATCAGACTCTCGTTTGGAAGATTTCTGAGAGTGAGTCCCATCATCTTTCAGACCACGTACGGCACTAATATAACAATTTGATCTCTGCTTGAACTGTAGGTACTATACTTTAATTGTGAATCGCAAAAATATTGAACACGGCCATTTTTATCACGATAGTTCAACATTGATTGGATAAACCGGGACTACAAACAATCATGACAATTACAGAAAGCAAGCAAAAATATTCTGCTATACTACTTTACGCTAAATTTGTTTAATTTTTTTTATTTAGGCATTCTAATCAGAAAGATGACACGCAATATTCTATAAGCACTCTCCAAGAGAAAAATACATGGCTTAAGTTCAATACACTGAATACATCTACAATGTGGGGAAACCAAATGTGGGTCTCAATTTGCGCATTCCTTTGTCAGCGTACATCTATGTCCTCATTCGCATTATTCTGACATTGACAGCAGACGCTTCCTTCTGACGTTTGAAACTGTTATATTCCACTCATCCACTATATCCAACTCCTTAAATGTAAGATAAGGAAGGTTTGTTTAGCTTGTTATTTTATTATTAAACATTAGGTCAGTACTATTGTGCTCCCACAAAATACAAACATTTAGCTGCACAGAAATTCATGTGAAAAATGCGAGTCTTATGTTTCTAATTAGTGATCGTTATTCAGCAGACCGCTTTCTGTACCCTGAGATATAACCTACGAGATGTTTCACAGCAAGACGTAGGCTAACCCACATGACACGTGGCTGTAATGTAGCACGCGAATTAGTGCAGAGCTTTTCGAAAGCTTGTACACCGGGCGCAGCTGATTTAGTGCTTTAACTTTGTTTGCAGGCTGACGGTACTATCACAAGGTCAGTGCCAGCTCCCCACCCCGCAGTATAAAGTAGAAAGCTGGAGCAGAGCTGGGCTGCTAGAAAATGGTCTCCGTAATAATCATTCTCCCTGCATCTTCTGAATAATGCATCCCCTTATAAGAGAACGCACTCTCTAATGACAGAGATAGATCAGTATCATTTCACGTGTGGGCACGTCGGCGCACTCCCGTTTCCTGTAACAGCGCTGGTTAATTTCGTAAAATTATTTTTTTAAAGCCAAGGATTTTATTATTATTGCTACTCAGCAGTATTAGAGAAAAGTTCATTGGTGGATGGAAGACTGTTGGTGCTCATATAGGTATTTGAGGCTCTCTTCTGTTAATCACAAGTCTTATTTCTGACTGGCCTCTAGCTGCTATGTTTCACACCTGCTTTCTGACACACAGGTGTGACACAATTAACACAGTTGTTATAAATATAATTGATAACTTGGTAGCAAGTACAAATTGTGGTAGCATGCTAATCTGTCGAACAATTACATCAGTGAAGCGATTGAAAAGCTCTGTTTAGAGCACCACCTTAATTAAGGGTCCCTCTGCGGACACGGCACAGGTAAACATTACAACTCTAGTTCTATTTAACACTTCCGTCGCATCCATCACTTTGTATCAACGATAGAAAGAGAAGAACGCCCTTACGTCTCCGATGTGTTTGCACAACTTCATTTGCCTGCTCCGGGTGCTGGGCACATCACAGAGCTTGTCCAGGCAGCCTGTGGGAAATGTGATTATTACTCAGGAGGATATGGTAAATAATTTCGTGGCGATGTATTTTCCTCATCAATATATGATTGCTATTTATACTCAGTGATATGGATTTAAAATAAAGATAGTAATCATATTTACAGATAACCTGAAATGCGTTTTCAATAGACTTAACGGTAATGATGATGTCACACCTTCTAGGTTCTTGGTTCGATTTCTTCCCAGGAGTTTGTTTTCCAGTGTCAGTTTGTAGTGTGGAGTTTACATATGTTCGTCTGATTTTTACGCCAGTTTTTCCCTCAGTCCACGAAGATACATTTAGGTGAATTGGTGTCTCTGAAATGCCTGTGTGTCTTACGGTGGGACTGTGCGCGAGCCCTTTGAAGCTGGACTGTGCACAGGGTCTCCCTATAATACATTTTATTTGATTGCCGGTGATCGGTATCTATAGCCCTCAGTAAAGGAGGAGCACTCAGAACCTCAAAAATGGGGCACTTTCAATCGTTCGACCAAAAGTAGCAGGTGCAACCCCCTGCCTCCGTCTGCTCCTGCCTGCTGCGAAGGACGGGTATCCTGTCCGTGATGTTTCCCTGCCTGGTGCTCTTTGCTCTCTGGGACAGACTCTAGCACCCCTGCAACTCTATACTGGATAAGTGGATGGAGGATGCGTATATGGATGGAATTCGTCTGGTAATTTTAGTATCTGGGATTCTACATGGCTGCAAATATAAAATCTCAGGTGGAATTTTGTAAAACTACAGAATGCAACTCCGGGCATGACAGTATAGGATGACGTAATAATGGTGACGTAATAATCCACTTTGTTACGCCTACTGAAACTGCATCTGCAATATTTTTCGAAGCACTTCCACTGTTACGCTATAAGGAAAATTTAATCTTGGAAAAGGCACAATGTCACTTATTTAAAGGGTAAAGCATTTACTTGAGTTTGTCATTGACTTGAAAAGCGGCGATGTTCGGAGATCTTGACATTATAATAATGATAAGGAGGGAGTACGCGACTGAAAACGGGATGCAAATGTAACACTCCGACCCCGATTTTCCAATAGCGCGCAGTTCTCTCTGCGCATCTGTCTTCCCAGAAATTAGTCTAATTCATCAAGCAAAATGCACAACAAAAAGATGACTAAATAAATAAAAAATACTAAATAACGACCGCCGACTAAAATTGTACGCTTCTCACAGCTGCAAAGAATGGCATGTGAGTCACAACCGCTGACCGTAGAAATGCTGGGTGGCATGAGCTGAATCTCGTTCAAAAATCCAATTAAAGCATCCCGGCTCTGTCCTGTGTCTCTTGGTTTGGCTCCCCCGGACTGGCCCTCACCAGATGGAGGACCACTTTAGCCGTTTTTCGGGGTTACTATAGGACATGTACGCGCCACCTTTTACAACAAGAGGGATGCATAGCCGCGTGACGTGTACTACACGTGGAGTTAATTAAACCTCAGAGTCACGGCGTAAGGTTTACCTTCAGCACTGTTCTTATAGTCAGCATGCAGAATAAATCATAGACGCTCTTCACATGTTTTACTTAAAAGCGTAACATATCTCCTGTCACGTAGGGCAGTGGTCCTTGACTGATGTAATACATCATTTGATACACAGCACTTTGCGCTGAAATCGTGTTATGATTCACCGATTTATTGTAGGAGGCGGCGAAGGAAGAAATAATGCAGACGACAACTGAAGGCATGATAGACAAAAAAGGAAATACGTATATTGATAAGTATAACAGTTAATAACTACGGTTTTTAAAGTTCAGTCTCCCTGTAATATTGACAACATTATGTTGTACAAGACATTGCAGCAGGCGGCCTCTGAATGAAAGGAGAACCTCCCACACGGTCAGCGCTGGAAAAAATACTAATCTATAATATTTTATTATTGATATGAATAAGCCGGTCTAATTTCCTTGTAACAAAACCTTTCCATTTCCTGCACTTAGCTTAGTGGCTCTATTGCTTCTGAAATTTAAATGCAGGCAAATTTCATTTAGTAAATTCCATTGCCCTGCTTTTCCTGCAGACACAACCGGCACATTTTCTGTGTGCACGTGTCCACCTATTCAAGCTGGGGTATTAGCATGTATTTGCTCACCTGAGAGCTACATTTGAATATCAAAAGATACCACTTGTATGTGAAATACAGCTCATAATTATGACAAATGACCTTTGATGTGATGCCACTCAGTATTCCACCCTTCTTTGGGGAGTTTCCCAGAGAGTTTAAGCACCGGACAGATCCCAAAAATACCTCCTGCAACAACAGGCTTGACAAGTGGATGCTGAGGATCAAAGGGGAATGAAATCTGTACATCATGGATCGGTCAGTCATGTGAAGGATTATATGTCAGAGCTAATGGCTTCCTAGATATGATCCTCTTAGGAAATTTCCTGTTGTACTTTGGGTTGCACTCTTTGTCCCTCTTTCAACAAAGGCTGCTATCAAACCTGCGATGTAACATGGCCCATGTTGTATGAATTTCATCAAACCTGCGATGTAATATGGCCCATGTTGTATGAATTTCATCAAACCTGCGATGTAATATGGCCCATGTTGTATGAATTTCAGCTGGGGAGGCTTGTTTCTTATATGAAGCGAATATTTTATTTTCTACTTCAGAGCTGCATGGAATCTCCCCTTTACTGCTTGAGCAGGACACTGGTGCACATCAACAAGTTTCAAGGCAGTGAGCACTGATGAACAAACTCTCGAAGGGATTAAATTCTGAGGGGCATCAGACAGCAGTCCAACTTTGTGATACTTTTTGTGTCTAAGCGTTGCAGGATGTTCTATCTTGAGCTTTTCCAACTGTGTTTAGCTTTGCGCCTAATTAGTTCTTCTGTCTTTATGCCAAGGTCCAAACGGTTAGTAAAACAAAGACGGATTCATTTTTGTGCGTGGATAAGATTATATACACTCCCTAGTGTTTGTACAAGTAAAAATAATTCTAATGAGAACAATTAATGGCTCAGATACCCTTAGCTTACAGCAATAGAATTATATCATACAGAGTCTCTGCATCAGCTGTGTTAACTAATATTCTGTTTTCTGGTTTTTCTTCCATCCATCAATCCATCCATCCATCCATCCATCCATTAACGTTCGCTTGTCCAGGTTTCGGGTCGTGGGGGTAGCAGCTTCAGGAGAGATACCCAGACCTCCCTCTCCCCAGCTACCTCTACCAGCTCCTCGGGGGGGGATGCCGAGGCGTTCCCAGGCCAACTGAGAGATATAATCCCTACAGCGTGTCCTGGGTCTGCCCCGGGGCCTCCTCCCTGTAGGACATGCACGGAAAACCTCTCTGGGTAGCCGCCCACGAGGCATGCGCACCAGATTTCCAAACCACCTCAACTGGCTACTTTCGATGTGGAGAAGCAGCAGTTCTACTGTGAGACTCTCCCGGATATCCGAACTTCTCACCCTATCCCTAAGGGAGAGCCCAGACACCCTGCGGAGAAACCTCATTTCGGCTTCCTGTATTCGCGATCTCATTCTTTCGTTCATTACCCATAGCTCATGACCATAGGTGAGGGTAGGGACGAGGATGGACCAATAGATCGAGAGCTTTGCTTTCTGGCTCAGTTCTTTCTTAGCCACGACAAACCGGTAAAGCGCCTGCAAAACTGTAGACACTGCTCCGATTCATCTGTCCAGCTCCCGATCTCGCCTACCCTCACTCGTGAACAAGACCCCAAGATACTTGAACTCCTCCACTTGAGGCAGTACCTCCTCCCTGACCAGAAGAGGGCAATCCACCCATTTCCGGCTGAGAACCATGGACTCGGACTTGGAGGTGCCCAGCCCGAAAGAGGCATGCGGGACTGCGGCGGCCAAGGGAGGCCCTGGTGGTCCGACCCCCGGCTGACAAAACTGTTTTTTCTTCCACACCCGTATATAAGACTCTATTAGGTTTTTCTTGAGTGAACGAAACATATGGGTGTCCTTCTGGATGCATGTAACAGGAGCATAACCCTTTCCCAAGGGAGGGGGTGTGTGTGAGAGAGGAGGGGTGGTGAAAGCAGTAGATAAAAATAACCTTTCTCACTGAAGAAGACTATAGATTTTCAGTCAATCCACATACTATATCCATTCTTCGAAAGCAACAAGCATGATTCCCAAGTGGAAAACTTGCCAAAGTAAAATGCGGGTATCAGAAGGCCAGAGAATACAGCCAGAGGCTGCAGCCCCTGGCCAGTCAAGGGCATTTTGTATCCCAGTCGCCCTCTGGAGTTGTCGGTGTGCGTTTACACTTCACTGACTGCTAAATAAATGTGTCTTGTCGTAAGAAGTGACGGTGAAAATTGATGGTGGGGGATGCGCAGGCATTTCTGCCACAGTGCGAGAGAAGATTCCGGTAAAACCTCGCACTTTGTACAATCGCACAATAAAAACTATGAGCCTTACAGAAAAATCTATAGATTTACCCTTGAAAACATAACTAACCCGTTACATTCAAAATGCTTTTCTTCATATGTTTTCATATTCAATGCCTGAACATTCATCACCGCATTAGTTACGTACAAACATATCAGAATTGCTTCTGGTCCAGTGCCAAACATGAAGTACTTAATTGTCACGTTGGGGCACAGGGACAGAGTGATGATCCAGGCGGCTTACAGACAACAGGGCTTTACTGAGAAATAAACTACAGGCAAAACCAAAGGACCATGAGGGAACAAACCCAAAGGTGGGTAGAGCAGGACTAACACTCAGGGAAGCACTGGAGAGACGTTGACAAAGAACACTAACTAGGGTCTAAAATTCGGGTAGCACAAACAAACCACAAGCACACCAGTAACAGATCTACATCCACAATGACTTGCCAAGGAGCAGGGCAAAGGTCAGCACACCTATATACCTATAACAAGGGCTACATGAGGGGCAGGTGCAGCACATGGGGCTGCGAATAACAAGACAGAGATGAGGGTCCTTGCCACTTAACATTCAAGGCTCATACGCTAAAGATGGGATGACAGACCGGACTGGGCAGGGACTGGTCCTGACAATAATATTATAGGATATACCGGAAAAACACTTCACGGATTGCTTTGCGTAGAAATAAGAATACAGTACAATAATAACATTTACATAAAGGCGATTATACAGAAGACAAAGTGCAAGACTATGGAACGCCATAATACTCAAAATAAAATAAATAAATTAATGTATTAATATAGAAATAAATAATTATTGTGTCCTTTTGTTTTTAAATAATTCGATAAATGGTATTACATTTCATAATATAATGCAAATGTTTTACTTAATTCAAATTCTATTTCATAATAAAAATCCAACTTTTCATGATGAGTGCACTCTGTCAATCACTTTAAGGGGGCGGGATCGAGCTTGTGATTTGATAATCCTTTGCGATCCGTTATTCGGCCTAGTAGATATAGGAAGCAGCCTGAAAACGTCCCGGGAAGCTATGGAGGATGTAAGGAAGGTCAGTAGTTCGATGCGTAGATTAGCGGAGCAAACAGAAGAAAGCAGCATGGTCATGACAAATGTCTTACTCTCATGGCAGGAGCAAAAAACTGCGACACAGAGCATGTCTCCACATGGTATTTTACATACAAGACGTCTTAAAATTATAAATTAACATGACGCAAAACTATAAATTAACTAATGCAAGAAACACAAGAACAGTTGTTCATTATAGTGCAAGTTGAAATGATATTGCATGTATACCGAATCAGACAAGCGGAAGAGCGGAATTGCCTCTGGGTAAGTGGATGGCACCTGGGTGACGGATTACTGAGATACTAGGTGAGTTTATTTAGGAGCTGGGTGGCGGTGGGGATGAAGCTGTAGAGATGGTGCGGGGTCTGGGTCATGGTACACTTGAACCTTCTCTGTGATGGATGTTTGGTGAAGAGGTGACTGCCAGAGTGGGTGGGATCAGCAGAAGTCTTCCCAGCTCTCCTCTTTGCCCTGGCGGTGACCAGGTCTTTTAGTGTTGGCAAGCCTGGTCTTTTAGGTAAGGAAACCGGATGGTGATGAAGGATGTCATAGCATTGCCAGTGATGGCAGAGTCGAAGTTCGATAAGATGCCTTGGGAGATTTTGAGCATCTTGAGGTAGTGTAGGAAGAACACTTCCATGTTAGTGTTGGTGCTTGTGGTCAACCAATCAGCAAGCTATTGCTGTACGTGCCTCTCCAGTAGGTCGTGTTTGAATGAAAAGTACCTAGTTTATAGTGGGCACTAAAAAGTCCCTGGTTCTAGAAGAAGGTTCTGGATACATAAAAATGTTCTGATGGTGTGAAAGCCCCTTACGCGAACTGCAGGAGGGGGTCCATGATGGACTAGCTATAGGCTAGCATTAGCTGTTTAAAGGTTTTCATAACCGCTGGGGCCAGAGCAACCCTCCTATTCTTGGATAATATATATATTTTGTTCCAAAAAAAATTGAGAGTTCAGGAAACTAAAACTGATCACAAAATCTTAACATAAAAGATTTTACAGTAATATCTAATACTGCATGGCATGATGGAGTATTGATTTGTGACGGCTTTTTAGGTTTCTGGACAATTTCCATCGAAATTTGAGCCCGATTTGGTGAATCGCAACCGTAGAAGTCGGACCGCATTCCCCTTTCAAAATGGTTTGTGTTACACTCCTCAAAATTAGCACTTCCAAACCAAAGCATGTGGCTTACTGGGGTAACTGGATATCAAGTGTATTTGTGGACTGGCGCATTCAGCCGTGTTATTCTGCTATGCGAAATGTAAACAAGTTGAGTTGGGGGGGGGGTGAAATTGTGTATAAGCCAACAGCAATTTGTGTTATACAAGCATCTTTCTCCTCTTTGCCTTTTCCTTGTCAGCCAGATTGCATTTTGGAAACACGCCCAATAGCAGAACTGCATGCATGGTTATTTATTTATGAGAAGAGGGCAGATATGACTGAAGAGCATCTTACACTAATAACATGTCAATGGGAGTGTGTCGGACATATGACAGACGCCTAAGTTTTCTTGATTTACTTCTTCTTCCTTTTGGGAAAATAAAGATTAAAAGGTGCCATTCGGTGTACCAGCATATTTGTTCTGTCCTAGCAGCTCACCGCAAATAATTGTTTGATTTCCTGTGCAATGCGTGTACTAAGCTGGGCCGTGGCAGCAGCTGGCTGTTGTTAATCTAATTCCAATGCTCCGTTTGGTTCAATAACCGTATCCTTGGTGTGAGCAGAAGGGGTGGTACTCTGGGACTTAATCACAGACATTTTACATTCTACTGATTGACATGAGTTCTGCCACCAGTGTGACTGGCCTTGCTGGTCCAGCCTAGCAGTTGCCTAGCTCTACCCATATATCCTTCTCTTTTCGTACCCAGCAGATCATGCACCACCACCTTCGCCAACTGACAGCTATGCTTGCAACAAACCTTCATCCATATTTTCATAAATAGCACAACTGAAGTTCTTACCCACTCTATGAATATATACTCGTAATATATACGAGTATATATATATACTATAATATTGACATACACTGTATATATATCCATCCATCCATCCATCCATCCATTTTCTGAAATTGTTTAATCCCAACTGGGGTCGTGGGGGGGGACTGGAGCCTATCCTGGCAACAATGGGCGCAGGCGGGAACCAACCCGCACACGCACACGCACACAACTACAGGGCCAATTTAGACTCACCAATCAACCTATCCTGCACGCTTTTGGACCGTGGGAGGAAACCGGAGCCCCCGCTGAAAACTCACGTGAGCACGGGGAGGGCGTGCGAACTCCACACAGAAAGGACCCAGGACCGAACCCAGGACCTACTTGCTGTGAGGCAGCAGTGCTAACCATATTATTTCATTTTACTGTCTCTTACTCTCAATATTTATAGGATACAACATAAGACATGTCTGTGTGGGTGTGAATGTACAAATGGGGGTGTACAAAGATAATTTAGGAATTGTACTTTTTCAATGGTCCGCCCATCTGCTGCCAATTGATTTTATACTGTTACCTCTTCAGGTGAGAGTTTTTTTTAAATTTATTTTATAATTTTAAAGCAAAAAAAATCAATAGAGAATGTAATAAATTGCTGGTAGAGATTTCAAAGAATGTGTGATATTTCTTTTAGGAATGTATTACCTTATCATCCATGTATTGCCATAGTGTCATCAAATGACATATGACTGATATACTTTCAAAATAAAAGTAACAAAATAAAACGCTACAAATATTAATCTTTGGGATTTGTTTTTTTCTGCAGAATATGGCAGAAAAATGTACACAATAAAAATGGGGAAACAAAGATGCCTTAAAAGAATAAAACACAAAAATATAAAATACACTACATACTTGCATTCTTGTTCCATATGTAGTACAAATAAATAGAAAATCAATTACTTTTCTGGTTGGGTCAGCAAGATTTGTGCTTCGATGTTGGTTTGGATTTAATATAAAAATGTTGATTTGTAGGCAGTGGGAAGGGGCAGGAAAACCCGATGAATCATTCTACTTAAAAATGTTCTTCCACTGATTTTTAGACATTATAAAAGAGTAACATTACCTTTAGTTAAAGGTCCATTGAGTGCATTCTTATTGATGGATTGTATTGCTCTATTTCCCTCATAAGGAATCATTCCCAGATGGACTCTCTTCTCGAAGGTCCCGTTAAAGTCAGAGCAGAAATCTTTCACCCCCTTTCTCATTCGGTCCTGCGGTTTCTGAGCCCTGTTACTCACAAACTGCACATTTAGTAGAAACAGACATTGTTCCCCAGTGCAGCACACAAAGGAACTAAAGCAACGTACCCTTTCTTTAAAGCAAGGCTTTTCCCCCAGAATTCCGAGCTTCTTTGTTTCAGTGTTGTTTGCCAGGGGAACCGCAGGACTACAGAGTGAGAAATGGCCACGGAATAAGTTGCACCCTGTCAGTCACCTGTGGTATTTCCATGTTTTCTGATGAGCTGAAATCCTAGCACACGCAGTGAGGCCTGGACTTTGCAAATCATTATGTATTTTCTCCCTCTGTAGGGGAGGTGTTCTTTTTTGTCAGATTAAACGGAGAAATGAGTGAGACAGAGAGGAGACTCATGGCCTGCCTTAACGCTTAATCTCCTCTCCTGGTCTCCCTCCCTGCTCTCTTTTGAATTGGGTGTCCAGGGTCCTGCCATCCTCTGAATTCTCTTTCATTTTTACATTGTAGAACATTCTCTATTGATATTTCCCTGCACTGTTGTCTACCGGTGGCTTCCTGTGCTGCCCTGCTATTGTTCTCTGATCCTCTCTATGATTGTTCATCCTGTACCACATCACAGACCCAGATGGCGAGTGTAGCCATTGCATATATAACCGACACCATCACATACTGATGGGACCTTTGAAATGGCAGCTGAATCACCCCACATTCATTTGCTGGGAGCACAAATGGTGAAGGACAGTTACTGTTGGGCATGGGACCTGAATGCGGTAGTTTGATGTGTGCTTGTGCCAAAAATGGCTTCTTTTTCCAACAAATTACTTGTTGATCAGTGGACATCTTCACAACAGTAATCCACATATGCATGCTTGCACGCACGTGCGCACCCGGGCACATAGTGCTGAAAAGTGTGTGAGCGGCATTAGTCAAACTTGTGTCAGTCAAGGAGTGGGAGTGCGTGTAGGTGTTTGTGTGGAAGTCATGGACATTTGATGATGAATTATGGGGATCTTTGGTTCCAGAAAACACAGTAACGTGCTGTAGTTGAACAGCACCATTTTGTAACCAAGATACAGCATCTGTTGATCTCTAGTTTGAGTTGAAGTCAACAGTCAGTTTCTTTTAGTCACAGGGACAGATGGGAATATTTTTTGGCAGTTTCCTCCCCCGATTTTAAACACCAAACTCCTGGTGTTTGAGAATTCAGTACAAAGACAAAATGTAACATGGCTTTGAAAAGGAACATGTTTTTTATTCCAGGGGGAACTTCATTTGTTCAATGTAAGTAAAACTTTACCAGACAGATTGTACTGAACAGGGTTCAAACAATAAGACTGTCAGGACCAATAAACCATTTTGCTGGTACAAGTAAAATGAACCGCAATTTTTCATGAATGAATATTAGTTGCAGTTCTGTTTTACAATTTATGATTTATTTTATCGCTTCAATCTAAGCATAATTCAAACAGTTGAGCACAATTCCTGAACAACTCCACAGTCATATGCACAAATAATGGACAAAAAGAATGTTCACTCAAAACGCCACAATCCGACTGCGGTGCTTCGACTAACATGCAATTGCATTTTTTCAAAGCCTTCGTCCTTATGGCTAAACCCGAATGAAGCGTTAAAAATGGGATCACGCTGAATTAACTCGCAATCGCAATGCGCGGCGCAGAGCCCGCAAGCCGCCCCGCGGTGCATTCTGGGTCTGTCTCAACATGGCGGCGCCCTTGTGCAAATGCTGAGAACGTGTCTCCGTGAGCAAAACCGACTCCATCCGCATTACGTTTAACCGCTGTCACTGCAAGGGACCGTCGGCTGCCTTTCTACGGAAGCGCCGACGAGAAGTCCGAATCAGTAATCCGCTAACGGAGCCCCCGGGGCATCCAGGTGTGTCTTAGGCGTGAGAGTCCCGTGTAGAGATGGGCCTCCTTTGCAGCCCTTAGCGGAAAGAAGTACAGTAGTTCCCCCATATCCCTGCAAACGTGCACAGGGTGGATTTGGACGTTTGGCTTGAACCCCGGATTCATTTTCATCTCCAAGTGATCTTTCGGCGGTCGTCTCTCTTTTCGAGAAGAAAGAGAGGGAGGGAGGGAGACGCGGGAGTGACCCAGCCGGCGTGAAGGATTCGGCCGTGCCAAGGTCTGTGAGTGGTGGGCGAGAAATCGCCATTTATACTCATCCGACTGGCATGCCCTGCGGACGGACTGACTGACCCGTTACACCGAGACTGCATTGCGGTTACGGTTTATTGGGAATGTCGCCGCTTGGCTTGCGGGCTCTGTTACATTACATGCCTTTGAGATACTTGCAAGCCAGCTGCAGTTGTTCGTTGCTAAACATGTTAGCCAGCCAACCAGCTAGCTTTTATTTGACATGTCTTCCTTACCGGCTGCCCGGGCAGCGGTGTTTAGCCGCTTTTTCCTTCAGGCTAACTTAACTCTTGCTTCTCTGCGTTATCTGGGGTAGTGAGTTTGTGACACTTATGAAATGATTACCTGTGCAGTTATGTAGTGTCCGTGTGTTTATTTTCACCGTTACCTGCGTCTGTCCGTGTGACACGTAGGCGTGTCCAGTGTACTGATTTATCCACTATAACTAACGAGCGTCACTTTCCTGGTCATTGACGACATCGATCGCGGGTGTGACTTGGTAAAAAGCATGATGTCAGGCTCAGATAAACCAATAGGCTGCTGCTGTTAAGTAGTTTGATCTCCCATTTGTATTTCTGTATTGAAAGTTTTATTTCCCTTCTGCATTTATGTCCTTCCTTTGCCTTCTTTTGAATTTTTATCTGAGTAAAAATATTTGGAGAAATTCACCCCTCAGGTTACAGTTAGCTTGATTTATAACAGCTATATCCTTGTTTTTTTGCACTTGTCAAATTTGCATATTACTGCTTTTTAGTGATATATAGTGTGGTATAGTGTCAAGGCAAAAGTAACAGGATTACGCAAGCACGAAGGTAATTTGATGCCTTTAGAAGTATTCCCATTAGCTTTGTTTATTTTGATGAATTTTCATGGTGTTTTCCATGTTTGTAAAGGATAACGCAAAAAATATATGTGCAGCTTTGTTGAAAACACAGTAAGAAAAAGTACTGTAATTTACAGATGTTTTCCAACCTGGTCCTCAGGGACCCCAGACAGTCCACGTTTTTGCTCCCTCCCAGCTCACTGCCAGACAGTCAAGGGTTCCCCAATGAGTGGGTTGGAAAACACTGATTTACGGCATGGATGTGTATTCTGGATGATTCATTTGTGTGACTATTCTAATATCATGCACACAGTTGCACCCAAACCCCCTCCCTCCCGAGCATTAACTTTTTATAATTTCTTTGCTGCGCTTTGCTCGGACTTGCAATCCAACCTGTTTGTGTCTCTGAGAATCTGCAGTTCCAAACTTTCACTTTTGCGTTATATCAGGAAGCTGAGGTGCATTTTGCTCTGGGCTATGCCTCTGGCTTTCTCTACCTGTGTATGTCAATGCTGTCTTTCTTTTGTCTGCATTGGTTTAGTATGCAAAGTATTTTTGGTGCTTCATTCATGGTGGCTCATTTGTCAGCAGTAAGGAATTAGCCGTTATTGTATTTTTTTTTTTTGAGTATTTAAGGTCCAGGTCATGTAGAGAAACCCTTGGCCTCCTTAACTGGGGTTGGCTTCACCTCCAGCAGGGCCCTGATGAAAATGGACGCGGAGCTGCTCCACTCGCCTGTGGTGGGCCTGGCGGAAGAGGAGGAGGCTGACACGAGCGACTGGAACCTGCCGCTGGCTTTCATGAAGAAGCGTCATTCGGAGAAGATCGAGGGCTCCAAAGCGCTGGCACAGAGCTGGAGGATGAAGGACAGGGTGAGGGGCACTCGGCTGCCACTGCTCTTTCCAAAGCCATTTTTGTTGTTTTCATTTTGCATGTCACTTTACCTGTCTGTCCATCAGCGTGGGGCGAATGGGAATTGGGCGTTTCGCGGCCGGCGTCTGCACCCTGCTTGGCCCTCTCCGCTGCCCTGGCTCTCTCTGCATCTTCACAGTGTCGCCTAGGTGTTTCCCCCGTTTAGGAGTCCCACGTGTGACCCCTTTTTGGTGGCTCCCTGTAGGAAGCGGCTCGGTGTCCCTAGCAAATGGTCTCGAGGAACTGGGAAGCTTCTGTTTTCCCCACTGGTTTGGGCTCATCACCGACGTTAGTGTCGCGTCTCAAATGTTTTCTGTTATTAACTTCCTGAATTTTTTTCCTGGTGGCTGGCTTGTGGTATAAAGTAGTTTTGTAGCTGTAATAAAAAATATGTCAGCATGTTAAATAAAGTGCTGATTTTGGGAAAGAATTTTAAAGGGAAGAGGATGTGTTTCATCTAGGGATGGCGAAAACTAAAAAATTTCTTGACCGACCACCGAGCCTCAGTAGCCGGTTGAAACCGGTTAACCGATTAGTTTAAAATATGGTACGCTATTTTAAATAACAGCCATTTCGAGCCGCGCCTGCAATTTCGCAACTCTGTCGCATCTCTCTGCCGCTCTGCCTCCAGCACACACACACACACACACTGCCACTCACGTCACTTTTTTAAAATCCCCTACAGCGCGAAACATGAGTCCCGCAAACGCGGCGCTGAAGAGCTTGTTGTATGTAATCGTAGGACAAATGGCTCCTTAGTTTCAAATGGTTTGGGTACAAGGTGATCGCTTTGAAAATAAAGGCGTTTGTCTAGGTTAGAAGCTCATTTGAAACATTGCCACGGCTCATTTAAGAAAATGACAGCTCCGAAGAGACGCCGCTTTAGTTGAGGTAGTGCTAACCATAATAAAGAAAGACAGGTGTTAAGGGTGCTAATTATTAAAACATAACACAACGGTTTGGCCATTAGTTATTCTTGGAAAATAAGTTAAGTTAAATTTCGCAAACCTTGTGAGCGCGAACCCAAACGCTGTGTTTTTATTGGTTTATTAAGTACAAACAGGCGAGTTATGAAAAATTGAGTGTGAGGGATAATTTGTTCACTTAACACAAAAAGATGAGGAATGAGATGGCTAACTGTAGTAGCGTATAGTCCACTGTCTATAATAGCCTAATTTAGATATCACTTTTTTTTTTAACCGACTACCGACAACTTTGACCGGTTAACGTTGATACGGTCAACCACCGGTCAAACGGTCATCGGTTAACATCCCTAGTTTCATCTCAGCGCACCCTGTGGTTCCATTTCCTGCAGAAATGTAGCAGTTTTTAATACAGTAAATATACAGTGAGAAAAGTTTACTGTGGTCAGTGGTATGGTGGAGTTGCTTTTGGTTTTTAATTAAAGAAGGGCAAACTTACATTTAACCAGGGGTTACAATGCTGAACTGTTGCAAAGAACACCTGGTCTATGGAAAAATAAGATAAATATATATAAATATATATACGCTGAGAAGGCTTGATTGATACAGTTACCCAGAAGTAAGTTCTCTGTGTGCCGTTTTTGTCGATTATAAACGTGGATGCAGACGAATGCAGTTCTTAATCTCTTCTGTCCAGATGTCTGCTTGGTGTCTGGGGCCCCCAGTATCTGCAGATCTGCTCAGATTGGGTGGGTTGAGACAGATTCTGACAGGATGTGTTTCTAAGATTTGGGGGTCTGGGTGTTTTTTTTTTTAATACGCCCTTTTTCCTGCTGTTTCTTAGTCTGGTCCGTGTCCCGTATAGAGTGGCCCCCAGTCGGGCTCGATGGCAGGAGGCCTGTGAGCTCCAGTGGGCCTCGTGTGCTGCGTCCAGCAGCCCGTCTAACCCCCAGTCCGCCTCATTTTCCCAGTACAGCCTGGCTGGCTACTCTGCTCTGTGCCATCTCTCTGTCGCCTTGGACAGTAGTGGTAGTGGGATATGTTTGTCTGAATTATAATGGACGTCATGGTTATTCCAGTCCCACTGGCTTGGCAGCGCTGTGCTTTCATGGTTTCGGTCGAAACCCCCAAAAATTCTGCGTTTGTAACATTTAACAAAACCAACATGCAAATTAAGAATCAGATGTGTGGTCTGTAATGTTTTTGCCTGCTCCTAATGACTGTTTTTTTCCCCCATTTTCTTTGGCCAAGTAGACAAACGGCGTGTTGAATTCCAATTTCCCTCATATCTGAGGATTCTCTCGGTACGTTCTTGGGGCTGAAGCTTGGATACTTTGCTTTAGCTTGTTGTATAAGAAGTTTCATTGACTCCACAGATGCAGAATCATGTTTCAGGTGTCAAAAAATATTTATCAGTATTGCCTTCATTCATCCAGTGTTATAGCCGGAGCCCAGTGGTATTCTTAGGTGAGACTTCTGAGCCGTTTGAAAGACAGGCCTAGAAACAGGGACAGTTCTTCAGCACAAGTCACTTTGTGTTTAGTCCATGGGGAATCATGTCTGTGTGACTGGGAGGAGGTCCTGATGTGTCATCACCGGAGAAGCTCTTTAACTCTGGGAAAAGAAAAAATGCTTGTATGCTCACAGATGCCGATTTAGTATGTTGGGGAATGCAGCAGGTTAACTTTGAACTTTTTCTTTATTCCTTTGATCATTAACACGTCTGTGGGATTTCCACGGCACCGGAGACACCTGAGAATGTTTTAAAGAAGCGTGGGGTTTGCCGTGCGATCTCGGCCTGCGATCGTGATGAACCTGAGCGAATGCTCGGTCCTCCTGCCCTTCGGCACGTGGCTCGGAAGCCATATTCTTAAATGGGCCCGCTTCCTGCGGGTTCGTGGGTCGATGCACCAGTTGCGTTCGGTAACTGGTGGCGGGGGTATGGAAACCGTCAAGTCGCTGACGGGCCGCCGTGGTGGGGGGGGTGTGCGTGTTTGGCACCGGAGCGGGGCGATGGAGCGTGTCTCTGACGTGGCTGCCCTGGGACGTGGCAGGAAGGCACCGGGCTGTGACAGTGCTGCCCGCGACAGGCCGCATCCAGCTGGCAACGGGCACAGCTATGCCCCTTCATGCTTGAAAATAGCAGCAGGGTGATACAAGGCCTGGACAAGCGCTCTTCAGGGAATGCCCCACAGGGCTGTGGTTTGTCGTAACATTTTTATTATCATTATTAGCGTAGCGGACGCTGATCGGAAGCTGTTTGCAGTTCTTTTGCGGCCCCCTTCCTCAGATTAAACAGCTCTGCGGTTCATTTTGCAGAAGCCCAGGCTGATGTTCCACTGTTGAGGTTTGCCCCCACCCTGCCGCCCTGCCACGTGCTCCCTGTAGATGTGATGTTGAATGACGTGGAGAAATGCGTCGCTGCAGCTCGACACGCAGCCTTGCTTCAGCATGCCGACCTCCCTTCGCTCCCCCCCCCCCTTTTTTTTTTTTGAGGAATCGTGAGAGCGCCCCGCCGAACGAGCGTGAGTCTGCGTAACATAAATCGAGCGTGACGCTTGGGCCATCTGCCGGGAGCTGCTGATGCAGGGCGTGCTGTGATAGAGTGCAACCCTGCCCCCCCCCCCCACTTTAGGAAATGGCAGAATTATGCGCCTTATATTGCCATACGTGTGCCTCTGACGTGAAATGGGGTCGTGGTTCCGCACGGCACTGTGGATGTTGGGGGGGGGGTAAGTGAGTAAGCGGGCAGGGGCCCTGTAGCCCAGGGTGCTCTTAAAGTACTACGGTATGATGCTGTACTTTTACCCAGCTCCTGTGTAAAGGTCACTGGATTGAATCAGTGTTGCGCCAGTGGTTGTGCCCACTCTCAGGCTGCGATGACTGGGTACCTCCCAGGCAGAGTGACGCAGAGCGCTTGGCCTCATGGGGATTTTATACTTGCCTCATAGCTTGCTTAGCGTAACACACATGTGTTATGTTTCCCGCAAAAGTTTGGAAGGGATATGGGTCTGACTTCCACAGTAGCCCACCTCTCTCGCCAGATTGCTTGGGCATAGCGTTGAAGCAGTACCGTTCGATGGGTGAGCGAGTCACTGACAGAAGGTTTTACCGCAGGCATTTTACTTTCTGTTTATCTGAGTGACGCTTCGCTCCGAAATGGCTTACGGGTTGGCAGATGAGAAGCGTCAGCATAAGGCTAAGTGCAGGGAGCATCGTGCAGTGCTGGCTGTCCCAGGGAGGGCCGGAGCGGGTTTTTGGGATGGCATCAGCCAGTAACAGTGGGTCCCCAGGACTGGAGTTGAGAACCCTGCTTTATTATTGGCTGATGGAGAGGCCATCCCAAAAACTCGCACCGGCTCTCCATGGATCAGGTCCCCCACCCCTTGTACAGCATGGATGCTGGTGGGACAGTTTTATATATATTTAAAAAAAACACATTGGGGTCAGTGGTGAGTTGTATCCATAAGTGGAAGTGCTAAGATCGAGGTTTGGGTTTAAACGTTTGAGTTCTTTCTTGTGGAGGGGCAGGATCAGTTGTCCTTGGGGGCTAAGGGTCCATCAGATGTGGACAGTGTTCTCAGCTCCTGGCTTTTAGACCTGGAGCTGTTAGACAAATAGCTGCAGAGCCGTGTTTCCCAATCTGGTCCTTTCTTTTAGCCTCTGCCCGTTTTGGAGGTGAAATATGTTTTTTTGATAACGCGTTGTAAGCAGTAATGTGGAGCGTCTGGTTGGGATCTGGGAGGGAGCAAAAACGTGGATCGTCTGTGGGTCCCTGAGGACCGGGTTGCGAAACACTGCTGTGGAGGAAGGTGAAGACCTTGAAAAGCCATTAAGGACTGGAGGCTTCTTCTGTCAAGTTAGATGAACTCCCATGTCATCGCCTTGCTTGTTTTTGGTAGTTCATAAAAAGTGATGTGCTTTTAACGTTTTTTTTTTTTTTTTTACTCTAAACGCTGTTCAGTTCTCCAAGTGTTAGTAAACTAAGGTGTCATCTGAACTAGTGTCTTCTGTGAGGGAACCTTGGCCTTGTTTGGCAATGAGGATGGTTGGAACTCGGCCCAGGTTGACTCCTCGGACCGGTCCCAACAAAGACCCGGCTAGTGGGAGAGGGCTCAAGGGCTCATAGGTACAAATCCAGCAGATTGGGACAGGCTTGCTGTAAGAGGTCTCTTCTAGCTTTACTCACTATTACTACTTCAGTGGCTGATAAATTTGTCTCTGTGAAGGATATACACAACCCTGCCAAGTTGCAGAAAAGTGCTTTTGTGACTACGTTTTGTTATGAAGCTTTTTAAACCCCATGGCATTTGACTTTTGGGTTCATATTTCACAGAAGCTTTTATTAGCTTCTACAAACATACACTGAAATAGTTTGACAGATCAGAGTAGCTTACGTTTAATTCTGGTGTGAAGTTTTTGCATTTACAAATTGTGAGTCATGTTTGCATTTTTTCCCTGGGTATTTTTGTCAGGAATGATTTGTTGTGAAGAACCTCCTGTTGTTTATTAGATTTTACAAATGATTGTTTGCTTTTAGTCTCGGTGCGATTTGGAGGTGAAATATGTTTTGTGATGTCACTTTGTTTCTGCAAAATGGTCTTATAATAAGTCTCCTAAGTTCGATTCGGCTTCACGTTTTCGCCAGAAGTCTGGCTACTCCTCGGTGATAAATATGAAAGCAGTAATGAATGAAATGTCTTTGCAAAACTGGCTGAATCTAATGCTGCATTGATTAGTCCTTGTGTGGATTAGCACTAGCGAAATCTATTTTATGATTAAACTGTAAGTTATTTACCTGCATAGTTGTCAACCAACTCAAAAAATCTGCATACAATGCACAAAATACAATGCATATATATCATAGTTACAAAAAATCACTCTGTTTAGCATTTTGTAGGCAAAGCAAGAAAATATTATAGCTTTTTAAATAAAACTTCTTATCTGAAAGCCGCTGTACGCTGTTTGTACATCTGGTTGTGATTTTATAGTAACAGTTTGTCTCCCCCTTCATGAGATTGCCCATCTGAGTGTATATGTGGAATACTGGGAATTCTGGCAAGATCCTGCAGATGCTGAGTCTTAGGTCAGGCTCATTAAGAGTGTCCATCCTGTGACTTTCGGAATGGATTATTCTGCTCTTTGGGACCTGGTGCTTGCATTTCTCTAGCACTTTTCTGAGGTGGTATGGGATTATGGCATCCATCGGGGGGGTTGATTCCGGGAAAGGCTGTAATTGGTGTAATTGGTGGTGTGTGGTTCTTCTTTTGGACGCACCTTTAGCACTTGAAAGGGCGGCGTGGTTGGTGGACGCTGAGAGAGGCCGAGGCTCCGGTTACACGCACCACTGAAGGTCGAGCGGTGACCTCCGGCCAGCGCTGGAGTCCCCCCCGGGTCCCACGGTGAGATGGAACAGCTGGTTAGCTGATACCCTGGCAGGAGCCGCTGTTCTCCTCCCCCAGCCTTGGGCGCCGCCGATGGGGGACACTCTGTCCTCTCACCCAGTCCCCTCTGCTGTGAGCTGGCTGGCCTTTAATGTGGGCAGCTCTGTTTCCGATGGACGGTGGAACAGCGTGCCCCGTCTTGCTCATCCGACCGGGACCGTGACGGGAACCTTTCCCGCTCGGCACTGAAGCTGGCCAGAGTGTCGTCATTCAGGGTTTTTTCCTTTCTTTGCCCCCCCGCTCATCCCTGCTCGTGAGCGCCAGTCTGTGGCTGCTCTCTGCGCTGATCCCCGCGCCCAGCGAGCCTGATATGCGCTGCCCTTGAGCTCCTTTGGGCCGCGTTTGTGACGCTTTCGCTTTCTGTTTGCGGTGCAGTGCGGTCTGCTTACTCGCCTCTTCAGATATCCGCTGTCGTCTTGGGGACCCCCCCCCCCCCACCCACCCCCGTTCTTTTCTTTAGTGTGCAAACATTTAGGCATTTTTAACAGCCCATCTGGTGTTAAGCAAGACTGTTTTCAAGGGTGTCATGACTTGCCTGCAAGTTCAGAGTATTTATAGAGTCATATTTATATTTACTTGCATTGCAGTCAGTTATTTAGTGGATTACCTTAATGTTAATTAGATAATTGAAACTGAAATACACTCCTAGCTTTTGTATTCTTGGATGGACACTATGTATAGGTAGTTTTAAATGCTGAGAGTAAAAGTTTGTCATGATTTAATTCTGGAACTTGTTTGCTTTAATTGGAGAGCTTCAGAATGACAGTAGAAAATATGTCCGTATGTGTCAGTATGTATAGCATGTATATAGCGAATACACTCTAATCATAGTCTTGCCACTGGATTGTCTGAATTATATTTTCCTTGTAAGTAGTAGGAGGCGGGAATGTTAGGCACTCAAACCTATAGTTATGCTTACGAGATCCTGGATTCTGCTCATTGGGGGGTGGGGGTGGGGGGGGGGGTTGGGTATTGTTCCATCAGACAGCGTCTTTCCATATGAATGGGCTTGGCGTGAGCTTGTCAGCCAGTCCGCGCGCTAACGGTCGGGGTGTTTACGCCGCGACACGCTTCCGCTCCGGTCCCCCCTCCCCTCCGCCTTGCCTTAATGTCAGCGTTTGTTCGCCCGTCAGCCCGTGATTAGAGGTGTTCGGGGGGCCCGTCACTTTGAAAGCCTTTTGTCATTGTAGTACGTGGCAGTTTTATATTTAAAAGGTTACGATTGGAATTGGCCAGTGTTTGAGGAGGGAACTTCAAAAGGTTCCTGTGTGTGTGTGTGTGTGTGCGCACACATGCGTGCGTGTGTGTGTGCGTACACCTTTTGTCTTCTGAAACGCTCCATGCTGAATGCTGCTTCTCCCCGAAGCTGAACACGCACGTGTGGTTGAAGCGCCCTGAGCACCATTGTAATGGTTCCCATTGTACACGCTCTGTTGGTGTGTGATACCCCCAGCTGTGAGGACATGATGGGAGGGGGGGGGGGGGGGGCGGGGTGGTTGTACAGCTTGTTCTGGGTCCTTTAAACTGCTCCCTTCCCTCAGCCTGTGCCATCGGGGTTTTCATTGTGAGACCTCCCCCCGCTCCGGCAGCAATGCATTAAGGTTGCAGTTCCACCCATCTGACATTGAGATTCATGCAACTGTAATGCAGCTACGGGCCTTAATGCGATGTCCGGCAGTAGCCTATATAATGTGGTGAAGATAATTGAATTTGCCTGATTAAAATATTTATATTTGACTTGACAAATTATTGACGAATTATTGTTTTTATTGTAACTCATTCTAGATCAGATACAGTTAAAATTTGTATGGTGATGTCAGTTGCTTTGTAGTGTGCAGAGGTGTGATTTCTGCGTGTGCGCTGATGTAAAAATGGCTGGTGGGTCCTGCTCTGCGGTGCTTGCGCTGCCTCACAGGCATCCTGTTAATAGCTGGGCTTTTTTCCGCATTTCTTGTTTTATATGCATTTAAACGGAACGAAAACCACGGTGGTAAAATGAAGACAGAATCTGACCATGCAGACCTTTAATTGACCGGCTGTCGGTGTGTGGGTGTTGGTGTGTGGGGGGGGGGGACTTGTTATTAGGAGGCCGGACCTTGTGGGTTGTGTCCAAGCCGAGGAAATGGAGGCACTGTGAGGTAGAAATGCATCCAGTGCAGGTTGTTTACTCTCCTCCCCCTGATGCTAAATTAAACACGACAGGTGTACACAGGGACGTGGGGGCAGCAGTTCTCACCCTCTTGATGCTGGCTTAACCACTTCAGGATTTTACAGTGTAAATGTGTATGGTCAGCATGTGTGGTGATTGATTATGGAGAGTCTGTGTACAGTGGTGTATACGCTGAGCCTGTGTACGGTGGTGGTATACACTGAGCCTGTGTACGGTGGTGTATACGCTGAGCCGGTGTATGGTGGTGTATACGCTGAGCCTGTGTACGGTGGTGGTATACACTGAGCCTGTGTATGATGGTGGTATACACTGAGCCTGTGTATGGTGTTGTATACACTGAGCCTGTGAACGGTGGTGGTATACACTGAGCCTGTGTATGATGGTGGTATACACTGAGCCTGTGTATGGTGTTGTATACGCTGAGCCTGTGTGTGGTGGTGTATGTGGTGGTGTATACGCTGAGCCTGTGTACGGTGGTGTATACGCTGAGCCTGTGTGTGGTGGTGGTACGCGCTGAGCCTGTGCGTGGTGGTGGTACGCGCTGAGCCTGTGCGTGGTGGTGTATACGCTGAGCCTGTGCGTGGTGGTGTATATGCTGAGCCTGTGCGTGGTGGTGTATACGCTGAGCCTGTGCGTGGTGGTGTATACGCTGAGCCTGTGCGTGGTGGTGTATACGCTGAGCCTGTGTGTGGTGGTGTATGTGGTGGTGTGTATGCTGAGCCTGTGTACGGTGGTGTATGCGCTGAGCCTGTGTACGGTGGTGTATGCGCTGAGCCTGTGTACGGTGGTGTATGCGCTGAGCCTGTGTACGGCGGTGTATGTGGTGGTGTATGCGCTGAGCCTGTGTACGGTGGTGTATGCGCTGAGCCTGTGTACGGTGGTGTATGTGGTGGTGTATTCGCTGAGCCTGTGTACGGTGGTGTATGCGCTGAGCCTGTGTGTGGTGGTGTATGCGCTGAGCCTGTGTGTGGTGGTGGTATCAGCCTGTGTGGCCGTTGCCAGTCATGGTGACACTGTTTTTTGGCTGTACCGCTGATGCTCAGCCTCCCCTGCTGGAGCCACGATTTGGGGCAGCCAAATGTGCCTGGGAGGGACATGCAAGTGGGGTAGCGGGGAACAGGGGTGCTTTTTGGTTGGAGGGAAGCACGGCAGGGTTCCCACTGATGCTTATTCTGCACGTTTATTAAGGTGCTGTTTCTGTATTGTAATGCTGCTCAGGGCTCATTATTACCTTCAGGGATTGTCCCACAGACACTCTAGCCTAACCTAACGGCATATTTTGCAGGTTCTCTGCTCCTACCCTAGTTTTCTGTGATGCGATTAAAGCGTGGCACTCTGTTATGGGCTCTAAACCCATCTGTCTTGTTCCTATTGACTTTTCTCTGCTACTGGAAGTCCGTGTGAAAGAGGGCTTCATGCCTCACTTAGCGATAAACTGTGCTCATCATTACCTTCAAAACGGGCCCGGCCATAAATCATTTGGACCCCAATAATCCAATTGACGTCCGTGTGTGTGTGTGTTTGTGCGCGCATGTGCGCGTGCTTGTTAATACTTACCTCCAAACAGATAACTGGATGATTTAGGGGCTGCTCTGAATGTCTGCTCGATCGACTTGAGCTGCTGCGGTTATTTGGTGAAAATTAGACTGTGATTACGTAACAAGTACAGGGCACTTTAAATTCATTTAGCAGAGTGATTTCTCAATGCTGCCAAAAATTGGATAAATTGACTGAAATACAATTTTCTAAGGAAGGACCCATAATTCTCATGCACGCGTACTGTTTTGGAGTGCGCTGCTTAGTATGGCAGCGGTGTTTCAATAAGGCCACCAACGATCTATAGGTACCATCAGCTGCAGTGTGAGTTTCCCGAAATGCCTCCGAATCTGCAGAGCTCAGCTGCTTGCTGCGTGGTCTTAATCCAGGTGGTGTCCCTAGTCAGCTGTTACCAGGGCCTCCTTGGGGTGGAACACAATCAACCAGCATCTTCTAAACTTTGTAATCGGTGGAGGACGTTTGACTGAGTGGAACTGCCATCTGTAAGACATCATTTACCTTTCCGTTGGTACCTCATCTTGTCACTACTGACATGCGCTGCCTGGTGACCAATAGTGTAGAGGACACTATTTTCTGTTGCCCACTTCCTGCCAAGAGGGGAAGTAGTTGCAGACAGAGGTGATGATTGTGTGGAAGCAGGGCAAGAGGCTAATTACAGCTCTGGGGAAAAAGATGAGACCTCTTTTTATATTTTTTAAAAATCTGCCTTTTAAATCCTGATTTAATCCTGGTTCTGTTGGCAGAAGGCTACACTGCGAGGCAGCCTGCTTCCAGGCTCAAAGTTTCTAAGACAGCAGTAAACAAGAAAGTGAAGAGGAGACACTGGGAATGACCAAAAACCAGCCAGATAAAGGGCAGAAGCAACTTTCAAATGCCAGAGATGACCGTCAATTTATCCGGCAGGTCCTCATAAATCGGAGGATGACATCAAGTGACCTTCAAAAAGAATGGGAAACATTTAAGTGGTGTGAAATGCCCTGCAAAGAAATGTTTGTAACCGGCTCCTGGAAGCAGGGTTGAAGACCCACAAAGCAAGGAAGAAGCGCTTCATCAATGAGAAGCCGGGAAGAATCAGGCAGTAGATTTTCCACAGGCACACACCCATGAAATGAGTGAAACTGAAGATTTTGCTGTGGTCTCTTAAGTTTTCCAGAGCTATAGCTATAGACATAAAATGCCACTTCACCCTCAGTATGTAGGTTTAAATTCTTGGCTGGGGGGTTATTACACTTTTTTTTGTCTCCAGTAATAACTTTGGTGGAGAAACAACTTCTGCTCTGAAGGAGTGTGGCTTGAGTGTCTCTGTGCCACAGCTCAGGGGGGCTGAGGCTGAGTGAAGGGGGTGTCGGGAAATGGGGGCAGTCCTCTCCTGGGAACAGCTGCCTTGTGTCTTCCTGGCTGCTGTGGAGCGAGGAGAGCCCCCCCCCCCGGGTGATTTCCCTGCCTGGCATGGGAGGGGATTGATGTTCTCCTCTGTCTTTAATGGCTGTAATTTATAACGCACCAAACAAATGGAATAATTGCCAGGCATCGATCTGCAAGGCCGGCACTGTGAGGGAATTGGGAGGGGGGGGAGATCCTGCGGTCCCAGAAGGGTCGCGTGTGCCCAACTAACGGGTGGTCAGGAAGCGGCCTCCACCGCCCTTGCATTACGCAAAATCCCCCAATCCCCCCCCCCCAAGCAAAATGTTTCCTTATTGCCTTATTGTGGCCTGAGCTACTCCTGTGGTGTTCGCTCCCTGTTTCCGTGTTTATTTCAGGGGAGGGTTGAAAACCGGGTAGGGAAACACTGGGATGCGGAGGAGAGGGGGGGCTAGATCACCCTGATGCGGTCCTTCTCTGGCCCTTTGTCTCTCTTGTGATCCTAGTAAGATCTGAGATCCTGATTTGTGGGATTATCAGGGATCCGTAAAGCCAGCCGACCCAAGAGTAGCTTCTTTCTAGTGTTTAGTAATCGTTGGTTAACAGGTTTGGCCACCCACCTGCTAAACCCAGTGACATTAGCTCCCGTTGGCGTATTTACGCTTTCACTGACTGTATTTTATCAAAAAGCAATCTTAAACATCTTATTTTGATTGTTCGAAGAATTTTATAATTATTTATGAAGTTGTAACCTTTTCAATTGTTCAATCTGTTTTACTGTCTGTAGGACTGCGCGATATCACATCGCATTATACTGACGATTATGTGGCCCATGCGCGATATCACATCGCATTATACTGACGATTATGTGGCCCATGCGCGATATCACATCGCATTATACTGACGATTATGTGGCCCATGCGCGATATCACATCGCAATATACTCACGATTATGTGGCCCATGCGCGATATCACATCGCATTATACTCACGATTATGTGGCCCATGCGCGATATCACATCGCAATATACTCACGATTATGTGGCCCATGCGCGATATCACATCGCAATATACTCACGATTATGTGGCCCATGTGCGATATCACATCGCAATATACTCACGATTATGTGGCCCATGCGCGATATCACATCGCAATATACTCACGATTATGTGGCCCATGCGCGATATCACATTTGCCTGGACGGCAGCTTTTCAGTACTATACGAACATTTACTCTTGCCCCTAATTAGGAATGTTAGGAATCTGTATAAATTTTGCAGATTTACACTCTGGAGCTGCATGCAGACATCAGAAGCACATGCACGCTCACACACTCGGTTCGACGCTGCCTTGAGATAAAGCCAGGTATTATTATTGCAATGAATGACAAGCTTCCCTATTGGGAGGTTTCTGCCAACCTGGCGATTGCCTGGCTTATGTGGTTTCGTGAGGAGGTGTAGCTCTGTGCTCCCGGATTAAAGCGCAGAGTGATGCAGGACTGCCGTGGGAAATCGCAGGAGGCATTTCCGTGTCTTGTTTCTACCCGTGATGTGTTTGGCACCGGCCTGATTATAGTCAAACTCGCTCTCAGCCCTGTACTGTTTACCGTATTGTTTGTTTCGAGAAACCAGAATAATATAGAAGAGGTTCTTTCAGATGGGGATCTAGTCCCAGAATTAAAGGTGTGTTGGTTTACAGCTGATAACCAGGGGGAGAGAAGCTGTTGATCTGTGACTAAAACCACAGAGCATTTACCGCCATGAATGATGAACAATATTTATTTGCCTTGAATCATATTCTGATTATTGTCATGGAAATGTGGCTCTCACTTTTAATTGCTTTTTTTTTTAAAACATTCACAGAAGAGAGGTGCTATTTACATTGTAATGTAAATGAGATCAGGTTTATTATTCTATAACATGTTCAGCTACGGAATCGCCGTTACAACAGTTAAGCAGTGTTTATTTGTGTGCAAAGCTATGGAGGGCTGGCCCCTGTTCACATGGAACCTTCGCTTGTTTTGTTTGCTTGTTTTGTCAATTTGTTTGTTCGCTCATTTGTTTGTTATTTTTGTTTTGTTTGTTAGCTCATTTGTTTCATTCCGAAGGTGGAGTTCGCGAAGACTGTTGGCATGGCGATATTAATGCCCCAGCGTCCGGCTTGGGTTCGGCTCGGCTTCCATCCACTTGGCTGTCTTATAACCTCCCTGTTTTTGGAGCTTATGCTCTTCCTGCGTTGCTCAGCGGGGAAATAACTCGGGTGGAACTGCGTTGTGGTGAAAATAAAGAAGATTTATTATTAGGGTTCGTGGTTCTGTGATGGGATCGCGGAGAGGCAGTGTACCGGGCTGTGCACTAAGACTTTGGCACCGGGGTGTGTCCTGCAGAACCCCGCTGGGTCCCAAGGCGGGTTCAACTTTGTAATTACAGCTGGATCGTGAGAGCAGGCCTGCTGCTGGGGGACCTGCTGTTACCCCATCACTGTGGGAATAACGTGGTAATTGCGGTCATTGCGGCACCCCCTCCCCAAGATGGGGCTTGCTGTGTCTCCCGTGACTGAGTCACTGTCTACGCCTGGGTGATCATCCCATTCAGTGTGTTAAGTGGCTCCATGATGGGGACAGCGGGGGGGGGGAGGCGGCATTAGGCGTAATGGCGGGTTCGTTAGTCAGTGCCTGCTCCCCGTTCTCCATGATGGTCTTGCTGGACAGGTGCCATTCCTCCTCTCCCACCTCTACCTGGGGTCCACCTTATTTCTGCATAAGAGGTTTCTTATTTGTGCTGCCCGAGATAGCAGAGCAGTAATATAACCCCCCCCCCCCCCCCACTAGTTCGGAGTTCTCTCCACAGAAAATCAGGAATAACTCAGAGACCCTTTTCTCCCCAAAGCTGTCATCTTGCGTTGCTTCTGGAACAACTTAGTCATCCATTTATTTGATCGTTGGTCCCTTTAAGAGGCTTACTGCTTGGCCCTCGAAGATGCCGGCAGCCCGTCTCATCTGCCCGCCAAGCTGCCTGCTCGTGGCATTCTCTCTTCCAGGGACCTGAACAAACAACTTTCTGACCCGGTGACACTGCAGACCCCAGGGCACCCTGAAGTAATTTAGCAGATGACTCTTCTGTGGGGTGAGGTAACCCAACGCCGCAGGGGCTCCCCGGCTGGATGCTCTTAAGGAATAACGTGTTAAGGAGAAATCCCTCATCAAGCCCTCTGATGTTAGACACGCCTCTATCCCACTTGTAGTGGAGACTTGCAATGGGAACGAGGGAAGCTGGTGAATTGGATGCTCTCTGGCTGCCTGTAATGACAGATTTTAATAATTGAGAGCCGCCCTTGTGTCATGGCTGTTCACACAGTCCGTTTGAGTTTTCGCGTCAGCACGCAGTGGCGTGCAGTTAGCCGGTAGCTTGGTACCTCCCCCCCTTGAGAAGCCAGCAGGACAAAAAGCAGTGGAATAAGAGCCAAGATGGTGCTGAACAGAAGTGCTGCAGCAGTCATGTGACCCAGGACCCCCGCGCTGTCTTCCTGCTGTAACGGGCAGGCTTATTTGCAGCCAGTCGCTGTTCGCGTTATTTAAGCTGCCCCCCTCCCCCCCCAAGGCCCCCCCTGGGGTGGGAATCGATCCCCGCCAGTGCTCTTTTGGGCTGGTATGTCAATCCAGTGGCGGCCTTGAAGTCTCCACAGCAACGTGACACATGGACTGCGTCATGGACGGGAGCAAATGCAGGGTGTCAGAGTGACCCCCCCCCCTCGCCAGTGCCTGAGCTGGAATATTTTGCCCCTCAAAGGAGAGCCTGCTGGGAGGAGGGCGAGACTACGGCATGTCTCCCCCCCCCCCCCCGCATGTTCAAGGTGTCATGTAGGGGCTGGACTTGCTCAGTATTACAGCTGACCCCCCCCTCCCGGTCTCCTGGGGCCACCTCCCACTATAGGCAGGATGGCCAGCTGCCCAGGGCCCCCCAGTTATGTTGTGAAGGAAGAGCCATGATCACCTATGTTCTTGGTAACGGGGCCTCCCAAATAAAGCTTTGTGTGGGGGCCCTGAAAAGGTAGAGCCACCCCCCCCGACTGCCCGTTCAGCCTCTCCATGGTCCTTCTACCGAACACTCAGCCTGAAAGATCTCTTTGAGGGTCACTTCAGGTTTAGCTGCATGAGCTTTATTGTGGTTTAACAAGATGGCCGCTACCATTGCAGCGAATGAGTGTGTCCTCTGGTCCGGTCACGTTCGGAGCGCGTCCAGCCAACCAGAAGGTTCCTCACGCGCCCGTGTACTTCTCCGTGTGTGTGTGTGCGTGTTGGACGCTTAGCTTTGTCACGACGGCCTGGCTGGTGCGTGGTTGGCCGCCGGGGGTGTTTATGCAACGAGTCGGTGTGTTATGGGGGCGTTGGGTGTGAGGAGAGTGTCGTTGTGTGTATGTGGGCCTTGGGTGTGACTCCGAAACAATGAGATGCCTCCCCCTTCCTGGCCTGTTGTTGCAGATGAAGACCGTGAGCGTCGCCTTGGTGCTGTGCCTCAACGTGGGGGTGGATCCTCCCGATGTGGTCAAGACGTCCCCCTGTGCCCGGCTGGAGTGCTGGATCGGTGAGAGGACCCCCCCCCCCCCCATGCCTGTCAGTCATCCCGTCTCCATGGCGACCATAACAGTTGGGGATGAGCAAGATGGTGCCAAGGCCCCAAATCTGTAGCTTTGTGCTGATTTTCACGTCATGTTCACTCCTGCAGCCAAGATGAATAAGGATGAGACCAAACGGGGTGGGGGGGGGCATGTTAGTGTGATGTTGGTGTAATGATCTGTGTCCTGGTTCTTTTGTTCCCCCCCCCAGACCCGCTGTCTATGAGCCCTCAGAAGGCCCTGGAGACCATCGGGGCAAACCTGCAGAAGCAGTATGAGAACTGGCAACCCAGGGTGAGTGGGGCCTGGGGGGGATGGTACCACGGCAACCCATATGGAGGGGCTTCCAGCGCCACTCTGCTGTCCTCTGCTGAGCTGTGCTCCCCCCATGGCGGACTCAGTACAGTGTGGTCACTAAGGAATGCCTGTCTTCCACCTCTTTCCCCTCTCTCTCTCTCTCTCTCCCTCCCTTCCTCCCTCCACCAATCAGTGGATCGTTTGGGGAGAGAGAACCCAAACGGAGATGGTCACACCTGGCAGCCGGGCCGGGTATGGTATGGCAACGGTCCCCATTTGTGGACGCTGTTTGCAGTCCTCGTTCGAGGTTGCCGTTTGCAGTCCTCGTTCGAGGTTGCCGTTTGCAGTCCTCGTTCGAGGTTGCCGTTTGCAGTCCTCGTTCGAGGTTGCCGTTTGCAGTCCCTGTCACTGTTCAGATCACTTGTGCCTCCTATTTCACTCTGCCCAAGCCAGCGCTTGCTGGGTGGAGTGCTACTTCTCGCTCAGCGGAGCATGGCTTGGACTGGGTGTGGGGTTGCCCCTCGCACCACACGCCTCCCTCTCATCTATGCAGCTCCCCCTCCCGCGGCACCATGCCCCGCCTGTTCTCTCGGCCTCGCTGCTGTTGGACTTGTTTCTGAATTATTTATCAGTTTGCCTCTGCTGAAATATCTCTCCTGATTAAATCTGAGACTTTGTTTTATTGCCGGGGCCGACGTTTAAATCCCAGCCAGGGGGGAGCGGGGTGGGGGACGTGGGCCGCTCAGGGACTGTGCCGACGAGAGCGCGTCCGCTGAACCACACGGGCAGATGAAGCGTGCTGTGTGGCCTGCTAAAGGTCACCGGGCTGCTGTTTGATGGGCTAAATGGCGCGTGGGAAAGGGCGCGTGCTCAAAGCCACTCCGGCAGGCCTGCCCTGCGTGTGTGAAGATGGTGACACGTGAGGGCGACTCGCCTGCATCAGCAGAGGAGGCCGGCTGCTCCGTAGGTGCCTTGGTCGCACGGGCTCCCTGGAACGAGGAGCCAGAGTCAGAGAGGGGCATGAGGGTGTTTAGAGAGGGGGCCAAACGTCGCCCCATCACCTCCATCTGGAAGCCTGTTATCTGTTTTTCCTCCAACGACTCTGAGCTGAACAGGCGGTTAGTAGATGGACAAATGGGACACTGAACGGCATTGTCTTAGGAGTGAGGGCTTTGTGGGACCGGAACGTGCCTGTGTGTGTGTGTGTGTGTTGTGGGGGGGTGTGCTTGTGGGTGCATGGGCGCGAGCGTGTCGCTGTGCCACGTTCTCTGCATCTTGCGGGCGCGGCAGAGCCGGAGAATGCGCCTTGGGAGGGGGCGTCGGCTCCCGCTGGCTGATTCATCCGGGGTGTGTGTTTTTTTTTTCCCTTGCAGTGTGGGGGTGAGCGGTGTGCTTGGCTCGGCGTCTCGCGGCCGGCGCGCTGACGAGCTCCCGGGCCAGATGGCCGTGACTGTTACCGTCCCCGTGGCCCAGTTGCCGGATCCGGGGGCCGCGTTCCTGCACGGCGCCAAGAAGCAACACCGTGTTACAGTTCAACTTTTTAAGACACAGAAAACTTTGCAGCACGGTTGGTCGTGGCGTGACCGCAAGTCAGACCCGCCCCCTCCTGGGTGATACCCCTGCCTCCCTGTGAGCTTGCTAATTGCCATGCAAGCTCGTATGAAGCCCCGTTTGCCAGTGTCTGCCTTCGACCTGGTTGCCGTTATCGCAGCGATGGTGGGCTGGGTGGGCGGGGGGAGATGAAATATGCTCCGAATACGCCGGGGGGGGGGGGGGGGGGGCGCGGCACGCAGTACCAGCGCCGGGTGTGTAATGGTTTGTTTGTGCTTAAGCAGCAACAGATGCCGTCTCTCTCTGTAAACATTTGATTTGCTTTGCAGGCGAAATGCATCGGCGCGCCGATCTCATTTGCCGACATTTGCTAATTGCCTGGCCATGATAGACTTTCTGGCCTGTTAACTGTTTTTCCCTTTAGTTATTTTCGTTGTTCATTTCACATTAACGGTGTTGTTCCTACACCTGTGCCCGTGCTCCCCTCCGCACGAGGCGTGTTAGCGCGTCTTTGGGTGTCGTGTTCGTGTTCCCGCAGTGTTGCCCTCGCCTTGCTCCCAGAGACGGGAGAGAATCTTGTGAAATTCTAGTGAGTCTGTGTCAGCTTTGGCTTTTTTTTTTTTTTGTGGGCGGGGTTTGTTTGCTGCCAGGAAGTCCCTTGAAGAACTTCCAGATGGCACTGAGAGGGGGGAGCCGGGAGGAGCAGAAGCTCCCCCAGGAGAGGGCGGGCATTGGCCAGTGGGGAAGCCTCCTTCCGCAGATTCAGGTGGTGCCTCCTTAAGGCTCTGTGCGGGCAGAGGTCCATATTGGAGGGTCGTGAGCATGTCAGCGTTGTCCTGAAGTCTTCTCCAGGTTTCTTTTACCTTCCCCTGCCTTACCTTCCCTTTCCTTCCCTTCTGGCATCTTCATTAATCACCCCGGGAAAGTTCAGCAGATCCTGTCACTTCTATCCTGTGTGATCAGTCATCCTTAACTAGAGCACCCCTGCTTATGTTCCGGCTTTGCCCTTGACCCAGAAGGGGGGGATTGTTGTAATCGTTGTAATCGTGTCCCCCCCCCCCCCCCCCGACACTGTCTGACCCTAACCTTGCAATCTGATTAACTTACTGTAATTACCTCAGACGGTGACCTGTTTACGGGGTGTGTTTACGGCTGCCTTTCCACCAGGTTTGTTCCAGTTGTGTTTTTCCGTTTGATGCCCACTGTCTTTTGACAGGATACATTCCCTTTTTTCATATGGTCTTCCTTGTTGTTGACTTTGCAGGTTGTCACTTGCAGGTCTGTATATGTAAACCTGCTCCATTTTCTTAGCAAACCTGTGCTTAGATAACGAAGAAAGCGGTCGGATTTTCCCGTTAAACGAGATAATCACTGACCCTAGCTTATGGCCAAAGTCTCGGCCTCGTTGCAGAGAAGCGATTTGAGCAAGAGTGTTTCGTCACGATTGCGAAACGTGGACGTTGCAGATCGATTCATTGGACTTTTGAAAACCTGCAACACGACTGCGTGCTTTTGCAACGTGGCGTCAACAGTAATGAAATACCAGTAATTTGGAAAAGCCTTCCTGTCGTGCGGAACGGTGTGTGTGGGCTCTCTGTTGAACTGCTCAGATTTCCCAGAATGCCCAGCCGGTCATTAGAGAACAACGGGGTTTCAGACAGACGTGTTTATGAATTGCTTATTATTTGACCTTGTAAAGATTCTTCTTGATAAATATTTACAGTTTTCCCTCTGTCCTCCTTCTTCTTAGTCATTGTCTGCAGATCTCTCTCACTCCCTCTCCACCTCCCCTCATTTTTTCTGTTCTCTGGATTCCTGACAGCTGTCACCAGCCGTCGCCTGGAGTCGAAAGTGCAAGCGTCATATGAAAGGGAGTTAAAGTGCGGATCTGAGCCCCCCCCGGCGAAGAACTGAGCACAGATGCCAGCCTCCCTGGGGGGGTGGACGGGGTGGGGTGTTGTATGGTGGGGGTGGGAGCCTCCTCGTGCTCGAGAAGCCACCAGAGTTTGTGCCGCTGAAGGCTCGCGCCCTCACGGTGCCGAATTTTCACAGGGGTGCAGATTGTGGCAGGTTCGAGAGGAGCCCCTCCAAGGCCGACATGCAGTAATGGCTATTGGAGAGCCTAATCCTTCAGCTCCGCCCCCCGGAAGCCTTCCCGCCAATGACATTATTGGCGCCGGAAGTTTCCGGAGACAGATGTTTGTCCTTTAAAAGCCGCAGGTGGAGCTGCGGCTGAGTTCCTTGGGAAGCCGGCCTGGGGGGGGGGGGTTTGTCGTTTGATATGCGCTTAAATCCAGACGGGAGTGCTCGGGTCGGATTAATCCACGGACCGTGCCCCCCCAGCACTGAAGTCGAGTTTAATTAGTGTCTCCCTGGGAGCCTGGAGAATGCAAAGCAGGGAAGGATTTAGTGGCCCCAGCAGCGGTGGGGGCCCATGCACCACTGGTACAAATTGGCACAAGCAAAGGTACAAATTGATACTTTTTTTTCTGACAATTCACAGGCCTGTAGGTTCTGTCATTACCGTGCTGAGGACAGATTTGTTCCCATGTTTTCTGGGGGCGGTGACAGTCTGCCTCTCAGACTGACATTTTCGTTTAAGCCTGTAGTCTAATCGGTCAATGTCATCAATCTCATGGTTGGGGGGGGGACTCTGTCCTCACTTGGCAGTCTAACCCTTTAAAGTCTGGATTCTTTCTGGTCTTTTTTGTTTTGCTGTGGGGCGTTCCATAAGAGTTACGGGTTCGAGATCCATCTTTCTGTGTGTGGCCTGTGATTGGGGTCAATGGGATGGACTCTGCGTCACCCTCAGGTGGCTGAATGGATGGATGCGTGTTGAAGGTTCTTTTTTTTTTTTTACTGTAAATGTTGTAATGCTTAAGGGAATGTCTCCCAAACAAATGCTGGTACTGAAAGTTCCACAGAGGAGTAACTGCGGAGTCCTGCCCCTTTTGGGTAGGCGGGCCGCAGAGAGACCTGCACTAAGCCTGCATGAGGCTTGCACTCAGTGATGGTGTGAGATTCCTTCTCCAGCTGTCCTCCCCCCTTTCAGCATATTTTTTAGAACCGGGGGGTGCCACACATGACAGCCTCCATCTCCGCCTGGTTCATCCCTCCATCTCCGCCTGGCTCTTCCCTCCATCTCTGTCCAGTTTATCCCAGTTCATCCCCCCAACACCACTTTGTTTAATCCTTTGTCTCCATCCCTCTCATCCCAACATCTCTTAGTTCATTTGACTTTGCAGAGGTTAGAGCTGGTAACTAACTGGGTGAAGGATAATCCATCGGCTGCCCAGTGAGTAACATGACTCTTAGTGTCCGCTGTGCGTTACACCGCAGTTGCAGTTACCTAACGGTAACACATACATAATCTGCAGGTAACCCTGGGCCTTGTTCTGTCTTGTTGTCTTGTTGTCTTATCCTCTTTACTTTCGGAGCGTGGGTCTGTGAAGCTTCAGGTCGTCCATAAAGTCGGTCTTAACTAAGAGGCTTCAGACGCATCAAGCATTAGAATCTGCCTCCAGTGGCGTTTACTGGCCATGCGCACTGAGCGCACGCGTGCCGCAGGCTCCCTGTCACGTTCTGCACATCAGAAAGCTTATGCGCACACGCACGTGCATGCAAGTGTACTCATGTTTTCCTGGCCGTCTGAACATGACGATGCATTTGTGTGGGTGTGTGTAGCCGTGGGTGGGTATCATGGATGAGTATGCGTGTGTGTCTGTGTGTGTGTGTGTGTGTGTGTGTGTGTGTGTGCGTGCGTGCGTGCATGTCGGCGGGTGTGCGTGACACACTGCAGTGCTTCACTCCTTGACTTTTTCCCGCTTCTTGCCCACAGTCTCCCGTGACTCACACTATTCTAGTTTTCTGAACTTGCAGCTTGAGGGATCGTCTTCGGGACACCGTTTTTTTTTTTTTAAAAAGAGCCGTTTCCATGGTGACCGCGAGGGAAGGACACCCCATCTCGCTGCTGTGCATTACGAAAGCAGGCGTCGCAGTCCTCTCTCGCTGCTCCAGGTGTCGCCTCGCCCCAGCCGTGTGACGGCACCCTCGTGGTTTGATAATGCCATACGGCACAATAGGCCAATTGCGTTGCGGAGGGTGGGGCCTCGGCAGTGGGGCGCCGGAGGCAGTCTGTCTCGTGCCGTTCCGATAGCCAACTTGCTATTTTTAAATCTGCCTTTTCTGTTTCGCGCAGCCAGCTAATTTACCGAAATAACGTTACCCGAAATGGAGGTGCCATACAATACTCATTAAAGTTCTTTCCCCGCTAAAATTAGTAATTTTCTTAAGCTAAAGAAGGTATGCGGTAGTCAGCGTGGGACTGCTATCCGAATAGTGTAATGACTATTTGTGGCCAGCAGGAGGCCCCCAACCCTCAGGGGGCCTATGCAAATGTGTGGTTTGAGTGGTGGCAGACGCAGCCGCTGCGTTCTGGTTCTAATGACAGATTCCGTTTACTGATCCTCTCATGTGCCGACGGCCGTCCGGTAAGATGTGGACGGTTTAGGTGTGATTTTTTTTTTTTCTGCGTTCTTTCTGCTCCGTTCGGTGTTTGCTGGCAGCTGCATCGACTCGTGCCTTGCAGGCCTGGATCGGCACCATTGAGTCGGGTTTCCTGGCCCGCGGAGTCGGAGCGGCCAGTGTGAAATCTGGTGTATTCTGTACCAGTCCTGTATGGCGAGGGAGCCGATTTGAATTCCGCGGCCGTAGTCGTGTGGAGGAAGCGCGTAATGGAGCCCGGAGCCCCTGCGGCAGCGCAGAACCGTTTGCGGTTCGGCGTCCGTCAGGCTGAACTTCAGCTTCAGTCCGTTTCTGAAGCATATTGATTATCGCGTTTTTTAAACGAGTAATCTTAACGGGTACAACGCTGTCAAGCAGGTGTGGGACCTTGGCATAACGAGACCTCATGGGGGGCCCCGTTATTGAGAATATTGTGTGGCGTGGGTGGGGGGCACCTTTGGTGGTTTATTATGAGTTTTATAGCATCAGGTCAATGTGCGCTAGACAGCTTCATGTTACTCACGCTGGAGGCGGGAACGTCCTATTAGGGAACGTCCTATTAGGGAACGTCCTATTAGGGAACGTCCTATTAGGGAACGTCATCGTGCTGGACTGACACTGTATATTTTCCCTGAAGGTGGACAATCTGATGTTCTTTCGAAAGGGGGAGGTGTTTTCAGGCTGTGCTGTAAAAATGCGGCCGGCTGAGTCCTGCCCTAACGGGGGGGGGGGGGAGGGGGGTAATCCCTGCAGTACCTCCTGCCTCCACTTTATTTGAGACCCAGTTTTGCTTTATTTAATCACCTATGTCTGGGTCTGTGCAGCTACGCCTCAAACCCCCCCAACGTGTCACATGCCCGCCTCCTGTCGGCCATGGGCCAGCGCCCCCCTGATACCTTTGCCCTTCCTAATTTCCGCTCCCTCCCGCCGTCCTGTGAACGTGCTAACAAGCCGCACCCTCCTCGCGTGTCCAAGAACCAGCTGGGTTTCGTGTGCGACTAATTAAAGCTGCTTTTTTTGGGGGGGGTGGGCTCTGCCTGAGGTCATGCCTGCCCCTCCCCCCTTTTAAATATATTGCAGTCCTGAAGCTTCCTAATCTGGCACATTATAGCTGGTTAAGGTGCCCCAGCAGCTGGACCCATCAACACTGGCTCACCTCAATACAGGAAGTGAGTTTTCCGGACTCTGTAACCCGCGGCCGTTCTGCCTGTCAGTACCGCCAAAGGGCGTCGGCATTCAGAACCAGAGCGGATCTGTCTGCCGGCTAAAGCACGAAGCTCACGGTGTTTCCCATCCGTTCAGAACGGCTTGAAAAGGGCGTCTTGCTTTTGTGCAGCTAACCTGCCTGTGAGTCAGGCTTGTGCAGTGGGGTCCGGGATCCTTAGCCCCTGGTTCTGTGTGCCCTTCTTCGACTAAGCAGCACCCTGATAGGTCTCCGGCTTCACGCTGGACATTGCTGTAAAGCGAGTCGCGAGAGGAAGCTTTGGGCGCCATGAGCGTGATGTGGCGGGTCGGGTCCTGGGACAGGCCGTGTCACCCCTTTGTCACCCCTTTGTCTGTCGTGTGCTCTTTTTTTGGTGGTGACATCCCAGCAGTGCCCTATTACATCAGCGCTAGATTCTGTCGTGTCCAGTCCGCGGCCTGTGTGGCTCTCGGTTCTGCCGCGTCGAGTCCGCGGCCTGTGTGACACTCGGTTCTGCCGCGTCGAGTCCGCGGCCTGTGTGGCGCTCGGTTCTGCCGCGTCGAGTCCGCGGCCTGTGTGGCGCTCGGTTCTGGCGCGTTGAGTTCGCGGCCTGTGTGGCGCTCAATTCTGGCGCGTCGAGTCCGCGGCCTGTGTGGCGCTCGGTTCTGCCGCTTCGAGTCCGCGGCCTGTGTGGCGCTCGATTCTGGCGCGTGGAGTACGCGGCCTGTGTGGCTCTCGGTTCTGGCGCGTCGAGTCCGCGGCCTGTGTGGCGCTCGATTCTGGCGCGTGGAGTCCGCGGCCTGTGTGGCGCTCGGTTCTGGCGCGTGGAGTCCGCGGCCTGTGTGGCGCTCGGTTCTGCCGCGTCGAGTCCGCGGCCTGTGTGGCGCTCGGTTCTGCCGCGTCGAGTCCGCGGCCTGTGTGGCGCTCGGTTCTGCCGCGTCGAGTCCGCGGCCTGTGTGGCGCTCGGTTCTGCCGCGTCGAGTCTATCAGCATCATTTTATGAGCGACTGTCCCGGATTGGGTGCTTTTTTTCTGGCCCGCATTTGGAGGCTTTTGATGTTTTGGTGCATATTCTTAAAAGGATGGAGCTCTTGGCTGAAGGATGGATGGCAGGATGGATAGAGCTCTTGTGATCGCAATGACCAGTCACATCTGAAAATTCCCCTGCCGTGTTGTAATGTGTAATGTATACTGTGCAATTTTTTTGCATGAGAAGGATGTTTTTACTGCTGCCAGGTATGCAAAGGCATAGGTTTGGTTTCAACATTGGTAGGGATCAAATCAGCCCTGAACCCCCCCGCCCCCTAAACACACTCGGTACTCCCACGGTACTGGTACGGACATACGCCTACTGGCCATACCCAAGTCTATGTCCCTGCCAGTATGACATTTTGCTCCTTTTTGTGGGGGAAACCCTGAAGGTCAAAGAGGTCCTGAGGGAGGTATAGATTTACCTTTTAGCTGGATCATCTCAGGTGGGACTGAGCGATGGTGGGTGTCTGTGAGCAGCATGTTCATGGTGTCCTCTTACCCCAGCTTATCCGGGGGGGGGGGGGGGCCTCCCGCAGAAGCTGTGGCCTTTTTAGATCGTGAAACCAGACTGTGACCCTGCGGTCAGCTCCCATCTCCCACTCTGCTACCTGTCTTCACCTGATCTGATCATGTGACCCAGAAGCGGACCTGTGGCTAACCTCGGGCCGGCCTGCCACTCGTGGAGCTCTCACATGATTGGTTGTGGGAGTGGTTGGGGAGTGAAACACAGCTCCAGTGAGGAGGCCTGTATGTGTGTGTGTCTGTGTGTGCGTGTGTGTGTGTCTCTGTGTGTGTGTGCGTGTGTGTGTGTCTCTGTGTGTGTGTGTGTGTGTGCGTGCGTGCGTGCGTGCGTGCGTGCGTGTGTGTGTGTCTCTGTGTCTGTGTGTGTGTGTGTGTGTGCACACATGTGCTCTGGGTTCTGGGCCTTTTTGTGTTTTCAGGGGGGCCTCATGGGGACCGCTGAAGGTAGCGGGTGGGGGGGGGGGTGTACCGGGCAGCAGAGGAAGACAGATGAGCGGGAGAAACAGGTCAGGGTCTGCATGCATTAAGTAAGGCAGGCAGTAGCAGGTCTCCTGGGGGCGGGCGGGTGGCGGGGGGGGTTTTGGCAATGTTGTCAAAGCCTCGTTTTCAGTGCAGTGAGTAAGGTCTAGGGAGCGTGCTGACCCCCCCCCCCCCCCCCCCCCCCCACGCCTCTCTATCAGTGCATGGGGGCCGGGTGTGGCGTCATCTATAGGGCGTCCAGCATCATCCCATGACTGGTCGTGACCATTGCAGCCGGTATGCATGTGTGTGCTGAGCATCAGGTCCCCGAGCCATCAGCTCTGTGTAAATTACACCCATGGACTTCCTACAGCCCTCACACTCCGCCTTCACCATGCCCGTGGAATTAGAATGGGAATGTTGATTTATTTTAAGTGCCGTTACCCTTCATTATCTTGGAGCTGAGTGGAGCGGAAACAGAAAAAGAGTGTCTTTTTCCCCGTGCCATTGGCCCTGGGGACCGTGGGGGGGTGGGATCGGCGCTGCAGGCCGGGCTGGTTATTCTGCAGCCCTGCTCCAGTGTTTTATTCCCTCCTTAAAGGCAGCTGCCCGCAGGCAGGGCCCCCGACATAATAACACTCGCATTAAAAGCATTAATCACCAGCCTGGTGCTGTGCGCCACAATTAGATGCATTATTTAAACATCCAGTGACACGGCATTTTATCTGGGAGCCAGTGCAGGGGAACGGCAGGGTACAGGCCGGTGGGGGGGTGGCTCTCACGGCCTCCTACGTCTCTGGTTAAATGGATGGTTGGGTGGGGCAGCAGGAGAAGGAGGGAGGGTGAGAGGGATTGGCAGAGAGGTGAGGGACGTGCCGCCATCCAGCCGAATGCATCGGGCTGCGTGGAAAGCCAAGGTGCCAGCCCTGCCGCTCGCTAATACGGCCTGGGGGCAGAGCCTCAATCCTCAAGCGCACACACACACACACACACACACACACACACACACACACACACACACACACCATAATCACAGGCCTCTCACACACGCCAAATGTCCACCGTACTGGATGAGCAGCCACGTGGAGCCGTGTGTGACATCGCCCATCTGCAAGGCTGGAGGGGGGGGAGTCGGGGTAAGCGGGAGATGGGGGGTTGAAAATATCAATGTGAGAAAGGAACTTTCCTGCAGGCTTGCTCATGTTTTTATAGACCTGGTAAAGGATTCATTACATCGCACGTGTGTAGGTGTTTATGGCTATTTTGGAGAGTCCTCTGACTGAAACAGTACCCCCCCCCCCCCACTTCCAGCAACCCCAGCAGCCTCTCTCAGTCATATTCTTCTAGAACAGGGGTCTCCAACTCCGGTCCTGGAGAGCTACTATCCGGTAAGTTTAATGTCCCACTTGGCTTCTGATGAGCCACACCTGTTCCTGGTATTTACCTGAGAACAGGTGTGGCTAATCCGAAGCCGGGTACGATAGAAAACCTACTGGATAGTAGCTCTCCAGGACCGGAGTTGGAGACCCCTGTTCTAGAATGATCCTTGGGAAACCACAAATTTGGAAATCCAAGATGGCCTCTGACACGCCCACCTCCTAACCCCCCAACTCAATAGAAAAGTTAGTCAGTAAATTTAATTGCACCCCCACTGCACTTTACGGTGTGAGCAGGTGTGTGTGTATGTGTGGGGGTCTTCACTGAAGATGTGGTGCGGGGAAGCATGTGATTTACTATCATGAGACAAGTGGGAAGTCGTTACTGTAAGACACGTGGCTCAAAATAGCAGCCTGGGGCAGAGAGCAGTGCATGTGTGTGTGTGTGTGTGTGTGAGAGAGAGAGAGAGGCTGCAGAATGAGGCCCCGTTTGAAAGTATCCGTCTGACAGTTTGATGTTTGTCACATCAGAATCGTATACATCATAAATGTGAAAGTGCTACACGGCTGTCAGGCTGTGTCCGTCATGACGAAGGTTCTAGACGCAGCAACGGTGGAGTCAGACTCCCCCAGGTCAGAGGACCCATCCCGTGTATCTCCTGTCCCTGCTGTGATCTTTGGGATGCATCGAAGGAGAGTGAAGGTGTTTTGGGCACCTGGTTGTCGCAGTTCACTGCAGCTGGACTTCATGTGGCGATGCAGGCACTGGCCTTAACCACAGCGCTGCACAGGTGCCCTGTATCGCTGCCCCCAGGAACTCTTCTAGGGTGGTGTGCCCTTGGAGTCGTTAGTTTCATGTTCTCCTGAGGTCTTTATGATTTAATGTCACCCTTCATAAACACGTTCATATTCTTTTTCTAGAAGTGCTGTCCAGCCACATTCTCACAGTTACTCAGCAGGTAATCTCAGCCCTCCATCTGCTGACTGATTGATGATGTTCTCACCCCACCCCCCCGACACAGACACACACACACACACAAAATAAGGTTCAATGTGACTTGACATACGGTTTGTGAGAATGTGATTGACTGATTGGCTGTACTTCTGGCTGACTGACCGTTTGATTGGTTTATTGATGGGCGTTCCCATATTGGCCTACCCCAGCGAGGCTGATAACCTCCCCCCGCCAAGTCACGTACTGTGGTGTGGGGGAGCCTTGGGGGAGATGTAGTGCTGATACCCGCTGCCTGGACCTCGAGGCTCCATGTGGGTGGATCATCCTAAGTGGGCCCTAATGGCGTTGCCACCTGCTGCTGCCTAAGTTTGCTGTGAATCCGTGATCCTGTTACAGGGTGATTCAGCACCAAGCTGTGGGGTGGTCAGCATTGGGCAGTAAAGCTCAGTGAGGATGCCAACCATGAGGGCCCCCCCACGGGACTCACAGCTGTTTGGCCTGAGCCTCAGTGGTGTTAGTGATTAGCCAGTCTCATTTGCATGGGCGATACAGGTGCCGTTCTTGAAGTTGTGATGATCCAGCCTGGCGCTGTTCCTGAAGCTTTGATGATCCGGCCTGGCGCTGTTCCTGAAGCTCTGATGATCCAGTCCGGCGCTGTTCCTGAATCTATTATGATTATCTGGCCCTTGTTGTTCCTCAAGCTGTGATGGTCCAGCCCGGCGTTGTTCCTGAAGCTGTGATGGTCCAGTCCGGAACCGTTCCTGAAGCTGTGATGGTCCAGTCTGGAACCATTCCTGAAGCTGTGATGGTCCAGGCCGGAGCCGTTCCTGAAGCTGTGATGGTCCGGTCGGGAGCTGTTCCTGAAGCTGTGATGGTTCGGTCCGGAGCCGTTCCTGAAGCTGTTGTGATCAGGTCCGGAGCCGTTCCTGAAGCTGTGATGGTCCGGTCCGGAGCCGTTCCTGAAGCTGTGATGGTCCGGTCCGGAGCCATTCCTGAAGCTGTTGTGATCAGGTCCGGAGCCGTTCCTGAAGCTGTTGCGATTATTCGGCCTGGTGCTCTTCCTGAAGAAGTTGTGATTATCCAGCCCTGCGTTGTTCTTGAAGCTGTTGTGATAATCTATCTCGATGCAGTTCCTGAAGCTGTTGTGATGAGCTGGCAGGGTGCTGTTTCTGAGGTCTCGCTGCTGTAATTTGTCTTATGGTCTCTGTTCCGCACTTTCATCATCCTCCATGACTGTGGTGTTAAAGATGTGTGTGCGTCTCGTTGGAACAAATTACCATGTGGGAAAAACTCTTATTTATCCTCCTGCCTTCCATGAATTCTTAAGAGCACAGAGATGAAAGTCTCTCTCCATCAAACCAGAGTTCATTTATGAAATATTTTTTTTGCCTTAGTTCATAGAAATCCCATCCAAAATTAATTTAACGAATAAAAGGAACTACTTTAATGACCAGATTTAGTTAGGTGTCTAAGTTCCTTTTAACAACTGCTTTGTCATTGTGTGATGTCTCCTTTTCTGTGATAAAACCCATCCCAAAACGCTCCTTAACCCCTTCCCATTAGTTTTGGCCATATTCTCTGAGGGTGTTTTGGTTCGTGTTTAATCAAGGGTATGTGGCCTTTAAGAATCTACGCCCCTTCCAGAGCCCGGCATCACACTGCGGCCTGAATGTGGGTGTGTCTGCCTTACTGTGGCCCTGTAGGTTACGTGGCTCTAATGGACATTTTTAATGTGTTTACAGAAGGGTGCGGGTTTTATTTGGCCGTTAACTGAGCTCTGAGATTCCAAATATTTCTGGATGTTTAATTTTTTTTAGCGATCCGCGCGGTAACGGCTGCACTGGGAAAGCTAATAAACCTGCTGCCTCCTACCAGAGTGCTGGAAGGATCCTTTATCCATTTAACTGCAGTGAAGGCTGGATGGCGCCCAATTAATATGAAGAATACTCATGTTAATTGCCTGTTTTCAAGACCGAAAGTACAAAACACGTTAACTTGGGACCGGGCGGCAGTGTCCCGACTGCGTTAGCGCCCAGAGACCCGAATGGCCCTTGGGGTACGGGGTCACAGAGAGGCGCTGTAACTGTTAGCTCGAAGAGAAGACTTCCCAGTAGGGGATATTTGGGAGTGATATGAGCCACAAGAGAAGGGTGCGAAACTCAGCGGAAGGCGTGTATTTCGGCAGTGAAAATCATACGGCGGAGGTTCTCCAGGTCCCACTGCTACTATGATTTCCCTCCAAAAGCCTGATATTAGGAGCTGAAACGTCTGCAGTGAGAACTCGATCCGTCTGTCATGTGAGGACCAGGCTAATTTGTCGTTCAGTGGCCACACTATCCAGCTGGCGGGAGGTAGGTGGGGGGGGGCCTTTATGCATTTCCCGAAAACAGGCACAGCTGGTAAGGCTTCGGCGCTCCGCTGCGCCGTCGTGGGTGATGGGTAACAGACCGCGGGGGCCGTGCCTCCTATATCAGGCCCAGGCTCCAGGCGTTCAAGGCGGCTTGTCGATTGGGAAGCTCCAGCGGCCAGTGGAAGCCGTGTCTTTGCTGCAGGCCTTTGGCACCGGTCACCCCAGTGGGCCGTAGTCCGGGACATTAGCGCCTCATTCCTGGGGGGCGCGCTTTTTATGGAAGCAAAGTAGCATCCCGCACAGAGCTAATCTTATGCCTTTTTCCACTGCTATATAGGAACTAACCAGTACCCGAGCCGTACCACAAAAGAGAGACTAGTTCCAGCACGGTTCCAGCTCACTTCGGTTTTCCACTGCAGAAGGGTCGGCTCGGTAAAGGCGTTGCCGGGTTTGGAGAGGGACAGTGACGTAAAACTGAAGAGACACTTGTTTACTGTTCACAAGGTGTACATCATGATTTACTATGTGCTAATGTCAGTTAGCACGTCTGTGAGAACCGCCATGTTATGTTAGCGTCAAACGGTAGCGGAATTAGAATTAGCTTGCGTACATTTGCATTACGAATCCATCCCTTTCAGCTGTTCAGTTAGTACTGTTTTAAGTAGGTTGTTGGAAATTTTCAGGTTCCAAGTTATTGGGAATGCATCAATACATTGCAATGTGTGATACTACCAATAGTGAACAATATATAGAACAGGATTCCCCAATTCCAATCCTGGAGGGCAAGAATCCAACACGGATTGCAGATTTCCCTGCTTAGACGCATATTAATCAGCTAATTACCAGGTTTAGTAGGTGTGTCTGAACAAGGAAATCTGCAAACCAGGACCTGAACTTGGGGGGCCCTAATATATACACTCACCTAAAGGATTATTAGGAACACCATACTAATACGGTGTTTGACCCCCTTTCGCCTTCAGAACTGCCTTAATTCTACGTGGCATTGATTCAACAAGGTGCTGAAAGCATTCTTTAGAAATGTTGGCCCATATTGATAGGATAGCATCTTGCAGTTGATGGAGATTTGTGGGACGCACATCCAGGGCACGAAGCTCCCGTTCCACCACATCCCAAAGATGCTCTATTGGGTTGAGATCTGCTGACTGTGGGAGCCATTTTAGTACAGTGAACTCATTGTCATGTTCAAGAAACCAATCTGAAATGATTCGAGCTTTGTGACATGGTGCATTATCCTGCTTGAAGTAGCCATCAGAGGATGGGTACATGGTGGTCATAAAGGGATGGACATGGTCAGAAACAATGCTCAGGTAGGCCGTGGCATTAAAACAATGCCCGATTGGCACTAAGGGGCCTAAAGTGTGCCAAGAAAACATCCCCCACACCATTACACCACCACCACCAGCCTGCACAGTGGTAACAAGGCATGATGGATCCATGTTCTCATTCTGTTTAAGCCAAATTCTGACTCTACCATTTGAATGTCTCAACAGAAATCGAGACTCATCAGACCAGGCAACATTTTTCCAGTCTTCAACTGTCCAATTTTGGTGAGCTCGTGCAAATTGTAGCCTCTTTTTCCTATTTGTAGTGGAGATGAGTGGTACCCGGTGGGGTCTTCTGCTGTTGTAGCCCATCCGCCTCAAGGTTGTGCGTGTTATGGCTTCACAAATGCTTTGCTGCATACCTCGGTTGTAACGAGTGGTTATTTCAGTCAAAGTTGCTCTTCTATCAGCTTGAATCAGTCGGCCCATTCTCCTCTGACCTCTAGCATCAACAAGGCATTTTCGCCCACAGGAGTGCCGCATACTGGATGTTTTTCCCTTTGCACACCATTCTTTGTAAACCCTAGAAATGGTTGTGCGTGAAAATCCCAGTAACTGAGCAGATTGTGAAATACTCAGACCGGCCCGTCTGGCACCAACAACCATGCCACGCTCAAAATTGCTTAAATCACCTTTCTTTCCCATTCTGACATTCAGTTTGGAGTCCAGCAGATTGTCTTGACCAGGACCACACCCCTAAATGCATTGAAGCAACTGCCATGTGATTGGTTGATTAGATAATTGCATTAATGAAAAATTGAACAGGTGTTCCTAATAATCCTTTAGGTGAGTGTATAATGCCCTTTGTACCTTCAGATACAGAAATTCCTGCATATTGACGCAGAACACAGGTGTATATTTGCATTTTGACTAATCAGATGGTGGACGCAACCGGCTGGCTAGTAGGCATGGGCATGTGGGTACAGGTGAGCCTCGCATAATTTACAGTGGAAAAGCATCAGTTTGGGCTCGGGTTCGACTTCGTTTTTGATGGCAGTAGAAAAGTGCTGTTAGCCTCCAATCAAGTTTCCTTTTCCCGGGGGGGTAGCGGAGGGGTGACCTCCAGCTGACTCTCAGGGATCCTGGTGGTGGAGGGTTGTGTATATGGGGATTGGTTTTAGGTGACCCTTTGATTTCCTTTAACTTCCCCTTTCAAAGTGACGCAAGGCTGCGGCCAGTAGAGGGCACTGTTCTGTAGCACGGCTGATTGATGGCTGCCAGAGTGATGCCGGGACACTGGGGGGGATGGACAAAAACAATTCAGACTCCATTAAATGCATGTTGCTCTCACTGCCCTCCCCACCCGGCTGTCTGCCGCTGTTTAATTCCCTGTCACCGCTCATGTCTTTCAGGCATTGATTTTATGATCAATCCTGGCAACCCCTTAACACACTGGGGGTAGTGGTACGCGGGGGGGGGGGGAGGACATTGAGTGCTGCTGAGCTCCTGGATGCCCACGTGCCACCGTGCACACTGCAGTGCTGCACTGTAGGGGGCGCTGGCAGTCAGGGTGCCTTACTGGGCCAGTTTCCGGTGAGATTTCAATGTGGGTGAGCTTTTACCATAAACACGTTGCATTGTGGGATTGAGGACCTTTCCTGCGGAAAGTGATGAGTTTGCATTCTGCGGGAAGGTGGGGCGGATAAAGAGTCCCAGGCGTAAGCGGGCTCCTCTGGTTCTGTTCTGCATGTCCTGTTGCTCACACACCTGTTCCTGAGTGACCCACGGCCCGACGTCCGGTCCGGTCCGGTCCGGTCTGAGCCAGAGGCGGAGGGCTTATATCACCATGGGGCCCTGGTGCTCACGCGTGGCTTTGCATGCAGCCTGCGCTGAATCAGCTGCCCGCTAACACACACACACACACACACACACGCGCACCCCCTGCGCGCTGCTGTTTACATAATCTCATCACTTAGTCATGGGAACGGGCTCTCTGCCCCGCTGCTGCTGCCGCCCTCGCCCATGCATCACTGAAGCACCTGCCATAGCTGCCAGCCAACTTCTCCTAGGCCGCTGGGGGTGGGGGGGGGGGGGTCGGGCAGGAAGCACTTTCAGCCACTCCACTTCTCTGCTTTAGAGGCTAACAGGAAGGGAGTTGGGGGTGGTGATGCGTCCCGTCCGTCTGGCTCGTTAAGTGGAAGCGCCCGGTGTCCCTCGAACCCGAGCCGGTTGACCGGAGGTGCGGCTCGGCTGACTATTCTAATGCTCCTCCTGTCTCTCCCCTATTTATCAAGCTGCTTACTCTCTGGCGCCCCCCTGAGGGAAGTGAATAATTGCGTCCGAGGTGACCGCATCAATGTCAGGCATCCTGCGGGTGGCGTTCTGCCCTCTGAAGGGGCTTCTGGGAGGCTGAGCAGGCACAAGCTGGCCAGCTAAATTAGGTACTCAATTAAATGCCCCCGTCAGCCCCGCCTACGTCACAAGCTCTGCGGAGGAAAACGTGGTGGAGAAAGGCGCATGTGGGATGGCTGGGAACATCAGGGCAGACTCTGGGGCCCCCATGATGTCAGCAGCCTGTCGAATCTCAGCTCTCCAGGGCCCCCAGGGCGGCGTGGCATGACGTAGGTGGGGATCGTGGGCCCCTGGGGTCCTCTGGCGTGGCATTAGGGCCCCATTCTGGGAATGGTGTCGAGCTGTAATAAGGTGCTTCCGGGGCCCTCACTGTCCCTCGGGACCGAGGAGTAGTGAATCTCTGTCTGCGGGTTCATTATCTGGGTGGAGAAGCTCAGAAACATTTTTGTGTGTGTGTGTCTGGTGCTTGCGTGGCCTGCTGCACCCCCCCCCCCCCCCCACCCTGAGGAATCCCCAGGAACTTTCCTGTTCCGCCACATGCTGCCCCACATTGACGCAGCCATCCCCTGCTGGGGCGAGGGTCTGAAAAACAGTCTGGGGAAAACTAATAGGACGTTGCCCATATTAATTCCTTATGTAATCTTTAAACCACTTGACCTCACATATATATTTCCATATTTTTAAGGAAGCATTTAAACCATGAGGGAAGAAAGGGAGAGACGAGAGATATTTTGGTCAAATCTGTGAGCTTTAAACCCATCTGTTTCCCTTTTGAGGGGGAACGGCACCCGCAATGTTCTCCCAAAGATGGCGGTGAGTCCCGGTGCCGCCCGAGATCAAGGAGAAACAGCCGTGTTGGCTGTTCGTTTTGTGCGTGGGGGTGTCACTCTGAGATCCGCGTGCTGCTTTCTGATTCCGGCACAGACACGCTCGACTCAGAGTGAGGCGCGTCAGCTTTCGACGCTTGTTCGCCGTGGTTTCCGCGCGCCTTCCGAGTCCCAGCGAGGCCTGCACCGGCGCTGGGCGTGTCATGTGATGTTTACCGAAGCTTATGGTGCACTATGGCGCCCGGCCGTCGCAGATGGATGCCGCCGTCCCGGGGGCTGTGTGACGCGGTATGAGTCAGCGGAGGCGCGTTCTGTAGTCGGCCCATTGGGCCCCGGGTTCTGGGCTGAGATCACAGTGGTACCGGTGATGGATCTGGGTCGGCTTTGAGCCGGCGCCTCTCCTCATGTGGAGCCTAGTCCAGCCCATGTGCCTCTCTGCTGCCCTCTTTACACCCTGGCCAAGGTGCGTTCCTGCATCCTACATACTGTAGGCCTGTGCACCTTTTGTAAGGCTCCTACTTAAATAGACAAAGACTGCAAGGGTAAGTGCTCTGCATTACAGCCCGTTGTGGACTGTGACGATGGTCATGGCGTTGCAGAGTTCAGCAGAGTCAGACTCTTCTCCCTGATTGATACTAGACCTCTTTTCCGAGCCGGGATTCGCTCCGTTTGGAGATCCGACTGGATCCTGACGTGCCAGCAGCGCAGGAATGCGGTCGTCCTCGACGCGAGCCTGAAGGCGGGGCATCGGTGAGCTCTGATGGGAGGGTCCCTAATTATCACGAGTCACGTTGACCCCCCGCCCCACGGCACAACTCCTGCAGATGTCTTTTCAAAGTAGGTTGCGTCCTGGGGGAGGTGCAGACAGCCCCTCTCCCCCTCTCCCAATAATACAGGATGCGCTCATGGGCCTTGTATCCTTGGCCTGGGTCCTCCGTACAGACATTATCGCCCGATGGGAAATCTGCAGGAAGATCTGCGCGACGCACCTGGATTTCCGCGGTGTGCAGAGAGTGCAGGCTGAACGGGGGCTATGGGGATTCCTGAATGAAAGTGCTTTATAACCTGGCTGTAATGGGGGGGGTGGGGGGTGGATGTGGGGTGTTTAATGAAAACTGCTGATCTTGGTCAGTGAGACCTGGCTGTCAGCGTCACACAGACGGGGACATGGACCGGGGCACCAGGGTTTCTTTAGTGCCATGTTCCAGGGGGGGCGAGTGGGGTGCCTGCGTCTCTGTAATTATTGGTTACCTTCACGTGCGGGGGCTGCATGAGGGTGGGGGGGGGGGGGGGGGGATCAGCCGTGTGACAGGCAGCTCACAGTATCGCACCAGAAAGGCTGATGGATAACAGTGTGCCGTTATGAGAATCCGCTATGATGTATGGGTGTTACTGAAAAGCCGCCCCCCCCCCCCCCAGAATAGGCTTGCGTGTCTCTTCGCGTCTTTGCTTTGGCTCTTCCTTGGCTGTGGTGGGGGCTTCCTGTTGCTGCGGCATCGGGCTTTCAGCTGGCTAAATGTCTGCGGTGGGCCAGTAACCACTAACCCCCTCTCGCCGGGCGGAAGTGATCACCGCGCACACCGGCTTTCGGTGAGACGGCCGCTTCACTCTCATATTCCCCTCTCTAATCAGTCAGCGCGGCCTGATGGGATACCGCACTGCAGCCAATCAGACGCCTTTCCCCGCTCTCATCTCCCCTGCAGTTTAAACTTTACGGCGGCCTTCAATCCAGAGGAGCTTTATCACCTTTGTTAAAAAGGGCTCTAGCGTGTATCGCCTTGGTTCTCGAATGCTGGGCGGGGGGAAACATGCACACGCAAGCGTGCGCACACACACACACACACACACACACACACACACACTCTGCCCCCAGGCCTCGCTTTATGTAAGATCTCACCATGCACACGTACTTGCCAGCCGGGCGACGGGGAGTCCAGCTGGACAGGGAGGAGCAGGGGGAGCGAGAAGTCGCCGTTCTCGCGGCGAGGCCGCACCTGCCACGCGGGAGAGAGAGGGATCACCCGCCCACCCTCCGGTCACACCATCGCCTGTCGGGCCCTGATTGGTGGGCTGTGGGTCAGCTGGTGTAATTAGTAGTCAGTTGTTTTCCCTCCAAAATATCCTGTTGAATCAGCTTTTGTTATGGACAAAGTAGGTTCAGCCTTCGGATATATTTTTGATTATGTTCACAAATGTTAAAAATAAATTTGGCTGCTTTTGTGTTTAGTGTCCTCATGTCCAGTTAAGTATGAGATAATCCAGAGCTGGTCCCAGGAAACAACAGAACAAAGCGAGTGGAAGTACAGATGGCAGAGCAAAGCTGGGCAGCTAGTTAGAGGTCGTGGTTGGGAGTCTAACACCTGTGTGGACGCGGTCGCCCCCCCCCCCCCCCCCTGCGCGCGGTCGCCCTCCGTAGCCCTGGGTCTGTCACGGACAGAGAAGCCAGCCAGCCCAGGTCCCGCATACAACGCCCTCTCTCCGCATTTCAGCTTCAGCATCCCTGATGCAGCCAGTGTGTCCCGACCCGCCTGCTGATTATTGCCGCCGCGGAGGCAGGAAGTGGAATCGATGAGCCGCGAATTAAGGGTCGGTTTTCATAGCGCGAGGGCTATGCGGCGCAGGCTGTGACCTTCCCTGTTTTTACATGTGCTCCTGGGGCTTTGAAGCACTCAGTAAAATGTATTTATGAATGAAATTGGTTTAGTAAAAGACTACTTCCCTGTAAGTGCCTCTCAGTCTGGTTTTTCCACAGGGATTTCAGTTCTGACGGTGCACTGGTCTGTTCCCATTACCGGCCCTTTTTTCGTAGTGTCTGGAGTGAGTTAATTCTGGTCTTTAAAGGGCCCCCATGTTGGTTTGAATGGACTTAAAGGTGGTGGAGCGACGGCCTTGTCTATGCGTCTATTTAAAACTAGGGGGTGTGGTTTTAATTTAATCATAGCACCTTGCAATGCAAAGAGGGTGAGATTGGATGCTAAGAGTGAGTTGCTGTCCCAACACACCTTTGTCCACACCTGTCCCTCGCTCCACGGCTTCCATGGAGATGCAACGGGGTAGATGCCGTCCCCTTCACATGGGCCACCTGACCGTGTGCCGGTCCTCACAGACGTGTGCTTTAAAGAATGATTGAAGGCAGGTGAATAAATGCAATGGAGTGCCGGGGGGCGTGTTTCTCCGTCACGTGCCGCGGATTCGGCCCAGATGGCTGCCAGCATGATGTCTCCCCCCCCCCAGGCCCCAAGTCCTCGCCAAGGCCCCAGTCGGCCTGAAGTCTGTATCTGCAGCAGTGTGACTCACCTGCTGCCCCCCTCCCCCTGCCCCCCAGGCCCGCTACAAGCAGAGCCTGGACCCCACAGTGGACGAGGTGAAGAAGCTGTGCACCTCCCTGCGGCGGAACGCCAAGGAGGAGCGCGTGCTCTTCCACTACAATGGGCATGGTGTGCCCCGGCCCACCGTCAACGGCGAGATCTGGGTCTTCAACAAGGTGGGTATGGGGTCTGTTGGGGGGTGCTGCAGCCCTTGGGGGTCACTGGGTGGGTTTGTCACGCATGTTGAGGATACACACAAGGCCCCTCCCTAGCCTGGAAGCCCCAACTCTGGCCTGTCATGCCTGCCACTGCCCACTTCCACAGGGCCTGAGTAAGACACACCCCCCCCCCCCCCCCAAATTCTGCCTTAGGTAAGACCCCCCCTTTAGCCTGCCCTTGGTAAACCCCCCCCCCCCATTCTGCCCTGGGTTAGACCCCCCCTCCCCCCCCCTTAACTCTTCCCTGGGTTAGACCCCCCCCCCCTAACTCTTCCCTGGGTTAGACCCCCCCCCCCCCCTTAATTCTGCCCTGGGTAAGACCCCCCCCCCTCCTTAATTCTGCCCTGGGTAAGACCCCCCTCCCCCCTTAACTCTTCCCTGGGTTAGTCGCCCCCCCCCCTTAATTCTGCCCTGGGTAAGACCCCCCCCCCCTTAATTCTGCCATAGGTCAGACCCCCCACACCCCCACCTTATTCTGCCCTGGGTAAGACCCCCCCCTAATTCTGCCATAGGTTAGACCCCCCCCCCTCCTTAATTCTGCCCTGGGTAAGACCCCCCCCCCCACCTTATTCTGCCCTGGGTAAGACCCCCCCCCTCCTTAATTCTGCCCTGGGTAAGACCCCCCCCCCCCCCACCTTATTCTGCCCTGGGTCCTCTTTGGGAATTTCAGGAGTGAATCTGCCTGCAGGTGACTGTGCGGCACGTTGGGTGGCTTCACCTGTGCGTTTAATCCGCTGTGCAGACAGTCCCTAAAACCGGCCGGACCCCACCCTTCACGTCCTCACCCCGTTCTGTCGTTTAATCCCCCTGCGGGGGGGCTGCCGTATCCATTGTAATGGCATTTTAATCCCCATTAGTCACTGACATGAGTGGTCAGAGGCCCCCTTTCCCTGCTAAGCCTGAGCAGGTGGAGATGGCAAACCCCCCCGCCCCCCCACGCTGGCGCTGCCTCCTCACCCGGCAGGCCGGCCTGCGTCTCCCTCATTACCGATCCGCAGACAGGGGAAGTGTTTGATCCCGCGGAGCCGGCAAGGGCGAGGTGCAGCACAGGCTGTCATGGAGGGCAGACAACATCCAGGAGACCAAGTCAAACTGCCTGTCATGATCTTCAGCTACGTGATGCGTGACTCGTACGCTGAAATGAAGTCCGTCTCCTGCAAGAAACAGTAGTGAGTGGGACATAAACACACAGGTGTCCATCAACTTACGCCTGGGTTTGTCCTGGAAGAGAGGTCGTAAGTCCGTCTGGACGCATCTCCCTCGTTATAGGGGAGATGTCCAATGTGCTGTACAGCATAAAGTAAGATACAATATCACACGCATTTAATTACACCTCTGTAGTGGCAGCACAATCAGTTTGTTTTGGTTCTTGCCACCTGCCGCACGCGTAGTAAAATATGTCCACTAAAGTCTACTCCGTCTGCTTCGGACGTCTCTCAATAAATTTTATTAAGGCACTTATGGAACGTAAATATGATCAAACGTTACTCGATAGGGTGTAAGTCAATGGATGACTGTATAAGACATTTAAACATGACATATTGAGATACAGACATAAGATATTGAACAATATAGTTATAAAATGTAGTTTAAAGAATACAGTCATGCAAATGGGCAATGAAATTGAATGAGCAGGAATGTGCAGTAAATGGACTTTGCTTTCAATGTGTTATGAGGGAGAATGTTGCTCCTTTTATCTGGGACTGTCATCATTGTCTGGCTTCTCCCATCCCGACTGGCCTGTCTTGTATTCCTTCCTGTGCCGATATACATTTTCCTGAAGCAGTAGCAGTTCGAGGCCTTGCTCAGTGCCACCCCCCCCCTCGGTGGGATATGAACCAGCAGTCATCTTCTAACTCTCCTTTTTAGTGGCCTGGCCACTATCCGGGGGTGGGCAGATCAAAAGCGTCCACTCTCGTGTGTGTCTGCGATCGTGAATTTCGACACGACCTGGCGCCCAGCGTTAATCGTGTCGGGGGCAGATTAAAGGGGACTCGAGCAGGCTTTAATGGGAAGCGTTTGTACGTTAAGCTGGGTCAGATGTGTCTCTCCACGTCGGTGACCCTTATGGGAGTCTGGCCACTGGGTCATGGAGGTCTGTCATTTCTGTGAAAGGGCCCTGCATTAGCGGGATGAACGGCTGGGTCTCTGGGGGTGATTTTTCGTTCTAGCAGCGCTGATGGTGGGGAAGTTCGCAGCCCCATCGGTATCTGTGAAAATGGCTCCTGCTGAGTGGCGCGGCCCGATAATGCTGTCATGTGACTTCTGCACACACTTGATATCTCATGCTCACACTCTCTCTCTCTCTGTCTCTCTCTCTCTGTCTCACTCTCTCTCTCTATGCAGAACTACACCCAGTACATCCCGCTCTCCATCTATGACCTGCAGACGTGGATGGGCAGTCCCTCCATCTTCGTGTACGACTGCTCCAACGCCGGCATCATTGTAAAGTCCTTCAAGCAGTTCGCCTTGCAGCGGGAGCAGGAGCTGGAGGTGGGTGCTGAGCCCCCCCCCCCCCCCATGGACGTAGGACATCACCTACAGCCCCCCCCCCCCCCCCCCCGGCACCAGGTCTATCAGTGTGATGCTGAGTGCAGGACAATTGTCACACACACTCCACTCTGGAGCATTCTGTAATCGGTGTTCCTCTGTGGGGAAGAAGCCCACCCCCCCCCCCCCCCCCCAGCTGGTAGGTCCCGGTGGGGGAGCGGTTCTGCTGGGTGCCATCACTGGGCTCTGGGGGCGTTTGCTGCCCCCGCACCGCCTACACACCAGCTCTGGCAGGCCGGCTCGCGCACGGTCCCACCCCCAGCCGAATCGCCGTGCGTCTGCGGTGAAGGCCGAACGCAGCCTTCACCCTAATTCCCCTCGGGGCAGAGCACTGCGGCGTTTCGGTTTTTAATGTATTTGATATTCCGCAGGGAATGTGCTCTCTCTACCCCCCCTCCCCCCCGGCCCTTGGGGGTGCCGAGGACCCTCATGAGCACAAACGTCTGAGGGGGGGCAGAAATTTGACTTGTATTAAAGAAAATAACCATTAAAATCAGTAGAACTCCCCTCGCCATAATAAGTTGCAGTATTGGGAGTTTTTCAGCGGTGCCGGTTCATGCTGCCATCTATTAATCATAAGGTTTGGATCTGTATGAAGCCCCCCAGCCCCCCCCCCCCCCCCACACAGACACTTTTTGACTGTTGTTGTGCCTCCCTCCTCCCCACCCCCTTTATTTTTGTAGACCAGCTAAATGATTCATGGCCGGGTTTGAGCCAGTGGCGTGCATGCGGATTAACGGGAGACATTAAAGGGTGTGTCTGCCAGGGCTCCCCCAGGGGGTGCTGGGGGGGGGGGGTTCCTTGCAGCTCTCCTCCATCTCTGCATTGTAACAGCACCCCCCCGCCCCCTGCTATCTCTCCCCATAAGACAGAGGAAAGCTGGCACAGACTCAGGGCTTTTCCCGGAGTCGGGGAGATCATGTGTTTCACACTGTGGGGATGAAGGCTGGTGAGATTCTCTCCCTCCATCCCTCCCTCATTCTCTCTCTCTCTCTCTCTCTGCGGTGTGCTCAGAAAGGTGCAAATGAATGCCTGTGTGGGGGTGGGCGTTCTCTCCCCATGTGATCTCCTCTAAAGTTTGAGGGCGTCCTTGCGCTCCTACTGATGGCCGCTTAAATTGAACACAGAAGTTCGGGGGCACCCGGGGGGAGATGTGTTTGAAACCCCTTTGAGCCAGCGGTAATGGCTACCAGAGGGAAGTAATGTGGTCTGACTGTCCAAGGGGGGGGGGGCGTGTGGACATAAACCTTCAATTTCACACTCCCCTGGGGGGTGCAAGTCCCGAGGCTGGCTGTTTTGCTTCGGCTTTTGGCTGAAGGTGAGTCCCGGCGTGTTTCCTGCTGTAGGACGCGGCAGGCAGGAGGAAGCAGTGCCCAGACATCTTGGGGGATTGTGGGACACGCGGGGGCCGGAGTCTCCACCAACCGCTGCTCTACCGGGGAAATCCTGGGGCCCCCTGCCTGCTTGCCCGTGTGGCCAGTCCATGCAGAGTCGGCACCCACGCGGTGATGAGGTCATTGTTTCTCGCGCGCTGAGCTCACGAAGCAGCCGTCACATTGGACACAGGGGGTGCGTAGGCGGGGCTTAGGTGCCAGTGAGGACTCCGCCTGACAGGCTGGCGGGCCCACGCTGGCCTGTAGCTAAGAGAAGGCCCCCATGTAGTCGTCCTGAGCAGTGCCTGTAAAGGTCAGACGGGCAGCACTGGGAGACGCCAGGTCCGGTGGTGGGTCCCCCTCCACTCACTTCCTGTTCTTTTTCTTCTGTGTTATTCCCGTTTGTTTGGCAGTTGCCCTTATCAGCTGCGATTTTGCTGCACTGTGGGATTTGTGTGTCTTTCAAAGCGGCAATCAGGACTCGGAGTCACGTGGGTAAAAGGTAGGATCCGTTGCGGGAAAATTGCTTTACTGACACAAAAACGTGCTGGCAGACCACAAAACAGAATGGAAAAGGACAGGGCATCTGAGTATATGTGCCACTTTCACAGCCTCACGCCAGGGTAAATACTGGTGTTTTTGCTGAGGCAGACCTGAGAAAGTTTAGGATCTCTTTAGCTGGAGGTGGTCGGCATTGACGTGAGGTCTTCTAGGTACCTGTGTTAGGGGGCCTAGAATTCGACCACATCCCAGACACTGAGGAGGCTGAGATTGCCGGTACTGTCAGGTGCTGCTGGGCCAGTTCCTCTCTGAAGTGCGCGCCGACCGGATCGTGTCACCACGGTGGATGCGTAATGGGTCGGAGCTCAGCATTGTCATTAAAAACTAATTAGATGTTATTCCGCAGTCCCGCGCACTCAAAAGTGTTCACTGTATCAGCTAATAACTTTAGACGGCACTCCTGTGGGTGATCCTGTGGCGTGTTAGAAGCCATGTGTGGTTTGGCCATATGAACAGCTCCGTGGGATGTGACTTCTGCTTTTTAGCAGGTCTGCGGGACGTCAGCCCCGCCCCCGTCTATGTGCCGGCTTTTATGGAAAAAGCAGTTTTCCCCTGGCACTGCTGGAGATTCTCTATGCAGCCGACTCGGGCAGCGGGAAAGACGGCTAAACGTGCGCATGCGATTTGAAGGCCTCCCATCATGTGACTGATGAGTCATCGCCCGGCCCTGGGTTCGTCCTTCTGTTCTGTCCTGTCCTGATCGTTTACCCTCAATTGTGAAGGTACATCGAACGCCCGTCACGTGCTTTATTGCATTTAGGGTAACTGACTGTAACATTGCTGTGCAGCCCATGAATGGAATGGCAGCCTTAGGTTGGGTGCTTAGGGGGTAGGCCTAGCATGTGATGTTGATGTGTGTGTCCCCCCCCCCCCCAGCACGCAACGCTGTACATGAACACTGCGTGGGAAACTCAGCGTGCCGGGTTTTTGTGCCAAGGCAGTGCCGTGGTTTCCAGAGGCGTCGATGCTAAATGCTCAATAAGCAGCAGAGCTCATCCGATATGCCGGCTGGCTGATGAAATCGGCCGATTTGAAGTTTCCATGAGTTTATCGGCATCAATGGAAAAACATGCTTATGAAGCAAATATTTGTGATGGGAAGCGAGGGTCTCACTGGAGAGAAGCAGCAGGTTAGCAGTGTGAGGTTTATTTACATAAACACAACTATCTACCTACAACAAACAAAAGAAACAGAGGTGTAAGATATTCGAGAAACGGTGAAAGACAAACGTATAATACCAAAGTGACCAAACTCCACAAAGGGCAACTTGGTCTATAATCATGCAAAAAGCCATACATCACATTACAGAGTGATTGACTGGGAATGGAAATGTTGCAAGAATTGTGGGACAAAAAAGTGATTTTTATTGTGTGAAGGCAGTTCATTTGTAAAGTGCTTTTGTTAAGATGCGCAGACGTGCTTTGAATGTTCAGCATTCTGGGAGCTCGTGCTGTTTGCTTGTTTTAAAAGGATCAGGTAATAAGGTGGTATGTTTGTTATTTATGGTTAGACTTTGTAAGTTTCTGCTGTTTGAGTTTGACAAATTGACATAATCGTAACAGTCAGTAAAGCGCCGTTTAGCGAAAACTGCTGCCGTCTCCTTTAATTTTCGACCGCATAAATTTATATCGGCCGATACTGTTGGATGTCAGAATTTCCAGTGCGTTGGGACTGCGATATTTGTATCGGTCGGGTCCTGAGGGACGCAGACTGGGAGATATTGCTGAGGAGGAATCTGCGGCAGCAGAAGAGAGCAGCTGCTCATGTTCCCGCAGTAGCATTTTACGCAAAGGGCCTTCCATGAGGGCTATTCTGTGCCCCTTTTGCCTAATTCCCCTCTGATCGCCATTTTAAATTTTCTCTGATATCGTTTAATCTTGCCTTAATTGGATGGACGCTCCCCCATCTCCGTGAGTCCCAACGTAGGCCTGTCTGAATGTAAGCTTGCAGGCTTAATTTCTGGCAGGAATCTCCTCTTAATGGTATGTCGCTCCTTGGTTATGGCTGGTGTCGGCTTCGCCGTCCGGCTCCGTCTGTGTTAGTGGGACAGGAGAGGCAACGCCAGCTTCACGGAAGCCGTTGGGAGGGCTGCAGGCTGACAGAGTGATCTCGGGAGAGATCCAGTCACGCTTCTCTGCTGCCTCTACATTGGCACCAATTACTGTGGGTTTGCGGTGGCTTGCGTCAGACCTTGGGTGTTGCATGCTGTGTGTGCTCGTGTCTCCTTTCCGGTTTGCGTGTTTAGGTGTACTTCCGCTGTGTGTGTCCTGAGCTTTTTGTGTCATTTGACTTGCTGAGGTTGGTCTAGGCAGGTTAGGGTTGTGCCCTGCCTAGAGTAGAGGGTTCTAGCATGTTCCTGCTGCTGGGGCGCTCATGGTTTCTCTCTCCTGGGGGGGAGCATTTACGTATTAATCCACCTTAAATTAATGGATTGCGCTGACCCTCCAGTTGACGGTTGATGATCCATTACCACCACTGCCCACTGAGATTTCAGATTCAGCTGGTGGCCTACTCCCCGCGATCCTTTCCCCCTTTGGTCCCATTCGTTGTGCCCCCCTCACGCTGAGTTCATTAGCTCCTTAGGTTCCGTGTGGAAAGGGCTCTTGCTGACAGCTTAAGGATCGCATTCTCCTGTCACGGAAGTATCGAGCCCATATCTACAAAAAGCATATCCTGACTGCATTCTGGTGATGATGTCTCTGTCTCCGTGCAGGTGGCGGCCATCAACCCGAACCACCCGCTGGCGCAGATGCCCCTCCCGCCCTCCATGAAGAACTGCATCCAGCTGGCCGCCTGTGAGGCCAGCGAGCTTCTGCCCATGAACCCCGACCTGCCGGCTGACCTCTTCACCTCCTGCCTCACCACGCCCATCAAGGTGGCCCTGCGCTGGTGAGGATCCCCCCCACAAACTGGCGGGCGCTCGCTGATGCCTTGTGATCCCTCCCCGTAAATGTTTCTCTAGGAGGATTTTTGTGAAAAGGTACCCTTGTTGTACAGGATATATTTGTCTGTCTTATGTTGCTAAATAAGATAAGATATGATTAGATACTGAGACCTGTATTGATCCCCGTTTGTGGGAAATTTCTTTGTCCAGTATAATGTAGGACGAGAAATAAATACAACAAAAGACAATATAATTAAAAATACATGATAAATACATCAAGGAAAGTTAGTAATAATTGCACAAGTAATATAATAAGAGAGCTGTGCAAAACAGTGTACCACTGTAGTAAAAATGGTGTGAAATGGTACATGTAAATTCAGGGTCCACTCAGAAGTGCAGTTATGGAGCTATAATGATGAATTCGGTGCTCTCTCAGTCCCGCCGTCCTGCAGACCTTTGGGCCTCTTGTCTCTCTGTGTGTAATTCGGTGCTCTCTCAGTCCCACCGTCCTGCAGACCTTTGGGCCTCTTGTCTCTGTGTGTAATTCGGTGCTCTCTCAGTCCCGCCGTCCTGCAGACCTTTGGGCCTCTTGTCTCTCTGTGTGTAATTCGGTGCTCTCTCAGTCCCGCCGTCCTGCAGACCTTTGGGCCTCTTGTCTCTCTGTGTGTAATTCGGTGCTCTCTCAGTCCCACCGTCCTGCAGACCTTTGGGCCTCTTGTCTCTGTGTGTAATTCGGTGCTCTCTCAGTCCCGCCGTCCTGCAGACCTTTGGGCCTCTTGTCTCTCTGTGTGTAATTCGGTGCTCTCTCAGTCCCGCCGTCCTACAGACCTTTGGGCCTCTTGTCTCTCTGTGTGTAATTCGGTGCTCTCTCAGTCCCGCCGTCCTGCAGACCTTTGGGCCTCTTGTCTCTCTGTGTGTAATTCGGTGCTCTCTCAGTCCCGCCGTCCTCCAGACCTTTGGGCCTCTTGTCTCTCTGTGTGTAATTCGGTGCTCTCTCAGTCCCGCCGTCCTACAGACCTTTGGGCCTCTTGTCTCTCTGTGTGTAATTCGGTGCTCTCTCAGTCCCGCCGTCCTGCAGACCTTTGGGCCTCTTGTCTCTCTGTGTGTAATTCGGTGCTCTCTCAGTCCCGCCGTCCTCCAGACCTTTGAGCCTCTTGTCTCTCTGTGTGTAATTCGGTGCTCTCTCAGTCCCGCCGTCCTACAGACCTTTGGGCCTCTTGTCTCTCTGTGTGTAATTCGGTGCTCTCTCAGTCCCGCCGTCCTACAGACCTTTGGGCCTCTTGTCTCTCTGTGTGTAATTCGGTGCTCTCTCAGTCCCGCCGTCCTACAGACCTTTGGGCCTCTTGTCTCTCTGTGTGTAATTCGGTGCTCTCTCAGTCCCGCCGTCCTGCAGACCTTTGGGCCTCTTGTCTCTCTGTGTGTAATTCGGTGCTCTCTCAGTCCCGCCGTCCTGCAGACCTTTGGGCCTCTTGTCTCTCTGTGTGTAATTCGGTGCTCTCTCAGTCCCGCCGTCCTGCAGACCTTTGGGCCTCTTGTCTCTCTGTGTGTAATTCGGTGCTCTCTCAGTCCCGCCGTCCTGCAGACCTTTGGGCCTCTTGTCTCTCTGTGTGTAATTCGGTGCTCTCTCAGTCCCGCCGTCCTGCAGACCTTTGGGCCTCTTGTCTCTCTGTGTGTAATTCGGTGCTCTCTCAGTCCCGCCGTCCTACAGACCTTTGGGCCTCTTGTCTCTCTGTGTGTAATTCGGTGCTCTCTCAGTCCCGCCGTCCTACAGACCTTTGGGCCTCTTGTCTCTCTGTGTGTAATTCGGTGCTCTCTCAGTCCCGCCGTCCTGCAGACCTTTGGGCCTCTTGTCTCTCTGTGTGTAATTCGGTGCTCTCTCAGTCCCGCCGTCCTACAGACCTTTGGGCCTCTTGTCTCTCTGTGTGTAATTCGGTGCTCTCTCAGTCCCGCCGTCCTGCAGACCTTTGGGCCTCTTGTCTCTGTGTGTAATTCGGTGCTGTCTCAGTCCCGCCGTCCTGCAGACCTTTGGGCCTCTTGTCTCTGTGTGTAATTCGGTGCTCTCTCAGTCCGGCTGTCCTGCAGACCTTTGAGCCTCTTGCTTTTCTCTCTGTATGTCTGCATGCTTTCACTGTTCCCCAACCGACTCATGGAACCGCCTATCCTCCCTGGCAATCTGCCGGCCGGGACGTGGCCGGAGGCGTGTTATGGACCGCCTGGCTGATACAAGTGAGCTGTGCTAGAAAATTCAGGTGTTTTATTCTTGCCCAGAACAACAAAATCTCACCAAGGACAAATGCCAATAGAGGACTGCATAACTTTCTGGAGCTGCAAGTGTTCTAGCTTTTATTTCATTAAAAAATAACCATGCTGCTGGTCCTTGGAGGGAAAGGGTTTCTGGAAAATGCAAAATAACACTGGTGCCCTCTTTGTATTGTCTGAACCAGACTTATTAAGGTTCTGGATATTTCGTGCATCCCCTGGCCTCTGAAAGGTCTTCCCTGCTAGAAAGATCCACAGATGTGCTCCTGGTGTCAGTGAATCCTCAGGGCTGTTGCGTCAGTGTTTTCACTGCAGCGTTAAATGCGCCTTTTGTAGTGTTGCGTCACCGTGGTGACCTGTCCCTGTGCGTTGTGGCATCGGACGCCAAACCAACACCTTGGCAGTTGCTGCCTACTGCCAGGGTGGAGCCTGTTTCAGAATGGGTGCACATCCACCTGACGAGACTTCATCATCCACACTGCAACATGGTCAGACCGCGAGAGCTCTGAATCAGATGTGTGTGATCCTTGCGTACACATGTGAGCGTCTCCATGGCGATTGGGCCCATTTTAGACGGGGGGGTAATCGGGGTGCATGCAGTAGTGCTTGACTGTAGCATTCCCCTCTTCCTGGCACTCATCCCCTCCAGTAGTAGCATTGCAATCTTCCGTGTTCCCATGATTCCGCAGGACTCAGCTGTGTGACTTTTGCGTTAGTGAGTTAGTGCCATCAGTCAGCCTGCCATCCTAGATCAGTTAGTGCACTTAACCCCCAATGACCTCTGCGGATACTTCAGTTGCTCACCTCTCATGTTTCTGATTTTTAAAAAAGGCATTCTAGGATCTGCAGTGTTTCGGCCTCCCCCAGTATCCCTGCTTCAGGCTGGGATGTTCAGAATGGGGGGTGGGGGGTGGGGGGGTTGGCTAAACTTCACTCCCAATGGAGAAAACCTCACGTAGGTGTTGCTGATGTCCCTCGGACAGCTGTCCTGACAAATCTCCATTTTCTAGTGTTACATGAAATTAGTGGTGCCACCTCTGTCAGTGTGCCCCCTCATTCCCCCCCCCTCCAGCTGCTTGACTCATTCTCTGTCCCCTGTACATCAGCATCCCCATGGGAGTAGATATTGGGCTCTGAGGATGTCGCAGCTCCTTGCTCTAGTCTTTTACTGCCAGGATGGTCTCTAGCACAACACTACTCTTGTGCTCCTCCCAACCCTACTCCTACTCCATCCATACTCCCCAATCCTGTACCTACTCTAATCTCCCCAACTGTACTCCTACTCTAAGCCCCCCCAACTGTACTACTATTCTAACCCCCCTCAACTGTACTCTTATGCTAAGCTCCCAACCGTACACCTACTCTAACCTGCCCAACTGTACTCCTACCCTAACACCCTAACCCTACTGCTACTGCAACCATACACTAACTCTAACCCCCTAACCCTACTGCTGCTCTAACCCCCCCAACTCCACTCCTATTGTAACCCTGCTCTAACCCGCCCAACCCGAATATTACTCTAACCATCCCTCTACCCTCCTCCTACTGCAACTACTTCCAACCCTAACCCTTGTCCTCCCCCTCCCCCATCACTGCCCCCGCTCTGCCCCCTGTCCCGTTTTCCCTCTCCCCTGATCCACGCCCACTGCTCTAGCTGCTGCATTTGCACTACAAAGCAGGTTGGGTGCGTTTATGACGACAATCACGATGCACGCAATGCCCCCCCCCCCCCCCCCCGCAGGCCGGGAAAGCCGGGGGGTGGGGGGGGGGTGGGGTGATGATCTATCACACCCACTCTGTCACTGTATGTAAGCTGAGCTAACCTTGGCGTGTCTTCCTCGGAGCCTCTCGGTGTCCTCCTTTAACATCTGTAAGCTGCCTCACACAGCCATATCAGAATATTGTGAGCTTCCAGTGGGTCTGTCTGCTAACAGCTCATTGGCTGCTTAGTCATACACCCCCACATGCTTATGCATGTTATTTAAATGAGGCTCTCGGGCTGGTTGGAGCCGCATCCTTGTTCTTTTCATAATTAAATAATGGGTGTGTTTCTCTCTCTGCATCCGACAGCCGAAGCCTAAATTATCGTTGGCTGACGACATTTTTAATGAAGTCTAATTGAAGTCATATCGGCGGAGAGGATTAAAATGATTCAGTCTTCCATGACACAAGATGAAGCATCTCCACCATCTTTAATTTTTATCCGTCCTTAAAATAAATACTTTTTTTTCCATGAGTTTGATTAAAGAGTAAGAATTAGCCAAATGGATCACAGTCACCATCTGTGTGAATGCCAGTGACTTAGTATGAATACGCTAATGAAGATGTGTGCGCCCTGCTGAAGCATGTAAAGTGATAAAATGCTTTGGGGATCATGCCTGACAGTCCTCTTCCTGTGATGAGACTGTTCCGTTTTCTGGAAAAGGTGAAATGTCGTTTGCTTTCCCCTATAGCAGGTGTGGGGAACCGAAGGGCAACTGAGCCCTTAGCCCCTCCCTCCACAAGAAAGGCAACTCAAAGTTTAGCCCCAAACCTCAATCTGAGGACTTTCACCTATGGATACAATATCCCACCAACAGGAATCATCATCCATGCTGTACAAGGGGTGGGGAACCTGATCCATGGAGAGCCGGTGCGAGTTTTTGGTATGACATTTCCATCAGCCAATAATAAAGCAGGGTTCTCAGTTCCAGTCCTGGAGACCCACTGTTATTGGCTGATTGAGAGGGCATCCCAAAACTGCACCCATACCGGCCCTCCATGGATCAGGTTCCCCACCCCCACCTTATAGCCTGTCATGTTAGCAAGAAGTGAGCAGGATGTCAGTCATGGTGACGGAAAGGTCTTTGCTGAGCTGTGTTGAATTTCAGGGGGTCTGTCACAGTGACTCAGTCCTTTTTCACCCCCTTCATGGGGCCCCAAACCTTGACCAGGTGATCTTCTGCCTCAGAGCCAAAGCAAGTTGTAATATTCATATCCGTCTGGCTCCTTATTCCCAGCATGCATTGCCTAGAGCTCCTGATTGTTTTGGGAGGACTGCTGCCTTTAAGGAGGTTGTTGTCAGTATCGCATATTGGGAATATGGAAAAAATACCCAATGGATTGGAATGGGGATCATTTTGAGGTGAGTAGCGGCTGTGCTGGTGGTCATTGGCCGTTCACACGCCTCTGTGCCAGGCGATCCTGTGCATCCGCTAGGTGATTGTGTTCAGCATTCAGCCTGGCTGAGGCAATGATGGCGTTACCTCTGCTCACGAGCCAGAATCACCAACTCAGACACGGAGGCAGCATTTTCAGGAGCACGGGAGCAGAAAATCATTACTGATGGAATGCTGTCTTGGGGGGACTTCCCAAGTACAGAGAATGTGGGTGGGGGGGGGCTGGTGGTTCGTGGGCGGACGGGGGGGGGGGGGGAGGCTGGCGGAGAGGCGGTGCTGAATTTTTAACGGCGTGCTTTCTGATTTAAAGTGGGCGAGGCGTGTTGCAAGCGCGACGTCGTGCTGCACCCTGTCGCTCATCAGAGACGGATGGCATCCCTGGTGGACTCCGCCTGCCCATGGGTCGCGGTGAACAGTGCCAGTGCGTTGCTGGGCAGTGGATACGGAGGGCCATGGTGGACAGTACTAGCGCATCGCTGGGTAGTGGATACGGAGGGCCATGGTGGACAGTGCCAGTGCGTTGCTGGGCAGTGGATACGGAGGGCCATGGTGGACAGTGCCAGTGCATTGCTGGGCAGTGGATACAGAGGGCCATGGTGGACAGTTCCAGCGCATCGCTGGGCAGTGGATACGGAGGGCCATGGTGGACAGTGCCAGCGTGTCTGCTGGGCAGTGGATACGGAGGTCCATGGTGGACAGTGCTAGCGCATCGCTGGGCAGTGGATACGGAGGGCCATGGTGGACAGTGCCAGCGTGTCTGCTGGGCAGTGGATACGGAGGTCCATGGTGGACAGTGCCAGCGTGTCTGCTGGGCAGTGGATACGGAGGGCGTCATCACACGGTGATAAAAAAGCAGTATGAATGGGAATTTGACGTAGCCTTTCCTACTGTCTGGGAATGTTGCTTCACCATGGAAACACCCCACTTTCCTCCTTTCACTGCCCTGCTGTTGTCCTGCAGGCGAGGTGATGCGTCTGGACACACTGGAGGTTGTGCCGTATCCCCATGGTAACGTGAGCTGTATCCCATGGCTGTCCTTTCATCATGTCCGCCTTGGGAGCGCCACTCGCTCTCTCCCCTGGTTGCTGACTTTCAGCCTTTTCCCCAGATTTTCCCAATTTAAGCTTTCCTTTTCTTTTGTGGTAAGCAATTCAAATTGAAATCTCATCACGAGCATCATTTGGAGGATAGGGTCAGGAGGGCAGTAGTAGTGCGCACTGGCTGAGCAGGGCGGTCCTGAACTGGAGCTGAGGTCTGCATTCAAAAGGCTCAACGTGAAAGTCAATGTGAAACACAGCTATATACATATAATGTATTGGAGCAAAATGAGGTACAAAACAAGAACAAAGCATACCAAACAAAAGCTTTCAAATGAGGGCAGGGAGAGGACAAGTCACATCATTTCAGTGGGTACTAATGAAAATTATTATTCAGAATGGCTTTCTGCTGTGTGTGTGTGTCTGATGGTATTAATATACTGTCATTGGATATAGAATGTGGATACTCTGTGATTTATGGATATATACTGTGACCACACTGTGATTGGATATGATGATTTGTTATTGTTTAATAATGTTTGACTGTGTTCTGGGGTGTGGCTATAGTTTGGTCCTTTGCATTCTGCATTCTGAGCTCCTCCCCCCTGCATTCTGAGCTCCTCCCCCCTGCATTCTGAGCCCCTCCCCACTTGCATTCAGAGCCCCTCCCTCCCTTATGGGCCCTATAAAAGCTACCAGAGCCAGTCCTCTTTGCAAGAGCAGTATTTGTTGAGGGTTGCCATGCTAATCACTGGTGTGTGCCTTTTTAACCAACCCCCCCCCCCCCCATCGGAGATCCCCCTGGGCTTCCTCCAGCCGTGCCTCACATCATTAATTAGGGAGTCCTGCTGCTCACTGCCCGCTCCTCTGTAGTTAAAGGACAGCCAGCCCAGCCTTCCTGTGAAGACTTCACACAGCTGAGAATATTTGAAAAAATCCATCATCAGTTTCAGAGATAATTTAGCTTCTCCTTTAGTGTCAATTCTGTTTATTTTACTTGTTGATCCTCAGTCCCTCTCCACATCAGGCCAGCTCTGGGCAGTTTTTCTGCCACTGGAATCACTGCAGTGTTTCCCCTACTATTATATTAGGGGGGCGCCCCACCCCTCCAACGGCACCTCCCGCCCCCCCTTGAAGGTCAAGTTTTATTTAATTTTATTTTCTATATCATTTATCATTTATATCGTTTAAGGTTACTTTTCCTATAGAACAGGGATTACTCAGTTCCCCTTCCAGCTGATTCGTTGCCTTGTTCCTGGCATTTGTATGTACCGATGTGTTCAGAGCTCCCTTTCTGTCAAACCATGGCATCTGTGTCTTGAAGTCTTTTTGCTCTGTTGTTGCACCTCTGAAAAGGCGTAACCCAAATGAATCTCTGCACCGTGCAGTAATCCCGGCCTTTTGTGGTTCAGTTCACTGGATATAAACTGTTATTCTGCTTTGGGGCCGAACGTGCTCGGTTTGGGGATGCAGTGTGGAGTGTGTTGCCACGGAGATGCGTGGCAGTGAACGCTGTACATTTTGCTCTGCGCTCATGGAGGTGTTCAGAGTAGATACAGTCGTGGTTTTGGCTCGCTGGGTAGGGGAGATGTCAAGGGTCTAAAGTGTGTTGGATGCCTGTTTGTTGGGGGGTGTGAGGATGGGGGGGAGGGGGGGCGTGGTCCTCCCTGTGATCGCCGGTCCCCAAGGACATCGCAGCTCTCTGCCTCCATCTCCCGGGAAAACACTCAGAGTTTTTTTTCCCCTGCGCCACGGCGGGGATTACCCGCTTAGAAATGAATCTCTGCACGCGGAGCGGCGGGAAGGGAGACCCAGCTGCACGTGGGTGGGAGGGAGCGTGCCGCGTGATGTAACACCAGCGGAGGGGCTCCATCACCGCCGCCTTTCATCGGCAGCCAAGGCGCGTTGCCGTCGCCCCTCGTTCCCTGATTAAAACCTGCCGGGGTGGGGAGTCTTCGTCTCCTCACCCGACCTCCGCAGGAAACGTCTTCGCTCTAACCGGGACGCCGCTAAGCTACAGTATGAGTGTGTGGTCATGGCAGGACTGGGGCAACCTGGGGCAACCACCTAAAGGTGTGGGGTCAGAACACCTGATCTTTCGAGGACATTTTGTTTCGGCTCCTCACGCAGCAGTCTACGGGAAGGTCCAGTCTGAGCCTAGCATTGGTGTGTAGGGTCAGGGGAATGCTTGGGGTAACCATCTCTCTGGTACTTACCCTGGAACACAGGAGGGGGTGGAGACATCACCGTGTTGTTCGAGGCGCTGGCTCCATGCTGATGCCTGCGGCAGAAAAGACGACGTGGAGGTTAATAACGCCGCTGTCGCTTCCTCCCTAATGGAGATGATTCGGCGCGTCTGCGGCCAGTGTGGCTCCGCAGACGGGCGGAGGATCGGCGGAGGATCGGCGGAGGATCGGCGGGAAGCACGCCACGCGTCGCGCAGCCTCCTCCTTCACGGCAGTTCAGTGCTCGTTGACGGACGTGGGAGTCTTGCACCCCCACGCACTCCCATGCTCACTCTCCTCCTTACTTTGGAGCGCCTCCCAAATTGCCAGTGTGGCTCCACATGTAGCAGCAGGTGGCGCTCTTTCAGCCTGTGGTGCCTTCATAGCACCTCCTGGTGTTTCATTGTTCACAATCACAATCAATTTTATTTTAACATGTCCTAGCTGCCTCCCCACCATGTGTACCCCTGAGCGATTGCCGTGGATACGTGTTCCGCTGGATGCCATTCCCGTTTCACCTCTACCTAACCCGGGCCTTTGGTTCTGTCTGCAGGTTCTGCATGCAGAAGAGCGCCAAGCTGGTGCCGGGCGTGACGCTGGACCTGATCGAGAAGTGAGTACACCCCCTCCCCTGCTCCCCGCCTCGTTTTCTTGCTCTGCCTTTACTTTGGGTATTAATTTAACCCCCTTGATTTAGAGGCAGGTGGCCACAGACGCATTGGTGGGGGCTCTCTGCTCTGCTGTCCTCTGTCCTCTCTCTCTCTCTCACTCTCTCACTCACTGACGTCATGCTCTGGGGTTTAATTGAAGATGGTGGAATGAAGATGACAGTGAGATGGCGTTAGGGACCCCCCCCAGACTGACAGACCCTAATCAAGGAGGTGACGGCTGACACATAATGGCATTGTCCACTGCCGCCCCCACTTTCAACACCCCAGCCCCCGCTGCCGCCCCCGCTGAATTAGATCAGTGCTGCAGCTTAGTGTTAACTTTTATTTTCCTTTATTTATTTTTTTTGCTTGCTTCGCAATACTTTTTCATAATCAGCCCCTCCCCCACAAACCGAAGGATTTTTAGCACGATCATCTTTTGGAAACATGCTGTCAAACAGCCATAATCTCTCTGGCCGCTGGCTTGCCCGGCACTGAGAGGCACTCTGGGCTGGGAGAGAAACTCGCAGCGCATTTTAACCATAAGCATCAGCCCTAGTGGAGCATTTAAATGTGTTTTTTTTGCTGCGCTTCTGAGAGCATCACAGCGCTTTGCTCCATTAGGGTGATTCAGGGCTGGCGTGGTGCACTTTGGCATAGGAGCACATTCAGCAGCTCGGGCATTAGGCGGCCGGACGAGTGGACAGGAAGGGCCGGCCCTATGCGGCTCATTTCCCACTGGGCTCGGCCGGGTGGGGGGCCCTTCTTGTGCTTTTCTCCCCTTAGTCGGCGATTCGCAAATGTGTCCTGAAGGTGGCGGCAGAGAGCCGGGAGGGTCGTCTGGGGTGGGGGGTGTGGGATAGTATGGGGGTGTGACAGGCTGCTAATGTCAGGACTTGCGCTCAGGACCTTAACATGTATGCTGCTGCCTTTGGGTGACTGTGTTACTCAGCCCTTATACGACAGGCCAGAATAATCCTGACGAAGCCCAGGAAGACGCCGGTCACACAGAAATGTGTCACTCGTTCGAAATTCCGTTCCCTTATTCACTAGGTGCCAAAACAGCAGCGCCTGGTTGTGTATTGATCAGACGTAGCCTACTGAACATGAATGAAGCAGCCTTTGTCCACACTGGGCCTCACAGAAGACGCACTAATGGGCATCTTACGGATCTGGCGTGAATCCGAACGTGTCCCGCAGTGAACAGATCTCCCAGGATCCCGTGGAGTTATTGTGACCAGGGGCGTACCTAGAATTTCTGGGCCCCCTGACAAAATGTCTCCTTGGGCCCCCCCTGCCCTATTTTGCATATATATTTATATATTAAAGGCCCCCTGTCAGGTGCTGGACTCCCTGCATATCCGTCACACTTCCGATGCCCTTGATTATGACATCCACCGGACCCCCCCCCCCCCCAGATCCTACTGGATCCCACCAGATCCCACTGGATAGGCCTGGTCCCTGTGTTCCATTAATCCTTGTCAAGTCTGATTAGGTTTGATAGTAGCAATTGGAAAAAGGGGATTTCAGAACAACATGGTAGGTGTAGTTATCAGTTTTTTGGTCCCATTTGGTTTTTCTGGGTCTCAGTCACACCTGCCTTTCATAGCCTAATTTCTTTAACTTGATAATGAGTACCAAATATGGTCATGTTGGGGGAGGGGCTTAGTGGACAGGGGCGGGTCCCATGGCCTGGTGGGTTTGGGGACAGGTGGGTGGAGTGGCGTGAGTGGCCGGGCTGTAGATTTATAGAATTATCCCGATGCGTTTGAAGGCTTTCAGTGGCCTGATCAGATGAGTCGTTTCAAAGGCGGGGGAATGGGGGGGTGACATTTCGCCTGCAGCTTTTTAAATTGGCAGGAGTCCTGTGACTCAGCTGTGACACGCGCCTCACTACGACTCCGAGGGTGCTCGGCATTCATATTGTTCTTTTTTCCCCTCTGTTTCCCTTTGTCTTTCTTTGGCGATCGCGCTGTCTCATTGCCGCATCCTGACGCAATGGAATAACCCCCCCGCCCCCCCCACGCAACTCCGCAATGCCACTTATGAACAGCTGCCAATCAGAGCTTACTAGGGTCACCAGGAGTTTATCTGAGCCTGTAGCGGAGGGGGGTACGTGTGCGCTAAGGGTGCGCTAAGGGTGCGCTAAGGGTGTAGTGGGCGAGTGTGCAGTGCCCATTTTAGCTGTGAACACCTTTGCCCGCCTGGTACGGAAGGCGCTTCTGGTCCCCGTCCCTGTCCTCCTCGTTTTCCAGTTTTCTTGCTCTTCCTCTGGGTTCCCTGACTAACCTCCCTGCCAAGGACCTGCAGAGCCGTCAGGAAGCTGTTCGCTCGCAGACTGACGATACTGTGTGTTTCCCCCGAAGTAATTATCTGCAATATGCCTTGCAGGATTCATTTGGTTAACGGAGTAGATTGATGTCACCCACTTCCTGGCGTCGTCTCCGGCAGTGCAAGGCTCCTCCCCCCTGCGGGAAGCACTCCGGCCGCGCCTCGGATAAATGAAAACGGTATCTAGGTCGTGTTTCTAAGTAACGGAGAACAGACGGCCCGGATGCTGCCGGATAAGGCTGTCGTTTGGGACCCTTTTACGGTTGGGTGGAAACTTGTATCTCCTGTAAGCGTCTTTGGGAACATCTCTGCCGTGAACGTTCCCCGTTTTAGACTCGGCATTTGATGGACATTCCGGTCAGTTCCCAGAAGTCTGATGTGCATCTCTTACCTTTCCTGCCCGCCTGTGGTCAGGTTTTGCGTGAGTGGTTTTGAACCACATTTAAAAAGTTGCACAATAGCAGGTAGAAAGTTTACATTTTTAAGGTAAAATTCAATATACCAAAATCAATGGTATTAATAATATATAAAAATGAAAACATATTTTAGTTTTTTTTTCTTCTTTCTAGATTAGATACCCCAAAGACTGTTAAAGGCCCGACTCGACCTGCAGTTACTGGATAACACTAACAAGCTCACCAGCTCCGCAGTGGCCAGTGGGTCAGGGTTTAACACAGAGAGCTGCATGCAGCCGCGATTGGCTAAATGAGCACACAGGCGGCCTTTCTGGTGTCGAAGGCGTCTTTGCAGGTTATATAAATGGGCCCAATAAACAGTCAGCACTGATGCAACTTTTATTCTCCACTCTGCATGCGCTACGTGTCCCCCAGGAAGGAATGTAGAAAATTGGGTTCTTAAAGAGGGAAAATCCATTCAAAGGAAATGTGCGCCTGTAATTTCGAGCACTTTCTGATTGGGGGGGGGGGTGGGGGGGGTTGGATGGAAGAGGAAAAAAGAATCACTGAAGTTTCGTAATGGCACAGCAAGTTATGAGGCAGCATGCGCTGGGTGCATTTCCTTAGCTTAGCTTTACATATGCCGACAGAGAAGGTAGCTGAAGTTCACACAGTTGGTGTGAGAGCCACATTGCCCGTCGTTGGGCTGCATGACCAGCAGGGATCAGCGTATCCCCACGCAACATGCAGAACTCCACCGGTGTCTGTATGTCTCTGTCAAGCAAACTGATGATGTAAAATGGGTAATCAATGGAATAGATAGTAGGAGTAATTACCATGAATTTGAATTTTAATGTAAAACATATCGATAGGTTCACATTTCTGCTATATTTAAAGTGTTGACTGACCATATAGGGTTTATCTGAACAGATCCTCTCTGGTAATATAGGATTGATCAGAAAGATTTTATTACTCGCCTGATACTCCTGTTAGCTGTAAGCTAGCACTGAAAGGCTAACACCTTTTCTCCTGTAAGAAAGCACCGATACTCCTGTAAGATGTAAGCTAGCATCGATATTCCTATAGGGTCGGGCAGATACTCCTGTAGGCTAGCACCAATACTTCTATAGACTGGCGCAGATACTCCTGTAAGATAGCACTGATACTCCTGTAAGATGTAAGCTAGCATCGATATTCCTATAGGGTCGGGCAGATACTCCTGTAGGCTAGCACCAATACTTCTATAGACTGGCGCAGATACTCCTGTAAGATAGCACTGATACTCCTGTAAGATGCAAGTTAGCATTGATACTCCTGTAGGATATAAGATCTAGCACGGATACTCCTAGACTGGCGTAAATACTCCTGTAAGCTTGCACCGATTATCCTGTTTGCTCGCACCAATAACCTATGACATCAAAAGCTCCCAGCCTCCCAGCACTCCCCCCCCCCCCCCCCCCCGAATCAGGGATGGGTGTCGGTCCTGGTCTCCGGTGAGCTAGCTGGCAGCTGCAGCGCAGCTGAGTAAGTGCGATAAATGGCTGAATGCGCACTCCTTTATGGTCGCATTAAGGTCATTCCGAATCAAACGCCCAGTCGATATTGAAATCGATGGCAAAGATTTAGGAAGGCGTCTCCTCCTCTGCTGCCGTGGGAAGTTCCAGCAAACAGCGCTCGCTCAAGAATTTCCGTAGCACCCCACCCGGACCTTGCCCCCCTCGTCCCATTCACCCTGACCAGCCAACAGAAAGTTCTGGAAATGTTCAGAGGCCCGTGGGTAATGGGTGCTTTTTATTTTCAAGATATGTGTGGGGGGAGGGGGGTTTATAGTGCCACTCACCTGCACCTCCTGGGTCAGTAAAGAACAGCCAGCACATTTTACCTGGTTAATGTAACCATAGTGAAATGAGTTTAGTGTTAGATGTGGTGAAATGAAATACAGTTTCCCACTTTTGGCATTTCAAAGACTAGAAAATGGCCATGCTTCAGTCGTCTGTTGTAAATGCGCGGTCGCTCTTGCCAAATCTTCATAAATAAATGATTCGCTCAGATATTTTGCTTGCGTCCCCAGTCTTTAATGGGGTTTACGGGGACAGTGTTAATGGCGACACGCGGCGAATGCCGTTTGCCGTGGAATGGCTGCAGTCTGGTCGTATCACTGGGAAGCCAGGGATGCTTTGGAACACTTAGGCACCCCCGCAGTCCCCCGCCCACCAAAGCGCTCCCTTCCTGTCTTCTGAGCTGCGTGCTGCGGTTTATCGAACTTGCAGTGCTCACAGTGAAATGCTGTTTTTCCCATTGTCAAACAAAACCATGTATGGCACCATTAAAAAAACCTGCATTTGCCAAAAAAAGAGGGAAAAAAGTCTCTTCTTACTGATGTATTTCCGATGTCAGGTCCTTGAAGACGCCCCCATCCCCCCCCAACCCTCAGAGCTGCCCTCTGCTGGCGTGTGGATGGCGGCTCGGTGCCTAGCAGGCGGTGGTGCTGCGGGGAGCTTCGGGGCTTCGGCTTTTGAAGGCCAGGCCGTCGTTTCCCCGCACTTTAATATTCCCCTGTAATATTCCTCTTTACCCACACCAGCAGCCCCCTTTCCTCTCTTTCTCCTCTTAACCCGACTCCCAGTTGGTTCTGGCTCTGCAATATCGTCGTTCCCCTTGGTTGTCCCTGCACTAAGTTTGGGGCAGGGTGCCCATCCTGGGTGACGTCAGTGGATTATCCGGCCGGCTGCATGGTGCAGCTCTCTGGGAGCGACGGCGTTTCATCCCCCGCTTCACAGATTGAGGCGGCTTCTCCCTCAGGCTCTCATCCTGCTGCTGTCATGCACTGTTATACATCCGGAAAACCCAGTTCCCACACCTTTATGAGCATTTCTGCAAGGCTCTCCTCCTCCTTTCTGGATGCTGGCGCCTTCCACGTGTTTGTTTCGGTCTTGCGGACTTGGTGGTCATCTTGATTGCCTTGGTGTATTGCGTGGGCCTCGGTCTGAGCGATCTTCTCTGCATTTCCTCTGTCACTCCTCCCTGCCAATCATAAGCATAACCAGTATACTGTATAATTTATAGTGGCCTGTCTTGCCATCGTACCGCATGTACTTCAGATGACCGCAGTGTCATTTTGGGACGGCCACTCGCTTCCGCATCTCGCCACTAGGGGGCGGCCTCGGTGATTACATCACCCTGAGCCGCAGCCCTTATTAAATGCACAGATCTAAGCCATCAGTGGAGGTGATTCCTTAAGCCTCTCCGTATTGATCAAAGCCCTGCGTTGTCTGCTCTTGTGCACCCCACCCCCATGCTTCTGTACCGGTACCAGTGTACCAAACAGAATCCCTGCACTCATTTTAATCCGGGCCATTTGGTGCCGCCCGTGTAACCTCGGCTCAGAGGCGCAGGTGCTTTTTGATGTTTTATTCTCATTTGCGTGAGGCTTGAGCTCACTCTGTCTGCACATGCTCAGACCGAGCCGAGTGGTGCAAATGTGGGATCTCTCATTAAACTTCCACTACTGCCACCGATCCCCCCCCCCCCCCCCCAGCTGAGGGCGGAAGCCGAAACAGGCTGCTGGTACATGCACAGAACAGACATTTTGGAATAATGATTCTAAAATAAATAATTCAGTATTTTGATAGTCTGCTTCCATTTGTTTCATGAAACTCCCAGCTCTGGTTAATAAAATGAAAAGAAACGTGCGTACATGACTGTCAAAGAGCTTCCTGTTTAGTTAGGATCCATTACATTTGGCAGTCATTGTGTAGTTTTACTTATTTTTTGACGGAGAAGCCGAGGTTTCTAGAGCATTCTGGGAAGGGTATCGGTGAAGTTGATATTCCCTGGGGGTAATGAGGATGTCTGAAGGAGCACATGGACGCGGGCAGAGAAGCGGCAGCTGTTTGACTGGCCTTGGTCTCCGTCCATCATGACGTCCTCATGGGAACCCTGTCTTGAGGGCTGACAGTAGGAGAAATTGCAAAATATTCAATTAATGAAGGCGCGTGCAGTGCATGCTTTGCTGGTATTTAAGGTCGAAGTTCTCTGTGTCTCTCTGTCTGTGTCTCTCGCCAAACAGGATCCCGGGGCGCCTGAACGACAGACGCACCCCCCTGGGGGAGCTCAACTGGATCTTCACAGCCATCACAGACACCATAGCGTGGAATGTGCTTCCCAGAGGTGAGCGGGGCTGGTCTGCACCCACGCGCTCATCCCTCTCTTTGGCGCCTGTCGCCCCATGTCTTCTGAGCTAAGGGCGTCAGGCCTGAGTGTGCCAGTCCAATTGCAGGGCTTTTTGAAGCTCAGACGCTTTCCCATTGGCTAGGCCAAGTGAGCATGTGCAGTGAGATAGTCTGTTGGGTAGCCATTCGGAGTTCTTCATTGGGCGACTTGTTCTTAGCCAGCTTTGATTTTCTTTCACATCCTAATATTTGCTGATGGATAAATCTTTAGCTGCATCTGATGATAATCAATCATCCGGAATTGAGGGCACCTGCCCAATCAAAGCCTATGTAGTGTAGTTCACTTCACAGGGAGTCTGAGGCAATCCTGACATATGTAGAGACCCCCCCCCCAGTAAAGCGAGCCAGTGAGATGACCTGATCCAGGTGAGAGTGTCTGTAAGCGCTGACCAAGCCTGTCCTCGTCCCCTCCTCCTCTCTTTGCAGACCTCTTCCAGAAACTGTTCCGCCAGGATCTGCTGGTAGCCAGTCTGTTCCGCAACTTCCTGCTGGCCGAGAGGATCATGAGGTCGTACAACTGCACCCCCGTCAGCAGCCCCCGCCTGCCCCCCACCTACATGCACGCCATGTGGTAAGGCCCCCAGCCGTCGCCCTGGGATACGCCATGGCTGCCTGCCCACCCACCCTTCATCCCAGATGTGTATCTCAAACGTGTATCTCTGATGCATTCAGACAGCACTGAAATATGGCCTTGTAAACACCATCCCCACAAGCTAATGAACGAAATGAATATGAAATGACATCCTGCGGTTTAGCTGAGACTGAAATTCACGTCAGTTCCAGCTCTGCCTTCCCTCAGTTCTGCTTGACAAGAATTTAAGGAGAATCGGAGCGACTCTGATGTTAGGCTGATCCCTACAAGGCAACAAACAGCTGGAGTGGAAAGAGAGAAAAGAGGGAGCAAGCAAAAGCTGTGATGGTACTTAAAGGATGAGAGCCTGTGTGGGTTCAAGCCAAACCACAGGCATGATAACCTTTTCCTGCACCTTTAAGGTGTGACCCGGCTGAGTGCGGGAACATGATAACCTTTTCCTGCACCTTTAAGGTGTGACCCGGCTGAGTGCGGGAACATGATAACCTTTTCCTGCACCTTTAAGGTGTGACCCGGCTGAGTGCGGGAACATGATGACCTTTTCCTGCACCTTTAAGGTGTGACCCGGCTGAGTGCGGGAACATGATGACCTTTTCCTGCACCTTTAAGGTGTGACCCGGCTGAGTGCGGGAACATGATACTCGGTGCCACCTTTGGCCCAGTCGTGTGTTTTACCAAGACTTCTGTGGCATCCTTATTCACACAAGTGCCGAATTTGTACTTAGTGAGCTTTTGCATTGAATCACGTGTTAGAGGCCTTAGCGGTGTGTGTTACGGCTCCGTGCGATACAGGCCTTAGCGGTGTGTGTTACGGCTCCGTGCGTTACAGGCCTTGGCGGTGTGTGTTACGGCTCCGTGCGATACAGGCCTTAGCGGTGTGTGTTACGGCTCCGTGCGATACAGGCCTTAGCGGTGTGTGTTACGGCTCCGTGCGATACAGGCCTTAGCGGTGTGTGTTACGGCTCCGTGCGTTACAGGCCTTAGTGGTGTGTGTTACGGCTCCGTGCGATACAGGCCTTAGCGGTGTGTTCCACTCTCTGTCTCTCACTCTCTCTCATATTTTTACCCAGCTACCATCCTGCAGAACTACCAGTTGTGTGTGAACCAGGGAACCCCCCCCGCCCCCCACCATTGTTATTCCCGCGGCTTACCGGCCCTCTTAATGTTAACATTTGCTGGTTGGCGGGGGGGGGGGTCTGGCCCATCGGCGGACCTGCCCGGCGGCTCTTTAATAGCCCCACAAACGACCGGCAGCAGCTGGGTAGCGTTTTCCTGTGCAAATGTTTAATGGCTGTTTGCTGCCTTTGCTTTGCCTTTCAGCCACCCTCGCGTGTCTCTGGGACGTGGGGGTCTGTTTCAGAGACCGCTCTCTGAACAGCCCCCCCTCCAGCGGCCACACAGTGCACTGGGCCGCCGGTACTATTAATGTGTGTGAGATATTCCTCAGGCGGATTTTACTGCAGAGTCCTGGATCTGCCCCCATTTCCCTTTGACCCCGGGGTCTGACCGGCCCGCTTGGCACATAGACGGCGAATATATGGCCGATACTGACCCCGGTCTGTCCTCCCGCAGGCAGGCGTGGGACCTCGCCGTGGACATCTGCCTGTCCCAGCTACCCACCATCATTGAGGAGGGCACCGCCTTCAGAGTGAGTATCAGCCTCTCCACCTGCGCTGGAGGCCGTGGAGGGGGGGGGCTCTGCAAAGGCTCGCTCAGAACTCACCCCCCGCTCCTGTTAAGGCGCCCCTCGATACCGTGGGCGGTCTTTCCCGTCTTTTCACCACAGATGACTGATAAGTGTATGTTGGTTTAGATAGGGGGGGCGGGGGGCACGCTGCCATCTTCCTTCCGGAATCCAGTTCTGTTCCACTGGGCTCCTTTCACCGCCCACGCAGATCCATCCCAGGACCGTCTGTGCGTTCCTGCACCATTCATTAGTGCTGCCAGGCCTTCTGGGAAAGGGCCTCATCATTAATGTTATTACGTTTCGTAACAGGAAATACGGCGCGGCGTGTTTTGTTGGCATTTGTGCAGCGGCGGATTACGTCGAGCAGAATCGATAGATTCATAACGCGGGGCCTCGCCGCTGGCATACGGGCAGCCTATTAAATCAGGAGCGGGTCGGATTATTCCGGAACCTGCGGTGGGGAATCAAGCCAAGCCGTGATAGCTCACCTGAAGCAGGTTCCCCCCACCCGCTCGAGGGACGACTGGGGGGGGCAGGTATTGGCCAGTTGGCAATATAGGCACAAATTTCAACCTATACCAATTTCATGTTATGGACACAAGTGTGAATTTTAACGGAGAAGGATGAACTTGGTATAATCTGACATTCCACTCTGAATATTCTGCCTGGGGGAGGGCGGGGGGTTGGATGGGGGGTGCTGACCTGGACTCTCATTCAGATTTCTCCAGATTTCCCAAAGGTTAAGGTTTTAAATGAGGAGGCCCAACACTTAAGTGGTAAGTGGCACATTCGCTCTAGGGTTGTCACGGGCGATGACGTGCCTTGAATACTGTACCCCCTGTTCTGTACAGCTTTTGGCCAAGTGACCTGGGTAAGAGTCATCGGGGGAAATGGTATATAATACATATTTATACCAGTTTAGCCCCAAAGTTTTTTGCCATTGTGTCATCAGTAGCACCTGACAGTGGTCCAGGGTACCAGGAATAGCCCTGACCTTCATCCCCTGTCTCCATCCGAAGGTGTCGTTCCTCTGGCAGTATGACCAGGCGGTAGATGATCGCTCTCTGGAACAAATGGAGGTGCAGTTACTGGAAGTTGGCATCGTTTAGAAATTTAATTAGCTGCAAACGGTTTGATTATTAGCAGGCCATACCTTCTGCCTTTGAAATTAGTGCCGTTATGAATGACTATCCCAATTAACTGTGGATCCCGGAATCTCTGGAGCTCATTCCGGAATATCTGGAAAAAAACACTGCAAGGAACAGTGCTGTGGTAAAGCATTGTTCTTCCATCAGATGTTACACGTTTCTATAGAGTTGAATTTGTGGGTTTTCAGAGAGTGTTGGGGGGGCCGGGGGGGGCTTTCACTTGTTAACATTCAGCATCAGATCTCGGTTACCAGATCAATGCTTCACCTCAATCCGTGATCAAAAGAAATTCCTGAAGGCAAAAATCCAGCCTTGCATTGCACAGTGAGAGCAGTCCTGGTGCCCACAGTCCATACTGGGTGCATTTAGATTATATGATCAAGTTCAGTGCAATAACTTTTTCATATCTATTATGCACATAATTTGTAATTAATATTAGTTTAAATATTTTGTGTTGTGCATTTATGCTGCCTGAGTATGTGTGCCTATAGTTTAAGAAGGAAACCATGACGATAAAATATGTTCGCACCCGAGGCCGGGGGCAATGCTGCCGCCGTTGCCTACTTTCCGTGCATTGTGCGACTTGCGTTTTGTGTCTCATGTCTGGTTGGCACTGCTCCTGGCAAGCGCAGGACTTACAGAATACAGAATAATTTTATATACATTTTGTGGTCTGTTTAGTTGTTTACTTAAACAAAATATTTGGATTGTTCATCTGCTGCTTGAATCTTTTGTAATGCACCAGTTAGATAAGCATGCAGCCGCATTTCCCTAGTGGCAAAACAAAAGAGGGAATAGGAAGTGGTTACAGGAAAAACCAGGCGTAGTTTTTGCCACTTCAGTGTCACTTTGCATGTCAGGACGTGTTAACATGCAGACACAAGGTACCTTCCAAAGATCCCTGAATCCTGCTGTCTTCATACCGCAGATTTAAAAGGCGGGGGGGGGGGGTTAGCGCTTAAACTCCAATGCCCCCACCACACCTGGGGTTAGGTCAGTCCTCAGGTGCGCTCACACTGCAGTGGGCTGGGTGGGGGCTGGGGAATCGAGGTCCATATCTGACTGGTGCTGTATGTGTGGAGCTGAGAGCCCATTTGGTTGGTATTGGGCCAGCAAGATGCGGTGGTTAAATTGACCTTCAAGGTCTGAAAATACAGACACACACACACCCGTCAGAGACTGACAATGAAAGGCTGGTGGCACTCCAGCTCGCTGCAGGTAGTCTGGCCATCCCAGGGCGGGGGGAATCTGGCATTTTTTAAGGTCTCCTTTTCCATAGCTGACGCTGATGATATGAGAGTGAGGGATGATGGGTAGGGGCGGGACATTTCATTTGGCCCCCCATATTAATAGAGCATGCTGTCTGTACGGAAGATGAGTGGGAAAGGTGCTGTGTGAGCGCGTGCAGCCCGAGCGCGCCGGCGGATGCGGTCTGATTATGTAAGGCGTTATATAAGACTCCAGCATACTAATCGATACTCTTTCATTATTTACAGCTGCGTTCTTGTCTCTCTGCCTGTGCATAACTGTGTGTGTCTGTGTGTCCATCTGTCTGTCTTTGTGATTTCTTTTGTTTGTGGTAGAGGGAGGCGTGTGTGTGTGTGTGTGTGTGTGTGTGTGTGTGTGTGTGTGTGTGCTGCTGTCTCATGTTAACACGTCTCTTCCCCCCCCCCCCCCCCCAGCATAGCCCCTTCTTCGCGGAGCAGCTGACAGCCTTCCAGGTCTGGCTGACCATGGGGGTGGAGAACAGGAACCCCCCCGAGCAACTGCCCATCGTCCTGCAGGTAACCCCCCCCCCATCGTGTCACGCCGGCTGGGGAGTGAGCACCGCCTCGCCGTTTCTCACTCCGTAGGGCGCGACACTCCCGCCTCCCTGTCGTGCTCCGTCTCCCCAACTCGACGCCCCCCCACCGCAGACCGCGATGCGCTTCACAGACGGCCCTGCGCTCAGTTGTAATTTCGTCCTGAGTCAGCAGCCACTGCCTGCGGGGAGCGATGAGGAGGCGGGGGACAGCAAGGCATGCTGGGATATCTGCCTGTCTGAGTCTCGACAGCCGTCGGTGTGGATTGATGGAGCGTGAGATGCGTCCGGGGGCGTCAGAGGGCCACGCACACCCTGGCCAATGCAGGGTGCCTAGTGCTTGACAGGGGCCACAAAATCCGGCAGGGGACATTTTATCATGGGGCCCAGACAATCTGGGTTAATAAAGGCACATCGGCCCAGCTCCGAGTTTGGGCCCCTGCGTATCCCCCCCCTGCCCCTCCTTCATTTTCCATAAAAGTTAGTAAAACAAAAAAAAAAAAAAACTGCGAAATAAGAAATTGGGAGCGGCGCCGCAGCCGGAGGGTACCGGCCCAGTGTCCGTCCGCCTTGGGCTCTGCGCTCATTAACATGCTGCCGGCACACACACAAATCCCCAGCCCCCCCACGCTGGCCCACGGGCCGCTGCCCATTTAGTGGTGGCATTTGGAGCCGCGCGCCCCCCCCAGGTGCTGGCCGGCCCAGCTCTCGTTTGGGGCCCGCGCCGCATTTCCCAGTTTCTGTAACCTTTTTTAAAATGCGCTCGCGGGGCACAGTGATAAATCTCCACTGTCTCCTCCTTCACATGCCCCTTAATCTTTAACAGTTGGTGCCCCTCCACCCTCCAGTTTAAAAAATAAATCCGTTATGTAAGACATGGTTGCAGAAAGCTGTGAGCCATCTGAGGAGGAGGCCCCCGTGTTTACAGTGAGGCCCCTCCCCTACCCGTACACCCACACATCTTCAAAGCCTTATGCTAATCCCGGGGTGGGGGGGTTGAAGGGACTCCGGATTTATTGGGGTGGAGGGGGTTCTGGCAGCTGGGAAGAATAATCCAGAGGGATCCTGGCTGATGGCTGAGCTGATGCCATCATCGTGTCCTGTCTGTTCCCCCCCCCCCCAATCCGCAGTGGTAATGTGGTGCATGAATACCAGACACATGCACACAAGCAGGGCGTGAGGGCTTTTCTCAGCCCGCGAGCCGACATCCGCTGGCCCGCCACAGCCAGGCCAAACGCACATATGGCGGCACGAGTGCACCCCCTCTAAACGAATCGTCCTAATTACCTCGCCGTCCATGGCTATGCAGATCGGACATCTGCACAGTCTGATTCCTCCCCCGCCCCTGACAGCCGGCCGGCCCGCCGCTCTGCCTCCTTTCTGCTCCCGCCCGGCAGGTTAGGGCGCCAGCAGCCACTCCGCTCTCTCCTCGCCCTGTTAGCGCCTGGCCTTAGTGTCGCCTTCTAAGAGCATATTTGCTTGGCACGTTACCGTCATTGGTTGGCCCCGAGTCATGGCTGGATGGACCCACATTTTCAGGGAACCGGGTGTCCTGATATGCCACGGTAATCTCCCAGCAGGCCGTGCTCTGCTTCCCCACATACCCTCCGCCCCCCTTCTCCCCGCCCCATGACTTGAGCTCTCAGGCTATCCTTTTGGGAGGCGGGGCCCCGGTGCTGGTTTTGCTGCCCCCTTCCGGCTCCTCCCCTCCCCCGCCAGTGTCACCGCTCTGTGGGCACGCTAAGTATAGCCCTGGACGAGGGGGTCTATCCGCTCCCGTGTTGGCGGTGCTGAGTCCGCTTCCTTCTGTACCGGTCCAGGGGAGCAGCAGGCCGGGGCCGCGTGGGAGTGCCGTCATCTGGCCCCCGCTCTGCTGCCGTGCTCACCCGTGCCAAGCGTGTGCACACGGACACACGCAGACACGGGCACTTGCACCGAGACACTTGGATAGGTTACAGAGACCTTCTGGCATTCCAACACACACACACACACACACACACACACACACGGACACAGCTACCCACATTAGGTCTCAGTGTGTCAGCCTTCCTCACCGATCGATCGCCCCTTGCTCTCTCACAGGTCCTCCTCAGTCAGGTGCATCGATTGCGAGCCCTGGACCTGTTGGGCCGCTTCCTGGACCTTGGGCCCTGGGCCGTCAGCCTGGTGAGTGAGTGGACCAGGCCGGGTCAGGCAGGACCGGAAGGGCATGACGCACCTCTGACGCTGGCCTTTCTGGACATTTAGGCTACTTCTGGATCTATGTCTTTTTACTTTGGAGATCATGTTAGCTTGTTTGTTCGTTTTATCCGTAATTCGGAGGATTATACCTCAGCAGCCCTGTGTCGCAGGTGGGTGATGTGCTACCCAGCCATAAGCTGATCTGCATAATGAATCAGTGAAGCGCTTGCAGATATCAACAGTTAATACTAAATTATTTAAACCATTGCATTGTCTGCCTCCTTTTATCTCAAGGCGACCCGCAGAGCTTAATATTAATCCCCTCCACTTTATTTGTACAGCTGGAAGTTTAACAGTTTAAACAGTTAAAGATGCCTCGTAAGAAGGCCGTGGCTTAGAGGTCCAGTTTGGGGCAGTGCGCTTGCGGGTTCCGAGCTGACGCCATGTGTCTAACCCCAGGCGCTCTCCGTCGGCATCTTCCCCTACGTGCTGAAGCTGCTGCAGAGCTCGGCCCGTGAGCTACGGCCTCTCCTCGTTTTCATCTGGGCCAAGATCCTAGCCGTGGACAGCGTGAGTAGCCCTCAAAACAGCCAGCGTTTTGACTCAAGCCCTGGCAACATCTTCCTCAGTTGGCCAGCAGGTGGGGGCTCACGCGGGCTGTTAAATCTGTGCTCTTCATTATTACCAGGGGTGTTTCCCAATATGCGTAACTGACCGTACTTGTGTTCTCGTGTACCCATTTTACGTCATCTTCCATTGCCGAAGACTATTCCAATGCTAAGAACAGAAGTTGGCGCATCTCAGAGGATGGTAAAAATCCCCGGATGTCGTTCTTGCCCCGTCCCAAATATCAAGGATACGGATGCATCGTTGCTGAATGGGAACAATCCCATGATTCATTGTGCCCCAAATTCATCTTTGCATTTGTATTGAGAAATATCCCAGGTCTTGCAGGGTCCCCCTGTGGGTTTATGTGAAGAAAAAAAGAGATGCTCAAAGCATTCTCAGTGGCAAATAGGTACAGACGCTCCTCTACTTACCGATACGAAAGTACAAAGAACTGAGATGCTGGGAGTACACATGCTACGCTGCTGCGCCGCGGGAGTAGCAGTCAGAAGTCGCACTAGGTGGAATTGGCGCGCAGAACAAAATTTGATTTTGCGGACAGGGAACGGGAGCCCAACGAACACAATTCGGACTCAGTCCTCTTTGTTCGTATGTCTGAAAGTTCGTATGTTGTAAGTTCGTAGTTGGAGGAAGGGGTTTGTAGGACCCAGGGGATGCCGGGGCCTGTTGAGCAGGTGCTCAGAATGCCTCATCCCTTTCCTGGATGTAATGGTGTTCTCAACCGCACTTGTGTACTGAAGAGACGGGCAGCCAGTAATTGGAAAAGCCAAAAATAGCTTGAATAGGGTCTGTTGAGAGGCCAGGACCCTCTCTTTCTCCTCTGAGTGGAAGAGGGGTCAATGTGAGCCCTTTCACTCTCGAGTGCATGTGATACTGCGGCTCCTCCCTCCCCAAGGACACGTTTGGCACGCTGTCCCTCAGCACCCCCCCTCCAGCCCTGTAGCACCCCCTCCCTCTATGGTACCCTCTTCACCTTACCTACGCTACTCTCGGGCGATGCAGAGCGCAAGTTTTAATGATTTTGACATTTAAAGATGCTAAGTCATCCAGATTGAGATATTAACATTAAGGATTGTTATTATTGACTTGATTTGGTTTCTTATAAATATTAAAATTTTCCACGTTATTGAGTTTTTTTTGTGCACCCATATCCATAAAAGAATAACGACAGGACGTAATGTCAACCGTTCCTTTATAAACAAAATGTCCTCGCAGAGTGGGTAATTAGCGAGTCGCTAGCTAGTTTCGGTTATGTCTGGGGAATCGACACAACTTAAGGGTCGTTCCTGGTTCCATAAAGCGAGTTTGAGGGGAAATGGGCCGCCGCAGGTTACTCCGGTGCTGACTACTGCCAGCTGGCTCATCGTATCCGTCAGATTCATCACCTGTCACTTTGTCTCAGAGGAAAGCAGGGCGTAGCCAGCTAACGGAAATGTCAGGGGGGGTAGGATTGGGGAATGGCACCCAAAGCAGGATGCTAGCAGGCCAGTGCTTTGGGGCCTTTTTGAATGCAGGTACCCCCCCCCCCCCTTCATCGCTGAGAGGGATCAGCTGAGTGTGATACCGAGCTGCTGATATGTTCTGCTGAAAACGCTGCCTGCTCCCGCCAACTCAGTTTCCATATGCTGCCCATTTCCTTAGCGCCCCCCCTCCCCCCCCCCCCCCCCCGAACACGCGCTGGTGCAGTAACCCCCCCCCCCCCCCACTTCGTTTTAGCCATATCACCTTGCAATCGGCACATCCTGTACCGTGCATGCTGTTCTACCCGAGAGAGGACACTGCATTTCAGCTTGGCTCCGCCCTCACCCACGTTGACTAGTGACGCCACACTGCTCTTGAATAATTAACATTACTTGATTAGTTGAAGATTCCTTCCCCGTTTATACACACACATACACACACACACACACCATGTTTTATATGGGTGGTGGGGGGGGGTTTTGCTAATCTGAATGCAGAAGAAATGTGCTACTCGGGAGGGGGGGGGGGGGTCACAATGGCAGAACAGCAACTTCAGGCTTGTTAGACTTACTCTCCCTCCACCTCCTGTTTGCATCCCTCCGGAAGCAAAGTCCTCCTCTGTCCTCCCCCCCAGTCATAAACACCCCTTCCCCAAGCGTGCAGCAGCATGGATGAGATTAATGACACGCTTCGTTAAGGTCCCTTGCTGAACCACCTTTTCTTTGCGTGGTGGTGGTGGGGGGGGGGGGGGGGGGGGGAATGAATTGTTCCGTGCAACCATTTAGTAGTTCTAGGAAGGGAATAACGAAGAAGGAGCATGATGAAAGATTATGGGAAGATGAGACACGGGGTCATGGCCGCCCCTGAGTCATCGGGGGGGCACCCGGCGGTGGTGCGCATAAGGTGGTATGGAGGGGGCTCTCTGTCGGGATAGAGCCTAAAGGAGCTACGAAGAGCCACCTGTGACACAGCTGCCGGTCCCCCCCCCCCCCCGCAAACCATGACGTGGCTTCTCCCCCCTGTCCCCGCAGTCCTGTCAGGCCGACCTGGTGAAGGACAACGGCCACAAGTACTTCCTGTCCGTGTTGGCCGACCCCTACATGCCTGTGAGTACCCTGTCCACTCCAGCCCTGATGGTGAGGCTGCCCTTGCAGGCCTGTGTCCATCCACACTGAGACAGTAGCCTTGTTTCCTGTGGTTCTGTGCCGGGTGGTAGGCTGTCTACCCGCTGGTCTCTGTCGCTTTAAGGGTCTCTCCTGGTTCTGGTCCGCAGGCTGAGCACCGGACCATGGCAGTGTTTATCCTGGCTGTGATCGTGAACAGCTACAACATTGGGCAGGTGGGTCCTATGGCGAAACCAGCAAACATAAACTGGGAATAATTCTCCTGGCCTCCTCCAGGGCCTCATGGGGTGGTGGCGGGTATTCGTGGCCCCTGCCAACGGCTCCTCTTTCCCAGACGCGCATTTCATTTGCGTTCTGCATTATAGATGAGCGCATTTCTCCCTGTACTTGTTCGATTGCGTGCTGTATCCACGGCCTGGTGCTTCCGGCGCCACTGGGTTCTGGAATGATTCCCCTGGCGCTGCCATGTCCCTAATCCCCACGTCAGCCATGGCGCCATTACGGTTTCCGGTGCCCCTCCAGCAGTTGGTGCCTGACCTCCCACCCCAATGCTTTCCTCAGGAGGCCTGCCTGCAGGGGAACCTCATCGCCATCTGCCTGGAGCAGCTGAACGACCCGCACCCCCTGCTGCGCCAGTGGGTGGCCATCTGCCTGGGCCGCATCTGGCAGAACTTTGACTCGGCGCGTTGGTGCGGCGTGCGAGACAGCGCCCATGAGAAGCTCTACAGCCTCCTGTCCGACCCCATCCCCGAGGTGGGAGCGCCGTCATTATGCCCGCACTCAGGTGGCCCCGTCGCCCCCCCTACCCCGAGTGCAGATCCGACAGGGTGGGGTCCTGCAGATTTCCGCAGCAGATGCATTCATTAGTGGCTGATTGACAACCGCAACAGCAAGCGGGGAGTCTGACAGCCAGATAACTGAAGGTCTAGTGGAGAGCGGAGAAGCCCGTCTTCACCTCCTACAGACCATGCACCGTCAGGTGGACCAGTGGGGATCTCGCACATCTCAGCTCTGAGCATCATGGTAGCAAAGCGTCAAGACTTGGCTTAGGGGGAATCGCACTGTGAAAAAAACATATTGACCTTGAAATCCTACAGAAGAGTGATTACCACAATAATGCAGGGGTAGGGAAACCCCAAGCGTGATAGCTGCCGGTGATGAAGAGTGCAAGGGCATGTCCGGGTCCCCAGAGGTTCCCGCCTCTGGTTTCAGCAGCCGGCGTCAGTGGGACAGACCCGCATTTGCCTTCTGTGCCTAGAACAGTAACTCCTGGTTCTCAGCCGGTGGCGGTGATGCTTTGCCAGTGGGTGCAGCTAGTCGAGAGCAGAGTAGAGCGACACCGATGTTGACTGGGCAGCCCGTCGTGCTGTGTGTTGCATGCTGGGAAATTGTGCTTCTGTCTTCCTCAAGCAAGTCCTCAGTAATTTCCAGTAGGGCTGAAAGACATTGGAAAAAGTTCACAAATTTTTCCAATAAACACTGCGATATTTATAAGACAAAGAAAATGAATTGAAAATTTATCCAAAATAAGCTATAGCCAAATAGAAATTATCTTCCAATAGAGTTTGTCAAATAAGGTGGTGGTGTTGCTGGCAGTTGTGCCAACAGACACAAAGCAGTGTCACCAAATCACTTTTGCTCAATATTGTCTCTTTGAAATACAAAATATTTCCCTATAGTGGAAGGTAAATGTCTTATGGTGATTAGTTCTTGTTTGCTTTTCTCATCCTCACCCATTTTTACAACATTCCTCACAAGCACGCTTCACTCTGTGAGTGAGTCATACAGTATGGATGAAAATAATTACGATTGGCTTGGAGACCACGTACAGAGCTCATGCAAACGCAGCGGCGGTAAACTTTAAACAGATTTTGTAAACCTATGCTAGATGTTTTTAAAAGGAACCATAATTAAAATGGCAAAGCTTACTTTGTTTTGTTTCCTATGACAGAGTAAAAATGTTTTAATTTAACGTTGATGGTTGAAAGCCAGCTATCGCAGTCCCTGTGATGTAACAATTGCGTAATAAGCGATGCCGATATTAGTGTCACATAAGGCAGGCCTAATTTTCAGGTAAGCTCAGGCCCACAGAGCCTCGTCTTGGGTCCATCCCATCCCGGGTCCTCTCCTCCGTACCTAGCTTGTATTTTTCAGTGCCGCTAATGGGATTCTCTTGGAAAAAGGGCACGTGACACTCAGCAGAGGCCCCCGGTCCCGTAGTGCAGATTGTGTCAGGACAATAATAGAAAGAAAATTACATTAAATTTTAATTTGTCGCTCTGCTCCTCAGTCCGACTTTCCATTTGAATATGATATTCCACCTCCCTCCTTTTCTATCTCCTCTCCGCTTGGATCCATTGATTGTCTCCCATCTAATCTGATCTGCTGGGTGTTATGTCACGTTTTCCTGAGTTTCTCCCTCTCTTTACTGTCCATTTCATCAAGTTAGGAACTTTTTAAGGTGTCCACGCGTGAACTTGGGGTTAAAGTTCCTCAGCGTGCGGCAAGAGGAAGTGGTAATCTATCTCCACCCTCGCACCCCGTCGTATAGAAGCGAACACCCTGATCACGTGACCCCCCCAGTGACCCCCCTGGGCGCGTGTGGCTCGCATGCAGGTACGCTGTGCGGCCGTGTTCGCCCTGGGCACGTTCGTGGGCAACTCGGCAGAGCGGACGGACCATTCCACCACTATCGATCATAATGTGGCCATGATGCTGGCGCAGCTGATCAACGACGGGAGCCCCATCGTGCGCAAGGTGGGTGTGTGACGGAGACACACACTCACACGTACACACACACACACACCACACACAAATGTCAGTGGCTCCCAAGAGCTCAGGCCCCAGATCCGCACGGATTTTATCCACATCATCGTCCGTCACTTGTGCATGTAAATACCCTGAAGGTCTGCCTGACAGCAGGGGCTTTCAGTAAAATATCACCAGCAAACTCTGTTAAAGGAGTTTTAATATGAATAAGATTTTATTATGGCTATAAAAAAACAAGTTAAAATGCATTGTCAATGGCCTTACAAGACTCTCACTCTGTCAGAGGAGACGCTTTCCATACGACACTGATTCATGTGGGTTTGTGAGGTGAAGCGTGCGAGGTGCCCGTGAGGTGAAGTGTGCGAGGTGCCCGTGAGGTGAAGTGTGCGAGGTGCCCGTGAGGTGAATAGTGTGAGTTGCCCGTGAGAGCTGTCCTTCACAGTGACACTCGTGTCCCCTGTGGCCACCAGGAGCTGGTGGTGGCTCTCAGCCACCTGGTAGTGCAGTATGAGAGCAACTTCTGCACGGTGGCCCTGCAGTTCATGGAAGAGGAGAAGAACTATGCTGTACCCTCCCCTGCCATCTCCACAGGTATGCCACCCCCCACCCCCTCCCCCCCAGTGGGAGGTGAGACCAGCATGGGGCCCGGTGATGCGTACCGGTCCTCTGTGGTTCGCCCAGGTCATCATGTGATCCTGCCGTTCTCTTCATCCACCTCATGTCCTGCATTCGGTGCATCTGCAGAACCGGGGAACCAGAGCCAGGTGCGGGAAAGCCCGGCACGCATGCGCTCCGTCAGCTCCTACACCAACATCCGCGCCGCCACCACCACCCGTAACCTGAACAAGAGTCTGCAGAACCTCAACCTCAGTGAGGAGGGTGAGCCCCCCACCAAGAACCTTTGACACAACCTTCACACGACCTCTTCCATCAGCAGGATGGCTCTGTCAAATGCTTTAAACCCCCTCCCCGCGCTCTCTTTGTCATTGTTGATGTGACACCCCCTTCCTTCTTCCCCCACCTAGAGGAAGACAATGCTGAACGTAGACCTTACATGAATATCAGATTTTATTTATTTTTTATGATGGGACGGGCCTTGCTGGGGAGGAGGGGAGGGGGGGTGAGATCCCTCTGCTGTTAGGCTTGGCTGTCATCCTGCTCCTACTTCCGTCAGCTGAAAAAAAACCGCGACAGGTCACCGTTGTACTCCTCCATCGCCTGCAGGGGGCTCTGTGGCCTTCTCCCCCGGGAACCTGAGCACCAGCAGCAGCGCCAGCAGCACGCTGGGCAGCCCGGACAACGACGAGTACATCCTGTCCTTCGAGACCATCGACAAGATGAGGAGGGTCAGTTCGTACTCTTCCCTCAACTCGCTCATCGGTGAGTCTCCCCCAGGGCCTCCTGCCTGGTTTCTCATATTTGTTCTGTCTGATCAGGTTCAGTGCTTCCCCAGTGGTAATTATACCGCGAGTAAACATGGCGGATGGGATTTTAGAACCCATTCCTGTCTGAGCAAATGTGTGGTGCGGTCTTAATCGATGGGAAACCAACAGGCCCCTCCGCGGGGCCCCTCTTGACATCATCATTAATGCTGTTCATCTGCAGCGGAAGCATTTTACTGCCCTTCCCCTCTAATCCGAAGAGCCTTTCAATTAAAAATGCGGAGACTTCAGTGTATAAAACCCACCTGGCTCAGTGCTGGCTGCGAGGGCTCGAGACCGCAGTGATGCCCAGGCTAATTGACACCATGATCATCAGCTATATTGGGAATATTCCTAATGCACATCCATTCCTGTCAAGAGTCGCCTGTTTCTGGTTGTTGGAGTGTTTGCTGGGCATACTTTGCTTGTTTACATCTTTAGATTTAGCTACATGATTTCTATGAAATGTAATATGCTGTCTGTAAGAGATGGTGTTAATTTCTCATTTTCCAGTGGCTTTGTTTCTCTTGTTTTTTTGCTGAGCTGAAGTATCACCGGGGGGGTAGCCCCCTGTTTTGTAGGGTCTTGTCTCTGCAATTAAGGTCTGGTACACCGCAGACCCAGGCCGGGGGAGTCAGTTTTGAGCACGGATTCGAGGAAACGTGAGTCGAGGCAGGACAGACGGAGGTGTCCCCCCCCCGTATGGTGTGCTTCTCCATGGGGGTGCTGCCAGGCTGGCTGAGTGACACACCTCTGTATGCATTCTGACATGTATTTCATGTGGCAGCAAACTTTTTACTCCCCGGGAGGGCGGTGGTGTGGTGGCAATGGTTTTTCTGATTTTATTGGGTTTAGAGATACAGCAGAACCCTGTGCTCATCACTTCCAAGGGTTCCAGGGCTAAACAGCAGCCCCCCCCCCCCCCCCCTACTTCCTAGCAACCAAATGAGCGTCCACATGTCATGCCATTGGAGAAGATCTCGGGTAGCAGCTTAGGGTCCAGGATGTAGACTCGCATTGTTAAAATGGAGTATCTGTAAGAGGCTACTTTTGACCTCCTTGCTAAAAGGCTCTCTGTTCTTTCTACCAGCCTTAACCTTGGGATTTGGTAGAAGGTCAGGTAAAGATGTGTGTGGCAGCTTCTTATTCACTGAGCCGCTCCATGAGAGTCAGTCAGGCCCCTTTTCCACTCCACTTTTCCACTCCACTGGTGCCAGTGTTGGCACTGGGGCTGGTGATCGGCCGGTGCTGAATTTGGGAACCAGCAAGAGCCGGCCTGCATTTCCACGGACTTGAGAACTCAGTGGGAAACCGGGTGGCAACACTGCGCCCACGTCACAAACCACGCCTACTTTCCGACATTGTCTTTATTTTGCGTTGCCTCTGTTACTTCGCCCACCTCTCATGACGACACGGGTGCTTCATTCAGACCAGCAAAGGTTTGGTGCTGGTTCAGAGCTGATTTTGCAGCACCGACGCCATTTTTTTTTCTGTGGTTCCAAATTGGGGATCGGCACCGGCACCTTTGCAGTGGAAAAGGGGTTTCAGTGGATTTAAGCTGTGAGCTGTGCCTGAAGAAGGTCTTGGTTCATGGGGTGGTTATGGACACTGGAAGGTCATAGAGGTAGCTTTGGTAGCTGGTTTAGCCTCCGAGGACCTCTAGTGGACGAAAGATGCAGAGCAGGATCTGGTCTTTGGGTTCCTGATGGGAGGGGCCAGGCATTGCTTAGACAATGCATACTAGGAGCCTACTTAATTTGTTGAATGCTGGATATCCGCTGACGACGAAAAGCTTCTAAGTGTCCTGAGGAGAGTCAGATTGGCCTCGATGGAAGGCACTGAGGTCCTGCCATAAATCAGGAGTAAGGGAATTCTTTTGGTCTTGTCGCAATGAGCCGTGCCAGGAGCTGGGTCAGTGTAAGAGAGTTTGACATCAAGGGTAATGTTAATAGCCCAAGCCGATGGAGAGTCCTTGGAGCAGCGTTTGTCTGTATATCAGGAGTGTGTGGCTCAGTACAGCTCATGGCATGGCTGGGTCTTCAGGGTCAAGACCTCTGGACCTCTCAGCACCAGGACGGAGAGAAATGTCTCCATTTGTACTAGTACAAAACTCACGAGAAACTATGGTCAGGGGTAATAGAAAAGAATGCAGATTTCAGCTTAAAGGAGGGTCAGGCGAATGGCAGGCCAGCTTCAGTTTGCAAAGGTCCTCTTTGGGGAAATTTAGGATGATTTCTTGTACCCCATGCTGAAGCAGCCATGTGGCAGTGAGATTCTTCTGTGACTGTCCCGGATTTATGGTGCTGCTACAGTGCATTATAACCATAGTGACATTTCATTTTTTCATATAATAAGGAGTTTGCGCTACTCTTTCGGTCCCAGTGCAATTTCCGTTGCTCAGAACTGTGCTAAATTGGATATGAAATTGAACGATGTGCCGGCTGTAATGCCCTGCGACTCTGCAGTTTGCCGCCTTGAGTAAGTTGCGTTTCTTAATATAAAATTCACTTCTCAGCAGCCGTGGAATTGCCCGTTATTACCTGAAACAGCCCAATCAGGTAGATCTCCCCACCCTCTGGCCTGAAGCCATTCCTGTGTGTGCTGGTACGTCCACAGTGGTGTTAAAGCCGCTCCTGGCTAACGGGAGCACATGCAGCATAGGTGCCAGTGGAGCGGAGCCATTTTCACAGGGGCATTGTGGGAGGAACAGGGTGTTAACCTACTGTGGGCTCCCAGTGCCCTCCCCAACTGCAGTCTGTCAGGGAATGTGGAGGCCTGTTCTCTCCGCCCCCCCCCCCCCCCCCAACAGTCTCACGTACATTCACCCCCACTGACATAATATCCCCACCCCGATGGAGACGGGATGCAGATGAGGACAAATGAGTATCTACACAGGTGGGTAGAGTCAAAGAAGATAAATCACCTTTGCGTAGCATGCTAACTTGTTAGCGCCGGTTAGGATGTTTGAACTTAATATCTGCAATGGTTTGGTGCTTCCCTTCCCAAGAACACCCTGTGTTATATATATGGGTTTTAGTTTTTTTTTTTTTTTTTTTTAAACCGCAGTCTACACTGTGAGGAGGATCTGGACACTAGAGGAGCCTTTCACTGCGCTCATGGGGATTAAACCTACCCGCAGTCACACAGAAAATGGTTATACATTTTAATTTTGCTTCACTCGTGCACTGCTCGCTGGCCGGATGCCGTCCTCAAAGTTGGTGGCCGTCGTCGGAGGCAGGGAGAGCTGACATTATGATAAAGGGAGGGGGCTTCTATTACACTTTGGGAATACATTTGTTCACCCAGTTCCTGCCCCCCACCCCATACACTGCAGTTAGCAGAACCCTGTGGCTCAGATTCTGGATGGGCTCCAGAGTCCATTTGGTTTTGTTCTGCTGTGGGGGGGTAGGGTAGGGGTGAGAGAGCAGAGTTCTCAGTTTCTGTACAAAATAATCTGTGCAGAAGCTCTGCAGCCATGAGCCAGACATCGGCGGGCCCGACATTAGCGCTTGCTGTTAACTCCAGTGGTTAGCGCTCATTGTTAGCGCCTGTCGTTAGCCCCGGCAGGCCCGCCATTAGCGCTTGCTGTTAACTCCAGTGGTTAGCGCTCATTGTTAGCGCCTGTCGTTAGCCCCGGCAGGCCCGCCATTAGCTCCTACTGTTAACTCCATTGCAGATTAAGTTCAAACATCCTAACTGGCGCTAACATTGTTAACATCGTTAGCACCTGCTGTTAGCGCCTGTCTTTAACTCCCATGGTTAGCGCCCACCGATAGCACCAGGTCGTTAGCTCCTGTGGATAGTGCTCGTTCTTAGTGCCTGTTCTTAACACCCATCGTTAGCTCCTGTGGTTAGCTAGTTTTTAGTTCCCCTTGTTACCACTGGAGCTAACGATATGTGCTCATTGTTAGTGCCCTCCATTAGCTCCTGTGATTAGCGCTTGTTGTTAGCGCCCATCACTGGCGCCTGTCAGTCAAGCGCTCGCGTTACTGACTGGGGGGGTAACGGCCATCACTGTGGCATGTTACTGGACCTTCGACACCTTTCTGTGCCATGTGTCTCTCGCCTTCCGTTGCCTCGCGGGCAGTAAACGGCACCTCCCCGCGTGGCACGGGCAGCACGGCCACCTCGACGGGCCTGCGGCTCCTCCGCCTCAAGCACCTCCTCCTGCACTCCCTCTCCACTGGAGCGCTTTGTGTTCCCCAGCATCCTTACATAACCTCCCACACGCTCAGCGAGTGTGCTCTGAATGCAGACCCCCCCCACCAACCTGGCTGCGGACAGGCCTCCGTGTTCCCTGGCTGGCAGGCCCTGTTGTAGCCGCACCTGTGCGTGTATTCCTTTGTGCGCACACACACACACAGACACACACACACACACAGGTCCTCCCACCTCACACCCAGAGACGCTGCCACCTGCTTCGCAGTTGGACCGGAACAGGGGGATCACCCTGGTCTAACGGAAATGTAACAGCACCACCCAGTGTCTCTGTCCCAAGCCTCATTGGACCCCTGGTCCTCTGCCTTTCTGAGGCTCGTCCAGGACCCTCAGTTCCCAGTGAACTTCCTGAAGTGTCTGTCTTCCCAACATAGACCATGGAGGCAGAAGAGAGCAGGAAAGGATGGGCCACGGGGTGGGGGCTGGACCCCAACAGGGGCAGATTCATCACTTACCCCAGATCATAAAAGCTGTTGACTGCGGGGGGGAAGAAAGTGCTACAGGTTGCCAGGGGGGGTTGCAGTGGCAGGGGGGGGGGGCGGAGCTTGGCATTTGACAGGCGTCTCCCCATCCTGTCACCTGTGGTGAAGGTAAAACGGGGTAAGATAAACAAAGTGGCTGTGACAGGTCACGTGCCGCGCTGCACGGGGACAGAACACAGGGCAGACCTCCTCCATCAGCGTGATCCGGGCTGTCACTGCACCCCGAGAGCTGTGTGAATGGTGAAATGAAGGCTGTCTGGTCGGCGAAGAAAGCACCTTGTAAACACGTAAATAAATGCAATGGAGCAGTGCGGAGAGCAAGCGGGACGGCCCCCCCGGCCCTAACCCTGACGCTGCGGGTGTCTCCATGTGCCTCCTCTTTCAGGGGTCTCCTTCAACAGCGTCTACACGCAGATATGGAGGGTCCTGCTGCACCTGGCCGCTGACCCCTTCCCCGAGGTGTCCGACCTGGCCATGAAGGTTCTCAACAGCATCGCCTACAAGGTCCGCCTGCCTCTCCCTCTCTCTGCACTCTTCCTCTCCTTGCACATATGCCGTTCTCTCTCCCTTTTCCAGTTCTTTGCTTCTCTGACACGCTGGAGAATTCTGTCGACCGTAGTTCTGAGTGTGTGTTTATATTGATCTTCCTGCTGCCGTCTTGCCCTTAAAACACATCCGCCGGTCCTCTCCGACACCCAGCTCTCCACATCCAAAGGCGTTTAGCTCCTTGTGAGTGCAATTAAACAGCAATTGGTCCCCGAAGCTCAGCTATGCGGGGAGGAGAGGGCTGTAAACTCTGCTGTAAGTTAGGGAGGTAATAACCACATTTGTGCCCAGTGCAAAACTCCCTTTAATCTCTGCTGCTGACATAAACAGTCCCTAAGCGCCAAATACCAAACTTAATCGTCTTTTCCCCCTCCTCTTCTACTGTAACTGTACATTTTATCAGTAATGTACTGTGACCAGATGAATATTTTCCAATGTGAATCTCACATTATTGGCCTAAATTGGTGGACCTGCCGTGTTTGTTTTTGAGAGAATTATAGCTAACAGTCACAGACCTGGCCGGTCGTTTGATGTTATCGTGAGCTTTATGCCTGGATGAAACTTCATTAGCGGTTTGTGCAGACCCTCTGTTTTCCTCAGATTTTCAGGCGACTTATCTTCTCCTAAATGCGCGCTGTTTCCCTGCATCCAGGCTCGGACGGTCCTGAACCTCACAGAGCCTGGAAGCGAAGGCACGTGCCGGTTCTGTCTGTTCGGGTCTTTGCGAGCAAGGTCACATGGCAGCTCCGCTTGGATGACGTGGCCATTTCCTGTGGCTGCTGCTGCAGTGACACAGCGTTGTTGGCGGGGGGCGTTGTCAGATTGGGGGGGGGGGGTTCCTGGTATGTTTGTCAACCTCCCACATGGACTTGAGATGCTACTCCAGTGGGACCATGTGTATAATTTTCACCTGCACTGTGGGGGCAGTTGAAGTTGGAGATCCTGGATTTGCTGCTCTCTGTGAACCTGGGGCTGGAGCCAGATGTGACCAGGGCAAGGTGCCGTCTGACCGCTTAAAGACGCTCATCCGACTCCGCAAGAAGCTTCTCTTCTCCCGAGTGCATTCCCCTCCCACAGCCGCCCTGCTCCTCACTTCAAACAGAAAACGCCAGGCTGGGGCGGGTGGAGGGAAGAGTGGGGGGGGGGGGGGGTGTCTGCCTGCACCCTCCCCTTAAAGTTTTAACTGCATTTCTGATGAAAGGAAAACTCAGAGCATAAAATCCGGCGTCGATCCCTTGTCGTGAGGAGCGTTTACTGCCAGACTGGGCTGCGATCTCTTAATCCGGGCCGCTCTCACGGGTGCTTCCATGTGGCCTGTGAGAGGCACTGCCGCGCTCGAGTCAGAATCGGCGCGAGGGGGCCGAATGGCCCTGTAATTAGGGCCGTTCTTTAAACTGACTGTCGGGGGGTGGGAGAGACCTGGAGCTCAGAGCCCCTCAGCCCTGGTGTTTGCTGATTCCCAAACGTTTCAATCCCCACCCTAAAGTTTGTGAAGTTTCTAAACCGCGGTTAAATAGTTAGGAGGAGAGATGTGCTCATACCCTCCCTGTCCAATCCCTTTTTGATGTTTGAGTGTGCCCCAAGGCATGATGGGAACTTGTGCGCTCAAGCTAGGTGCAAAACAAATTCCCTAATAACTCCTTTGTTCTCACATCAGCTTCTCCTCACTCTTGTACTGATATATATATATTTTTCTACTTTAATCTTTTAATGCAGTCAGCTTAAGCTCATTTTAAATACACCTTTATTTATTTATTGCCTCCTGTATTTATGTATTTCTTACAGTTAAGCAGATGTGTGGAACATTTATATCAAAAGTCTGCAACTTTCCTTGGTAACTTTTTCTTGTGAAAAATCAAACATCGACAGTTGTGTTTAAACACGTGTGTATCGGTATTCATGTACCAGGAGAAGGTTCAGCTGCAGCTTGTGCCCTTGACTGTATTGAAAGTCAGCAGCCTCTTTAAAACCCAACACCCTCCCTACAAGCCTGCAGCATTGCAAACAGATCGGCCAGCGGTTGTTTTAAAAGATTTCAACCGGGCTCACTATCCTTGATGAACAGAATTTTGGTGTTTATTCCTGCTGGGTGCCAGGCCACTACAGCATGCCTGGTAACGAACAAGCAGACATGGGAGGCGAAGAAGTTTTTACCCCCACCATCTGACCTCAGACCTGTGATGCACGGGAATACAATGAAAATACGGCAAAAGGAATGGGACAATTATGTAAATAAACTCCATGAAAGTACCCCAGTTGTTACAAGTGCAACAGTCGCTTTTTAAAATCACTGGGACAAGGTCATCTATGCAAGGGGTCATATTAGGCCAACTGGACTGACTCACATCACCTTACGTACGCCTGTATGTCCTGCATGTAACGCTCCTTTAACTGCAGTTTTCTTGTATTGTCCTTCATCAGCTTCCTTTGGCATCGTTATCATTTTACTGACTCTTCAGCAGAGGTTTTTAGTAGTTATATAGGAGGCTTTCTTAGATTTTTTTTTTTAATTGAAAACTAACCTTAAGCATCTTATTTACATTGTTTAAACTCTCTGTAAATGTTTCTAACATTCAATAATTATTCATGAAGTTTTTACTTTTTTATTGCTCAGTTTTACTGTCCATATACTCTGACCATGAATATAGCCGTAGTGGCTGGCATGATGTTAGAAGTCGACATAATTTGAAATTAGCTCGAGTAAAGTTGGTCTGCTTTGATGGAAGGTCCCCTTGTTGGCCTCAGAGTTGTGGAGGGCTTTGGGAGTTGGGGAGGTTCTGCCAAGACTTATTGATTAAATATGCAAACTGCCAGTGTGGGATAGACAGTCTCCCTTTATGCAATAATAATGCTGTTTGTTTCATTAATATCTCTTGGCTATAGAGTCCTCTCGTTGTAAAACATTCTCAGCAGTTCTGTTCTTCCTCCGGCCAGTTCTGTTGCCAGGGTTTCGTTAGTAATGCTCTCAGAGAGGCGAGGGCGGTCTCCCTTTACCCCGGGACGCGGCAGCCGGGCCCGCTGATGCTCTGATCCCCTCTGCTGTGGCCTCAAACCAGTCAGAGTATCCTGTGCCCGTGATCGGTAAGTTGCCGGTTCAAATCCCAGGGTGGGCAAAGTGAATTCACCATTGTGCCCCTAAGTCAGGCCCTTAATGGCAGTTTCTTCAGGAACTACTTTACTCTGCCGTCTCAGTTGTACTTCGCTTTGGATAAAAGTAAATAAGTAAAATGTAATACAAAATGTAATTATTCATGGCCAGCTATATGTTCTCAGTTCCAGACCTCGCACAGTGTGGCTCTCAGGTGGGAAAATTGTATTAATGAAATAGTACCTTCATAAACAATCTGTAGCTCTCCCCCCTTTAAAAATGGCATGTAACTTTTTTTTTTTTTAAATTCAATGCACTGCTTTGGGGTGCGTTGTCTCTGCTCCCCCGATGCCCCGTTTTATTAAGGGCGTTGACAGTCACTTTAGCTGATAAGTAAGTTAAATTGTTTAAGAAATGAAGACGGCATTGTGTGTGCCCGGGCAGCCCGCAGAGATTGCAGCCTGAGAAAGCTTCAGGTCCTCACTGCACGTTCCTCTGCCGAATGACACGGTTTAATTAAGGCCCGTTTGCATCTCTAATTAGCGAGACGTCGCAGAACGTTCGCCGTGAGAAATCGAGGGCCCGCTTTTGTTGTTGGTCACCGGGGAGAATTTAATTAATTATGGCTTTAAATGACTCTCAGGCTGACGTGTTTGTGTCTGTGTGCATTTTATTTGTCTTTTCTGCCTCCCCTGATCAACATCCATCAACTGGTAAAAGTACTTCGAGAGGCACTAGACTTGTTCCTGCCCTTAGGATCCGTCTCGGTTGTCGCGGTTCTCCGGGACCGGTTGCACGCCCCTTCTCTCTGTGGATCACTCCGCGGGATAGCTGCTTAGCGGAAATCAGAGCAGTGGATAAGGCGGAACCGGTGCTGGGCTTTACATCTGCATTCTCCCTGCATCCGCTGGAGATGCTTTAACACGGAATTGGATGCTTATTATTAGTTATTGAGTTTGCCTGGTGCGCTTGTCCCTCTGTGCACGTGTTTGTTTTTCCAAGCATTGATTTCCACAGTCAGACGTGAATCTCCCTGTGCATTTATACGCCGTGCTGCTGAGGTTATGTTATAATTACTTCCTTGTCTTTCCATCTAATTAGCATTGCAATATGAACGCATGGAGACTCTTAGATTTTTGGCATCTATATGATTGTTTTTGTTACAGATATACAAGCTGAGAACACTGGCTCCTGAGGCTGCTGATCATCTTGCACACCTACAGTTTGAGGATACACACACACACACACACACACACACACACACACTTAAAAACCTCAAATTAGCATAGAAACAACAAAGGGTAAGTTGCGGACATTAATTCAGGCTGCGTCATTTTTGTTTTCTTTCTCACAGTGAACATTCAGAGTCATCAGGTTTTAATTCTTTGGAAGGAAACAGTGAGATTTATCTGTAATCTTTCATTGCAGTCAGTGCGGGTGCAATTTCTTGTCTCCTATTAGACTTATGGACTAAAGTTCTGGAAGCTTGATGGCTGGAACACTGTGCTTGATCGATTAATTTCTGCAGGTCAAGAAAAATCTCACACATTTGTATTGCATTAAATCCAGTCTTGAAAATATGAATGGGATTGGATGCAGAGAAGCAGCTGTGTGTTTTCCTTATTTCTGACATACTCGCCTAGGACAACGCCCTGTCCTGGTAAAATTGTGTATTTATATATTGTTAATGCCTCATACATTGTGGCGGACATATGGGGTTTACACTAAAGCAATTAGAGTAAATTAAGTCACCAGAGACTACAGTAATGATGTTTATGCTCGACAGGGGTTGCGGTCAGTTCAGTATAATTCTAATGTTTTCCTGCTAATTCAAAAGCAAGAAGCATTGAGGTCACTGACTAACAAAAAAAAAACTCCATTCAAATTCACTTCCCATTTCCTCATCCCATTTAAATTCATCACGTCCGATCTGCTTTAATACTAAATGTCATTAAATGTATCGCTCACATTAGCACGGTCGTTACTTATGCGGATCAGCATTACAGAGCACGTAGCCCAAGAATGCGGATAGTTTTATTTTGCCATTTGCGTGTTTTCCTGTAAGCGTCTGACGGGGAAATAATGAGTAAGGCAATATGATGAGGATAATCGAATATTGCCACAAGCAAGGGCTCGCTGCTGCTTGGCTGTGGGGTTATTGTTGTTTTTGGGCTCCTGGGGCCTGTACTACGAAGCGGGGTTACTGGCTTATCGGGGTAACTTGTCGGATTTAAGGTACCACAAATTAAATGGACTTCCTGTTCATTCACTTACATTTTGCCCAGACTACCTTAAATCCGACAAGCTACCCCGATAAGCCAGTAACCCCGCTTCGTAGTACAGGCCCCTGGCTGGTTCTTTACCCTGATCCTGATACACAGCTGGGGGTTCTGCCCCATCTGACCTCATCTTACTCGATAGCTATCCTAAAGGCCTATGGTGGCCCTGATTGATGGAGTTTAGTTGCACACCTAATGGGTACACAGCTGCTATCACCTGTTCCCATCCAGCCTTCCCATGGTCTCTAGGCCAATCCCGTGTTTGAGCTGAGGGGCTGTGGGTGGTTTACAGGGCTTACAGCTGAGTGCCTGTTCTTGAATACACCTCGAGGTCATCCAGAGGTTCAAACAAGTCCTGACAGAGACGTGCTGGGAAGGTCTCTGGTCAGGCTAGGAAATGAGGTTGACTTTGTGACTTTAGTGACAAAGCTTGTGATTACTATTTGTTCCTGGTTTGATTCTTTTCCCCCATGTGTCCCGGTAGCATTCCGGACGCAAGCGAGCGCCCAACCTTCTGAGAAATTGATTGCTGGCACATGCAAGGTGACTGTCATGGAGACGAGTGTGTCCTATCAACACCTCAAAGGTGCCTTCCAAAGGGTGCAGATCAAGGCAGTGTTGGTAATGAGTGTGAGGAAGCCTATCTTGGATGTGTCGGAACATCCCTTCCTGTCACCTAACATTACCACAGGAAACCCATAGTAAGAGGCCGTAATGTTGTCAGTACTGTGGTCTCTGTCGTGCTTCCTCAGACCTGCAGCATAACCAAAATGGAGCCCTATTCTCAGAAGACAGTCATCTTCCGAAGTTTCAAAATGCCATATTTTGCTAGTTGGCTGCCGCCCCCGTTCCACTTTTCAGCCTGGGCTGGTGCCAAGGATAAAGAGAGAGAATGTTTGTTTGTTTGATTGTTTCCCCCCGCCCCCCCCCCACCCCCCCCCCGCCCCCCCCCCTTGTGTTTCTGAGCCGGGCCCTCCATCACACGCCCCTCTGACTGTCCTCATCTGCTCCCACGACTGCGAACGCGTGACAGCAGTGTTCTGACAGAGGCTGTTCAGTGACCCGTCAGACCTGCTGTGACTTGCAGGCAAAGCCTGATTACTATGGCTGACTTGAAACAAAGCCATATTTATTACCCAGTTTCCCACCCTTAGGATACGAAGTTTCATTAAACACTGCTTCTTCAAACACAGTAACGCACATTCTGACTTTTTATTCAAGTGGACGTTTCCTCACTGTGTGAAATTTAATGCAGTTCCATGTCTTTTTTTTCCTTCATTCTGATTAAAATCTATTCTTCAGCTTTCAATTTAAATTCCGTTTACGATTTAAATCCCCCAACTCAGCCACCAAGACATTGAACCTGTGCCCCCACCCCCCAGGCCACCATGAACGCTCGGCCCCAGAAGATCTCCGGCTCGCTCACGCAGTCAGCACCCGCGAGCCCTACCAGCAAAGGAACACACATTCACCAGGCGGGGTATGTTACTCCATCTCTATTGTCACCATTCATTGATAGCCACTAGCATTAGACATATCTATTTTCCTGAGGTGGATAGTTCAGGTCCAGGTAGTAAAAATCCAGAACAAGAGTTGAGTACTCTGTGACTGTTTGTCTATATTCACCTGGTTGGTTGGTCCGGATGTTTACCTTCTGGACCTGAACACACGTCTATCCCAACTCTCTCCACCCTTGTTGTCCTTATCTTCACTGACGTATCACCCTCCCCCGCTGTCCTTCCAGGGGCTCCCCTCCCATGCCCAGCGCCAGCAGCTCCAGCCTGACCAACGAGGTGCCTAAGCCCCCCGCCCGCGAGCTGCCCCCCGCCCGGCCGCCGTACACCCCCCCATTTTCCGGCCAGGCCCCCCACTCGCATCAGTTCCAGCGCCATCGTAAGATGTTCGACAAAGGCCCCGACCAGGTGCCCCTGTCTCCCCGCCTTGCCCCCGTGCCGCTTCCGTGGGACGCGCTTCCTTACGCGCCTGTCGTTGATGCGTCTCCATGGTGCTGCTCTTCCTGCATCCTTGCCACGTTTCACTGGTGCCTTCCTTCCAATATCTTTAGCATTGTTACCATCCACCCCCCCCCCCCCACAAAAAACTCTGTTTCTTCCCTCCTGCACTGGCTCCCCCAGCCTTTAGAAGAGAGAACGCTCTCACAGCGTCTCATAACGATAAAAACGTTGCACGTGTTTGTTTCCAATATGTTGATATGATACCTGTTTTACCAACATGGTGTTCGCACATGACTGGTAGGTAACTGGTCGGAAGGGGAGGGTGGGAGGTGGGGGCAGTGCACATGTCCCAAATTAAAACGAGTTTAGACTGTTTGTGATGGACACAGACTGTCGTTTGGAGTGGCACAGGGCCTGCAGGCTTTTCCTAGATGACCAGAGAGCAAAGGATCATGGGAGGCACCGCCAATCCCACCAAGGATTGTAACCCTGACTGTGTGTGACGTTTTTTTTTGACCATTTGTGACGATGCCTCGTCTTGGGGTGTGTCCCCACCCCCGCAGACCGCAGACGACAGCGACGAACCTGGTGGACACCGGAACTTCATCAGCACCACCATGCAGACCGGCCTCTGCGACTGGAGCGCCAAGTACTTCGCCCAACCCGTCATGAAGGTACCCCCGGCCCCTTCACCCGTGGAAACCCCCCCCCCCCCCGACTGTGTGGGCCAGATCACAGGGGCTGCTTTATGTAATAGGCTGTTTGTGATGCGTTCTCTAGATGCCCTGTTCCCTGTGTATTATGAAACGCCTAGGGGGGCGTCTATGAGAGTAATAACAGCAGAGATTGAGCACTGTAGTAAGCCAGGTATTTCAGATTGATCTCTCTCTTCGTTCCCAGCATCATTAGGCCTGCTATAGCTATTTGTTTTACGGCAGAACTTCATTTAATGCCGTCTTGTCGAGTAGCCTGTGTGTTTGTTTATAGAGACATGGTGTTGCGGGTAATTTGTGTTTTGGTATCTAATTGTGTGTGTTTAGGCTGCATGTGGGTAATTTGTGCGTCTGATTGATTGTGTTTGAGTTAGTATGTGTGGGTGCAGACTGATTAAACCCACAGACCAGTCACGCTACAGCCCTGATGTATCACTGCCTGCCATTGGCTCTGCCTCCCTCCCACCATCCTTCTATCCGTCTCTCTCTGGCCGCATCGCAGCCTCCTGAATGCCACGGCTCTGTAGATTGCATCCCCCTCCCCCGGCATCCCAGCTCTCGTCTTTACAGACCTGTCGCATGGAAACCGTTTCCATATCTAACGTCAGTCTGCAGTGCTGGACCGCTGCCCTGACAGTCGGAGGTGGAGGTCCGGCGCTTTAGCCCCTTCAGGCCCTGCCCTGTGGGCCGATGATCTCAGTACTCTCAGTACTCTCAGTACTCTCAGTACTCTCAGTACTGTCGGTGTTTCCCTGGGCGTCCTCTGTGTGTCTCTTCCTTTCTGCTTCTGTTATCGGAGCAGGAGGGGGAGGACGGGAAGCGGCTATTGCAGGTCTGCGAGGCGTGCGGCGTTCCAGGCGAGAATCTCGTTTTCACGCTGCGTGTTCACGCCGTCTCGCCCTCTCCCTGCGGTGGCGGGTCCCTCCACCGGTTTCACAGAACTCCGCTGAAGCCGTCGGTCGGCCGGAAGCTGCAGTCACGACGACCCGTCAGCACGGGCATTGCCGCTGATAACGGGGTGCTCTTCCTCCCTCTTCCTCCCTCCCATACACTACCTTATTGTAACTAACTCTAGGGGGCTGATTAATGCAACCCTCCCCCCCCCAGCATCTAATACCGGCGGGATGATTAAAATCTACACCCAAAGGGGGAGGGGCCATGTTGGGGGGGGGGGGCACCAGAGCCCATTATAGACCCGCACATGTTATTACCCAGCCTGGCGCTAATGCTAACACGCGCCGACATTTCGGATGTAAAGGGTCCTCCGGCTAAAATATGCAGTCTGATCCTTCCCACTCAGCGTAATTCATTTCCGCTTAATATGGAAGTATTAAGTATCCTTCTCCGCAGGATCTAATACTGTACCGCTGAGAAGGTGCTTTTCTAACATAGCGCACTGTGTAGGTTGCGCAGGGGAAGGACAGGGCATTCTATACAGTGAGACTGTTGGGAAATGATCAGACTAAATGCTAATATGCTAGCTTAGCATATCGGACCCTGTCCTGGGCTCGTCCCACATGGAGTTCCCCCCTATATCATGGGAACCCTAAATCATTACCGTCTAGTTAAGAAGAGTCTCAGTGGCCTGCTGGAGGGAGCATCTGCCCCACACCCCCTTCATTTACCTCATTACCACATCTTTCTTGCACCAAGGAGTTTCTTGGAGAAAGAAAAGAGAACACCCCCCCCCCCCCCCCCATTGTAGGCACTGGAGGCACTCCTTTACAGATTCTGATCACCAATCACAAACGGAAGTAGCAGAGCCATAATGGGGTATTAAAATATGCAGTTTCCTGATTTACGCCTGTTACACACTGCAATGATAGAGCCGTAATGGAGTAATGACTCACAGCAGCGGAATGCCTTACCAGCGGTCTTCTCACTGTAGCTAGGTGCTGTTTGGTGACTCTCCCACCTGTGTGTGTGTGTGTGTGTGTGTGTGTGTGTGTGTGTGTGTGTGTGTGTGTGTGTGTGCGTGTGTGTGTGTGTGTGTGTGTGCGCGTGCGTGTGCGTGTGCGTGCCCTTCTCTTTATGGATGCATATCCGTTTCTGCTTATGAAACCTGTTGCTTGTTTTCATGCTGTGGTCTGCGGTAATATTAATTAGGCTCGAATGCAGGCCCCGCGCTCCACACTAAGGTCCCAGCCGGCAGGGAACGCGTCCCATTGGCCGGCTACATCCTCACGCTCGCACCCTCAGCCTCTTGCTGCTTCTGGCTCCTTTGCAGATGCCCGAGGAGCACGATGTGGAGAGTCAGGTGAGGAAGGAGAGGGAGTGGAGGTTCCTGAGGAATGCCCGGGTCCGGAGGCAAAGCCAGCGCATCATGCAGAGGGGTGAGGGAGACAGCGGCGTGGGGGGTGGGGGGGGAGGGGCTGTGCTGTCAGACTTGCGTTAATTGGAGGCCAAAGCAGCCCAGAGCGAGTCTCTGGCAGCCCTTTGGAGTTGAAAGACTCCGGGGGGGGGGGCTCCCTTTCCGGCTCCCCCGTCTGATGTCAGCATGGTAGTCAAAGAGAATGCCTGAGATGTCCACGTTAGCCGCCGCCCCCCCCAATGCCCCCCCCCCTCCCAGCACAGCACGCTGTTGCAATGGCGTCAGTGCTCCGGTCCTCCCTCATGCTTCCCCCTCAGACCCCCACCCCACCCGGCTTCGTGCCGAGCCTGTGAGATACTTCGCTGCTGCCCTACTTTCGTTCTTCTTCAGCTCCTGCAGAGACTCATGACTAGAGATCAGAATATTCTGGAACATTAAAAATGGAGTGACTCCTTCTCTGTATCGCTTCTTTTCATTCATGAAATCCCAAGGTTGTAACGTATGAACATGAGGTATTTAAGTGGAGACCCCTTAACGTTTCAATCTAATTTCTTTGCTGCATTTAAAGCTATCACATGTTGTCGTTATTAGTTGCTGTTGTAGTTTTGACTTAGAAATCTTTGATGAGATTGATAGGGAAGTGTGACATTTGGGTAGCTTTCAGCAGTAGGTGGAAGTTCTCGATGGTGACTCCATAGTGCACATCACACGGGATCAGACTTGGGGTCCTCTTACAAATGTCAGTATCTACAACAGGATGTGGCTTTAAGTGCCGCTAGTCCATTTAAAGGAGACGGGTAACGTCCTATATCTTTGCACGTGTGTGTGTGTGTGCGTAGGCATCACTCGCCTTGATGACCAGATCTTCATCAACCGCAACCCTGGGGTGCCCTCAGTGGTCAAGTTCCACCCCTTCAACCCCTGCATCGCGGTCGCAGACAAGGACAGCATCTGGTGAGCAGTCTGTCAGACCTGTAGCCCCCCACCCCCACCCCCCAGGCAACATGTGATGTCGTAGAGCAGCGGTGATTTCACATGCAAGCAGGCATCCGCTCTGCTTACTCACAGTAATGACTCCTGGATTCTCTATCCCCCCGCCCCAACCCCCAAGCTTCTGGGATTGGGAGAAAGGCGAGCGGCTGGACTACTTCTACAATGGGAACCCCCGCTACACCCGCATCACGGCTATGGAGTACCTTAACGGGCACGACTGCTCTCTGCTCCTCACGGCCACAGGTGAGGGCTTCGAGCCGCTATGGGACGGTGCCCCCTGCAGGCCATGTGAGTGTACGCATCCCGAAAGGACTGAATCGCTGTCTCCTTTGACCGTCAGCTTAAACAAAGCGTGGAAGCGTCCCCGCCAAACAAAATCACATGCTGGCAGCTTTTTACGGGAACGCTGAGACGGCATGTTTGGAGTCTTTTAACTCCTCTCTGTTTACCCAGAATCAGGTCTTTTTTCTCACCCTGCAAAGGGGATGGAGAGGAACTGGGGGTTGATCCTCATTATGCAGTGAGCGTCTCCCTCCCCCTCCCCATGGTATTGTGTTGGTGGTCTCATCCTCATTACTCAGCTCATGTTTGATCCTCCGCGTGGCTCTCAGTGGTGGTTTTTCCTCTTTAGAGCCCCTCCTGGATCTGTGGCTTGGACCTCGTCTATATTTTTTTTGACCTTTGACCTCTGAGAAAGAGGTTTAAGATCTTCCACACGGTGCCCTCATTCACTCACTCGCTGTTCCCCATTTAGAAACATCCGTGTCGTTGGCTATGTTGGGAATTAGTATTCGTTAAGCAGGACGATGGTTTCTGACAGTACGTTCCGGCACGCTGTGCTGGTATCCCTGCAGCCTTTGGCAGCTGGCGTTTGTGATTAGAAACACAAAGGGTCAACATATGTGTAGTAAAGGAAACGGTGAATATGGATGTGTTAGCCTGTAATTTATTTTTAAATCATTATGTAAAATTACTGTTTAAAATTGAAATTTTTTATTTTAATTTTTTTAATTTTCAAAAATGTACATGCATTTCGGTGCAAAGTTGCCCTCTAGCACCAGTTTAAATTCTACATCTCTTTTTTTCAGCAGAATTTTAGCATAAGTGGTTTTTAAGGGGCTATAGGCTGGGGGGGGGCGGATCCTGTATCAGCAGGTGATATCAGGAACGATGGCTATGCCCAACTGGGCAATAGACCCCTTACCTGGAGGTGCTGGGGAAAGTGAGCTGTAGTAATAGGCTGCCTACCAGCAGGGGGTAGCGTTTTACACCGCTGGCAAGGCTGTTACAGCTGACTGATGGACGTTGTTACATTACCGTGCAGTGTTATCAGAACAGTAGAAATCATTTCAACTCAAATTTTGGCCAGTCCCTGATAAAAATGGCCCATGACGATTCAGGGAATGCCTTCAGCACTGTCCGTTTCGGTCTTCGTGCCACTTTTACTGGGCCCAGCTGACCCGCTCTTCACTTCATCATGTCCAGGCCAGCACTGAGGCCTTGGGGAACAGCAGCCAAGTCCTGGGCTTTTATTTTGATGTTTTCGTTTCACATACCTAGATGGGTTATTCCATTTGGTTTCGAGGGGTGTTTCCCCATTCCCCCAGTGCCCTAGAGTGGAATAGGCTGTGCTGATGGGGTTTCCACTTACAGGTGGCTGCGCCTCTTCCTTGAGGATTTGTTTCCCCGCTGGTTTGGTTGGTGTAGTTTTGACGGAAGAATCCAGAAGCCGTTCGGTGTCTCGCTTGTGGGAGGTGGAAGAGAGATCCGCTACGTTGGCAAAAGTCCCAACTCTGCCAGATAAAGGTCTCCACTTTAATGTAAGAGGGGGAAACTTTTCCTCATAGTTTGAGTTTTTGCAGCTTGATACCGATCTTGAGCAGAAAACAATCATGGTGACCTTTAGCCAGATGAGCATTAGCCTCGTTACACCAAGCTGCCAGTTGTTGCCATTCCTGAGTTAAAAAGCCCAACATTTCTCACTTGGGCAAACGCCAGTTCCTGGCTGAGACTGTGAGCTGAGCAAGCAGGTTAGACAAGTGAGCATCATGGGTCCCTCTGCAGGCTGTCTCAGTTCGTTATTTACCCCCCCAGATAAACCTGAGCTGGCCAGAAATGCAGGTGATTACATTTACTGCTGTGTTACTCTTCAGCACAGAGGCATTTTCACGAAAGATGAAAGCGTCACAGGCCTAACGCGCTTATAAATAAATAAGTAGCTCTCAAAAAATAATGCCCGGCCACATTTGTAAACAGTGTCTGTACCTACTCTTAATCTTCACATTTTGGACAACTGAATCCAGTAAATGTGGTTTATAGCTGCAAATGGGTGCAGAAATGTCAGCATTGAAGGAAACCAAGTGATTCATATTAAAATTTGTGTCCTGCCCCACCCTGGACTGAACCCGGTCACTTCAGTCTTCCAGCGCCCCAATTTTGCCACTTTTAGTGATGCAGAGAATATGCTGTGCGCCACAGATTTGTTCTAGAACCTTCGCTGTCTCTGATTTCACTACAGCACTTGGAGTCAATGCAATCTGTGCCTTGCTCTTAAATATATTAGCCTAAGGTTTTGAGCTCTCTAATGGATACAAATGGATACGTTTAAACTTATTTAATTATCATTTTAGTGGCACCAACCCTTTTAAAACCTGAGCACTGGTTTTTGCCAAATAAATCATTTTAATTTGGTTTACTTTCTCTCATAATTTTGAATTTGAAACCTATTTTGTCATATGAGGAAGCCTATTTAATTTTTTCTGATCAAAAGCTTCCATTGTCAGCTGTAAAGTATATAATGGCTAAAATATGAATTCAGCCTTTTAAAACCATTTAGCTATTTATGTCAGAAGTGTTTTGAGCTTTAATTTTTTGTAATATTATGAAGGATTGTCAACCCCCTGGCAATATAAGAAAATGGGTAATTGTGTTTAAAACTGACGTGCAGTGGAATTTGGATGGCGGAATGAAGTTTTAGATCCAGAATGTGGGACTGATGGGTAAGATCTCACAGGACCTGCTGGTGTGGTTGGGTTAAGGGGCTGATGGGTAAGATCTCACAGGACCTGCTGGTGGGGTTGGGTTAAGGGGCTGATGGGTAAAATCTCACAGGACCTGCTGGTGTGGTTGGGTTAAGTGGCTGATGGGTAAAATCTCACAGGACCTGCTGGTGGGGTTGGGTTAAGGGGCTGATGGGTAAAATCTCACAGGACCTGCTGGTGTGGTTGGGTTAAGGGGCTGATGGGTAAAATCTCACAGGACCTGCTGGTGTGGTTGGGTTAAGGGGCTGATGGGTAAAATCTCACAGGACCTGCTGGTGGGGTTGGGTTAAGGGGCTGATGGGTAAAATCTCACAGGACCTGCTGGTGGGGTTGGGTTAAGGGGCTGATGGGTAAAATCTAGTGGGACAGATCCCTCTGCCTGTTAGGAGTGGGGGGGGGGGTGGCCTGCCAAGGGCCCGTCCAGCTGACGTACCTCCCTCTACCATCCCAGATGACGGTGCCTTGCGGATCTGGAAGAACTTTGCTGACCAGAAGAACCCTGAGATGGTGACGGCCTGGCAGGGCCTTTCAGACATGCTCCCCACCACCAGAGGTCAGAGTCCGCGCCCCCACCGCAATCACCGGCCCACAGCCAATCCAGCAGCCCAGGCCCGTTGTCCAGGCGAAGGTCCGGTCAAACCACCTTTCCACAGACCCAGAATTCCAGACTCCAGGAATCATTTCCTCTCTCCTTACAACCATTCTTCCATTATTCTCTTGCTTCAACCCCCCCCCCCCCCACCCCCATCCCATCTGCATTCTCAGCATCACATCCTTGGGAAATCCTTCTGTTTTGGCACTGCCAAGCCATCGGCGGGAAGTCAGTGTGGCAGCATAGATGGATAAACGCTAATATAGCATTCCACACGCCTTGGAATAATTCAAACTGCTGTTTGATACCTATTTAATCCTGTATAAATCCACGCTTTACCCGGAACCACAGGACAATGTAACTGTGTTAACATGAACCATTCTGCTTTTTTGGGGGGGGGAGTAATAAAGCCGGGGCATTAACCAGGTCCAGAGTCAGAGCCAGAGGCCAGGGGCTTCCCTGTTTTATTGGTCTGCTTGTCCTTTGCAGTCCTGCTGGAAACAGACAGATCCCATTGCAGCCGAAAGCAGCTGTCCTCACGCCCGCCGGATGCCATAGTGCCGCCGGTGACATATCAGAGGGTGCTCGGGACGCCCTTGGCTCTCGAAAGGGTGGGGGGCGGAGGTGGCTCAGTTGTGCTCCCCTGATTTTGAAAGGTCAGGCCTACCTGAAAATTAGCGCCCCCCACCCCCACGGTTTAAGAGACAGGGTAGGGGGTCTTTAGACTGGGAGCTCAGGAGTATCGAGATGTTAGAGAGACCTTGGGGTGGGTGGCGACGACCAGTGCAGAAATGAGGCTCTTTGTCTCACACACTCACATACACACACACACACACACACACCCGTAAAAGCTTCTCAGACCTGCCTTTTCTTTCTTGTGTTTATTCATACCTTTTGCGTCTTCATTTTGCATGCCTTATTTATTTTTTTATTCCTGTTTGTGCTGATTTGTTTTGTCCCCGTGTAAAAAAGCACAGTGCAAAATGCAGTTTCCCACACCGCAGTCATTCCGCTGCCAGTTACCCGGCATCACTATTTATGCCCGGCTCTTTGCCATCATCAGCCGGAGCGGCCGAATCGTTAAGCGTTTCTCCACGTGAGATTGATGGTGCCGATGGCTGAGATTTATAGCCGCTCTCTCCACTCGCAGCCTTTCCAATTAGCTTTTGATTAGCTCAGAATGAGCTTTGCAGTAGTGCACGCTTGTGACGGGACTCTCCGCCCCAGCGGCATGCTGGGAAACTGCAGCTTTGTTCCTGCTTTTTCATGAGCGTGGGTTCTGTTGCTAACGGAGTGGTTTCCTCCGGCTGATGTACTGACCCGCTTGCCCCCTACCCCCCCATCCCCCAACCCCTCTCTACCCCCCCCATCCCCCAACCCCTCTCTACCCTCCCTTTCATAGGTCTGGCCAGAAGGGTCTCAATCTATCTTGACAGGAGTAAGCAGGGAGGTGAGTGCTTCCATCTTTTCTTTCTCCCTCCTCCTCTCTCCCCCCCCCCCCCCCCGTCTCTCCCCCCCAACAGCCCTCTAATGTTTGTGTTTATGCTGCATTAAAACAAAGGCAGTTTGCTGGTTTTCCTCCTCACTTTGCCCTCCTTCATTTTTTTTTCTTCAGTACTGCACCCCCTCCCTTGCGCCCCCATGTTTACTACACTTATTTCAGTCCCTAGGGAAACCAGGCCGGGATAGAGGATATACCGCTCGACTGTCGCAGATAGAAATATGGCCATCTCTCAGGAGGACCTCACAAACACCATTAGCCCTTCTTCTTAATATTTAGGTCTCTCTGCCTCAGCAGTATTGTTCCCCAGTCCCCCCCCCCCATTTCTCCATTCCCTTGGACAGTGTTTTTCATAAATCCCACAATGCCCTGCTCTCTTCAGAAGCCTGCACCCCTGTATGCCAGCAGTGTGTGAGATGGTGAAATGATGACATGGGGGGGGGGGGGGGGGGGGGCCTGTGGTCTGAAGCCCGATTTGCATGTGTTTACCCCCCCCCCCTTTCCATTTTGAGTGTCTTCTCTATGCTCTCCAGCTAATTACTTGCGGTTTTGGAGGCAGTCAGTCACGTGACTGATCGTGGTGAATGGAAATGCACACCCTTAACCATTGCCTGCCTCATCATCCCCCGTGGGGGGGTGTGGTTAGATGAAGCAGGCCGGGTCCGGGGAGAGAAAGGCTTCTACATATTATCAGGGAGTTGGGGGACGGTGGGGGGTCCTACAGTTACACGGCTGAAGCCAACCTGACTGCACTAGCACCTGTGGCCCTCTAGGGGGCAGACTAGAACTGATGGTCTCTGAAATGGAAGTTTGCCCCTAGCCTGAAGTGAGAAATGCTGTTGGCTCTGTGGTGTGTTACCTTTTTCACATGTAAGCAGAGCTGCAGAAACAGCAAGTTTTCTACAGAGACCGCGCGCCCTCTCTCTCCCTCTCTCGCCCTCTCTCTCCCTCTCTCTCCCTCTGATTTATGTATTTCCTTAGATGTCACAATGTCACCATTGATTTCCAGCTCTGGCCAGCCTCAGCACCGGTGCTGCGTACAGGAATGCTGTTTATTCCGCAGCCTTAAGTTCATCTCGAGTGTGCAGGTCCAGGCCTGGAGTGGGCCAGGCTCCCCCCCCCGCCACCCCAGAATTTAATTTCTTCACAGTAACCTCATGTTCAAAGCCGCTGCTCCGCCTTTCGGACGCCAGGCGGGACGTGGATTTTCCTGGAGGCTAGAAGCACTGGGCCTGACAGCGGCTGAGAGTTAAACTGGCAGAAGTTGATTCTGAATGATGGCCGACTCCCGCTGTTTCAGACGCACGTTTATGAGATCTAACAGCCTCTGTAGGGCTTCCCGCCTGTATTGTGTCCCTAACCTGGGACAGCTGTTTGTTCAGACCCAGTCCTGTACATGAGGCCATCTCTGCTGGGGGGGGGGGGGGGGGCTAGCGTCCCCTGTGCTTCCCGGTGTGTAAATAAAGGCGGTTGAATCAGAACCTATGTCCGAAATGAAGCAGATTGGCTGGTAAGAGAGCAGAGGCGATGGCGCTGTGATCCTGACGATCCTACGGCGGAACTTGGATTGCGGGTGCCAGGGGGCGCTGTCAGGCCACGCTGTGCATTTCCAGAAACACCCCACGTTTGGCGGCTTGCAGGAAAGCCAGAATTTGCCATATAGTAGGTTTGCTGTGCCACCTTGCCCCTAACCCCACTCCCCCTGGCCTGTGTGATATTGCAGGGTCTGATGGGAATGCAAACCTAATTTAGATCCAGCATTATTTGTGGATGGAGTCCTTATCACTGCTGGATGTGGTTTGCCCCTGTCGGGGTTCCACTTTGCCCCCTCGGTTAACACTGCAGTTAGGGGGCACTGGTGCGCTCGCTCTCGGCTGGGCGTGGAGGCACTGGGTGGCCTCGCCCCTGTCGTAAACCGCGTTGCAGTGAAACACACCACTGGGAGGTGCACATGGGCCAGACGGCATTATATACATCACACACCAGCGCCGCCCTGCTGTCACCCAGACAGATTTTTTACACACCTCATCTCTGCAGTCTCTTTAAACCGGGGAATATTTACTAACTCATTAACAGTTGAATCAAGCCGCAAAAAAAAAAACAGACCAAAAGGGACAGAAGGTTCTGGAGACGGTGTTCCATTTAACGAAAAACTAGTCATCATCCACTGTTATTAAACTTTACGTCGGTTTCGTTGATAAAATCATTCAGTACTTTGGTTTCTAATTGTCATTTAAATGCCATATTCAAATGTAGCTTGTATTGTGAAGAGTCTGAAGTGACTTTTACATTCTTCTACGCTGATGTGGTCTCGGTCTGCCTCGCACGCCGGCACACTGACGTCCGTGTTCCCTGGATCCATTGTCTTGTGCGGCGTGTAATTTTCTTACTGAAATCGACTCAGGCCACTGAGGTTCCCCATCCGCGCTACCAGGCTGCAAATTGCCACAAAGGCTCTATTAAAATTAAGTAGAAATTGGACTGAATGATGAGAGCGAGAGAGAGCGAGAGAGAGGGAGCTGTAAACAAACACACTGCATAGTAATGTTAGCGCTTTCCTCAGTCGCCGTGGTGCGGTCCGGGAGATGCAGGTCACTGTCTCGCTGGGTGTCACCCCTTTAAAAGTGACACTCGTTTAGGCGGAGCTGTGGTGTAAAAACAGATGGCGCTCCGTATAAATGGCCTCAATAAAAACCAAAGGGGCGTGTATGTAAATACAGCAGGATGCAGCAGTACAACTTCCCCGGGCGGGAGGGGCCGTGAACCTGTCGCCCTTCCGGCTGGCCTCACAGGGGGCAGCAGCGCTCGGCTTGACTGGGTTCACGCCTGCGATCCGGTCAAACATCCTTTTGACAGTGGTTGAGCTATGGCGCCACCCACTGGCTTGGAGACTCTTCCAGGTAGAATTTTTTTTTCTTATTAATGAAAACCTTCATAATGCCTGTAAATTGAAATTCAGCCCCTCCCCCCATCCACATTTTCTACTAACCTGGTCTCTGGTATTGTTTCTAGAAGTTTCTTCTAGCTCTGCCGATGGCGTGGCATCTTCTGTGGTGTAACAGTCTGTCACAAAGGACTGCCCCCCCCCCCCCCCTTTCCTGCTCAGGTGCCGGGATGGTGGTGGACTGGGAGCAGGAGACGGGACTGCTTATGACCTCAGGGGATGTGAGGGTCATCCGCATCTGGGACACGGATAGGGAGATGAAGGTTCAGGTGGGTTCTCAGGGCGGGAGGCTGAGGACGGAAGCTGCCGGCTTATAGTCAGGGAAAACAGGGCTGTGCCATTCTCACAAATGTGGCGGGGATGAGATGCTATTTCCCGGTGACGGGCATTACCATTTTGCAGACCTTATATTTCAGGAAGGCTTTGACAATCATACATTTTATACTGTCTGTCTTGGGGGACAGTTTTGCACATTTTAGGAAGAATTTTTTTTACATAAATTTAGTTGCAATGTTGATATAGTCACACTGGGATTTAAAACCAGTAAAATCGCTTCAGGTTAAACATGAGGGTAGAAACGCAGTGCGTTTAGGAAAATTCACTGGGGTGATAACTGCAGTGTTACACTGCCCCCTCTGCCCCACTAGGACTTCCCCACGGGGGCGGATAGCTGCGTGACCAGCCTGTCCTGTGACCCCCACCGCTCGCTAATCGTGGCCGGCCTCGGCGACGGTTCAGTGCGCGTCTACGACAGGAGGATGGGCCCCAACGAGTGGTAAGATGCAGTCCATCTCTTCCCCACATGGGGGCGCCATCTGGGCGAATAGGCTGCTGATCAGTGAGCACACACACCGTAGAACCTCCCCTAGTGTCCATCGTGGCACACTTATGTGCACACCATGTGTTTGCACACCTACGCATGCAGGCAAACAATGTATTCCAGACTGTCCTCTATGCCGCTCACACACTTCTCTTAAACCTCCTGATTAAAAAGTAGCACAATTAAGCAATAACCCATCGCATGAATCTTTAACTGACGCTAATCTAACAGTTCCCAAAGGCAAACTGAAGTGGAGGTATTAGTTCTGCTCCCTCCTGTTTTCGGGGGTCTGTCACTGTCAGAAGGGAACTGCACTATGCATGCGCTATCAGCGCCACCCGGTGGTTTCATTTGGGAATTGCAGCCGCCTTGAGGAAGCCATTAGTAGCAGACCCCCACCCCTCACTGCAGAACAGAAGACCAGGAATGATTGTGCCTGTGTGTGCTTCCCTTGTATGCATGTATATTTTATAAGGCCCAGTTCCTGCTTTTCTCTACTTGACTCAGTCTTCCTGTCTGCGTCCACAGCCGCATCATGACGTACCGCGAGCACGGCGCCTGGGTGGTGAAGGCCCACCTACAGAAGGAGACGGAGGGCCGCATCATCAGCGTCAGGTACACAGCCCCCCCTGCACCCCCCTGACCCCGGCTCACGGGCTTCGCGGCGACAGCCGTCATTCGTCTGTAATCTGGAGGCGCTAAAGACTGACGCAGCGTCAGATGGTTTAGGAAAGACTGGACTGGCAAGCCGCCATACTGTCAGAGGCCACAAGGAGGCAGTCACATACTGGGTAGCTGTGGGAGGCTCTCAGTGGCTGGATCCCACTAATCCCCACTCCTGGGATTACTCCAGAGGCATGCTGGGGGATTGATGGCAGCCTAACTTGGTCTAGCAGCAGGGATCTCTTCATGCTTCATTGGACGCTGCTGTAGACGGCCTCCCGTAATGAGCGAGTGTCCACCTGTCACACGAGGACAGTCTGCCTTTCTCATGGCACCTTTGTTCCATTGTTGCCGAGTCACTGGTAGCAACTGCACAGTCATGCGCCCTCTGCTGTCTGCTTGTGGTTCCTTCCCCGTTTAAGGGTCTTAATCTTACGGTGCGGCTGCCAATTCCCGGCACAAACGCACCCATGGGGAACGATGAGGTCACAGTGGTATGGATGAATGTTAAGGGATGTTGAGAATTTTTTATTTATTTTTTTTTGGTAAACTGATCATCCAGTTGCAAAAAAAATCATTAAGAATGTGGTTTGTTTGTGTGCGTCTGCCCATCTTCCATTCCTCCTGTCCATCCCAGCGTAAACGGAGATGTCCGGTTCTTTGAGCCAAGGATGTTGGACTCGGTGAACGTGCTGCAGACAGTGAAGGGGTTGACTGCCTTGGACATCCATCCACAGGCCAACCTCTTTGCCTGGTGAGTCATCCGGGGGAGGCCAGCATGCGCTGTCACACGGTGTTAGCATATTCCTGGGAACAGAGGTGTCCGAATGTTTCTCAGGCTCTGAGATCACTTTGTTGCTGAAGAGTTTTGGACAGAGTCCTGCCGGCTGCTCTGTGGTCATGTATGAGTGCTGTGGGATGGGAGTAGGGGTTCATTGCTGGGGGAACAAACTCGGCCCCATGAAGGCCTGGATGTCACTGGTGTTGACTGTCCCCTCCTGTCCCCAGTGGTTCCATGAACCAGTTCATCGCCGTGTACAGCTCCAATGGGGACGTCATCAGCAACATCAAGTACTACGATGGCTTCATGGGCCAGCGGATCGGGGCCATCAGCTGTCTAGCCTTCCATCCCTACTGGGTACCGAGTTTTTGCATCAAACTGGTTTTTCTGGGTGCCCGTCGGTTTGTGTGCCTGTCGCTGGTTAGCTGGCCGAATGTTTGTTCCTCTGTCCGTCTGTGACTGGTCCGCGTGTATTGGTAGCACCACCGGAGCATGATTGGATGAAATCACAGGTAATGAGACAGCCCTCCGCAGCCCAAGTCAGACTGCACCCGTGTCTGACTCCGCCCCATTCGACCCCACCCGTGTCTGACTCCGCCCCATTCGACCCCACCCGTGTCTGACTCCGCCCCATTAGACCCCACCCGTGTCTGACTCCGCCCCATTCGACCCCACCCGTGTCTGACTCCGCCCCATTCGGCCCCGCCCGTGTCTGACTCCGCCCATGTCTGACTCCGCCCATGTCTCCCCTTGCAGCCCCACCTGGCCGTCGGCAGCAATGACTACTACATGTCCATCTACTCAGCTGAGAAGAGGCTGAGATAACGTCAAGCAGCCCCCGGAACTACCGTGTAAATGACTTCTGATGTACATATGCAATTGTTACCTTGAATGTCTAGTGAAGGCTGCTGATGCTTATGTTATAATTATTATTATTGTTATTATTAATGTTATTATAATTATGGGCTATTTGATTGTAGACTTGGCTGTGCTGAGGAGTGTATATATTTAATTGCTTATATTGTTAATGGAGAGTTTAAGGTGGAGCCCGTTCGGCTGTGCCGGCCTGTGGCTGTCAGCGCTGGCACAGCTGGAGCATATGGGGGGGGGGGGACTGAACAGCAGCTTCCATCGCTGCCCCTCCCCCAAGGCCGGCCCTGCTGTTTCCTCAGTGTTTGGGTTCCAAGCCTTCTCAAGCCATCGTTGGAAGTGGAGCCCGATGGCTTCTTCGGTGGACCCACTGGGGCCGGGATGCCGGGGGCTAGAGCCTGCCTTCTGCTTTCTGCCCCCACCAAACACATGCCCCGGCCCACACCTGGCCATGGCCCGCCATCTGCTGTACCCCCTCACCCTAAACTTACACCCCCACCCTCTGCTGTGCCAAATGTGCTAATCTAGCCAGTGCTCCTTTCACCCACCTCCTTTAGTCTGTCTGCAGTGCACTGAATGTCTACCTTTCTGAGCCTTTATCCAGCCCTGCTTGCGCTGTAAAGCAATAAACAAGGTTTTGGTGTGTGGAGGCGGGTCTGGCGTCTGCCCTTATGGCCATTAAAGAGAGCTGCGGCATTTTAAACTGAACAAGGATGACCTTCCTCATCTGTCGTGATTCCGGAGTTAGCGTTGGCTCTGAGCTCCCTGCTACTGCCCTCGCCGTCCGAAATATTTGAAAGCTGGATGGTGTGTAGGAGGGGGACTCTGTTAACTTCTGGTTAAGCAGCTGAGCTGCTTTTGGCGCCCTCTGGGGGTCTGGAGGTGTCCTACACACCTTGTGCACCACTGCCTGCTATCTTCTTGCTCCCGACACAGTGACACACCTTAACCACGGACTCAAGACTGCAAATAACACCAAGATCTGAGCACTGGATGTGGGGCGACCACTGCACAGGCCTTCGTAGCGCCAGCTGGACCTTACAGCAGGCGTCTGCAGACCCCCAGCCTGCCGCCGTCTCCTACCAGGCCTTCTGCTACCTGGGAAGATGATGTGCATCACAGTACTTGTAGCATCACATGGGTATTAATTTATTTCAGTTACTTTTAAGCTAAGGTCTTGATTTTAAGTGCAGGAATTGATTTCATAGCAGAGCAGCGAGGTGAGGAAGTGCCCGGTTTTAGAGAGAGTGGCAGAGCGTAGACTGTCCAGCCTGGGCCCCCTGAAAACACTGGGTGCTGTCACCTTTCCTTGGGATCTTCTGACTCTGCATCTCCACAGGTCCCCGATCTTTCTGCTACCCGTCTGAGCATTACCTTTAAATTCATGAATTATAGTCTCCCTCGTTCAGTTTCTGCAACTGTAGACGCAAAACTGTACAGCAGAAACGAGACAGAAGGGGCTTTTTAAATACCTTAACCGTGGATTAACCACGCTGATCCTTTCAGCCAACTGAGGGTAAAATCCTTGCCTGGTTGTAATGGTGTTCTAGACTTGCTTACTCCAAGTGATACAGTGTTCCTGATGAATGTAGGAACATGTTTTTTTTTTTTTGTTTTGTTTTCATGATGTATGATTTCTGGTATGGCTTTTATTTTTAACCCTTTTCCGCCTTTGCAATTTTATGTTTTTAATACATCTGTCAATGGCATCCTCGGTCCATGGGGTAAATGGGCTGTGAAATGGTCAACGGGGTCCTTGTCTGTCCCATGGACGTGCTGCCTCTGGCCCGCTCTGCTCAGCTGTGCCCTTTGAGGAATTGGAGGATAACGCTAACCGCCGAAATGAACACTGAACATTAATGATAATGGACTGCACTATCAGTCTTGCCCACTTCCGCTCTCTGGTTCCCCCCAAGGGAAGGAGGTGTTATTGCAGCCGCACCTCTTCGGCAAACCGGCAGCCTACTCAGAAACGCATCTTTAACATCTCGCTCTGAGTTTTAATATTTTAGACAAAGACTTTAAAATAATAGAATGAAATGAAAACAATCAGGTGTTATCTGTGACTGTAGATTGCTTTGCCAACCATGGTTTATAAGACAGAATAAAGACATTGAAATAAACCAAATGCACAAAACCAAGTTTCTGCTTTTTAATCCTCTTCTCTACCTTGACAGACTTTTCGAAGCAACCATGTACATGCATTAGTTTTCTGTCCCTGTACTGTATATGACTAATGGAATTCTACCAAGAGGCTGCCACAGGATGTCAGTATGAATATGGCCAGCAGGGGGCAGTGATGCTCCCGTGGGAAGACTGCACAAAATATGTGGCAATGATCAAAGTAGATCTCATCACATTATAAAGAAAGTAAAAATGGTTTGGCTATGTAGGTGTATAATAATAAATTACAGTCCGCAGTATATAGCAGCATAATACCTGTCACTTCCATATTAGGGGGTTTGAATTCCCTGCTCTGTGTGTGTGAAAGAAATCGGCATGTTCCCCCTGGGTCACGCATGTTTTCTTCAGGTACTCTGCGGTTTCCTCCCACAGTCCAAAAAATATGTTGTTAACCTATTTGGCACCTCTAAATATCCTGTGGTGTTTGTGTATGTTGTGGGAGTAGAATCTGTGATGTTGCAAGGCATGCTGGGAATTGGTGTCAAGTGGAGGTAGCTGACTTGTCTGTAAGACAAAGTTGAGGTGTATGTGTGTGTGGCATAAAGCTTAAGACATATAACAAGCAAATGTTAAGAGGACGCGGTGTTTGCAGAGCTGTAAGTTTTATTTATAAAACAGAGGTTGACCAAAGAACTGTATGACAGTGTTTCCCAATCCAGTTCTCAGGGATCCACAGACAGTCTACATTTTTGCTCCCTCCCAGCTCCCGATAGTGCACTACTTTAAAGACCCCCTAAGCCAAATAATGTTTTTATTCATCATTTTTTCCCATCACTTTGTCCCCCCTGGACTGAGGACCAGTGATGACCATTTCAGGTCCAGAAGATACAGATCCAGACCAAATTGTTTTTTTATTTTATTTTTATCAACCAGTTGACCATAAAGAGTCACAGAGTAGCTACTCAACTGGTTGGTGAAAACAGTTGTAGGTTCTGGACCTGAAGTGCCCGACATTGCCAAGGATCCTGTTAGCAGATAATTTAAAACTATCCAGAAATTTCATGTACTCCCTTCTTAGGACCTGGACAGAGAGTAATTCAACCAATCTGTAGGGTTATTTGTAAACTGTAGACTATTGCTAAAAGCATTTGATAAAGGCTAGCAGTATCTTAGGTTACAGTGGCAATTGAAATTGGTGACCAAGAGATGTTTTTGTGATATACAAATTCAAAGTTATTCTGACATGAATAGAAGATACAGTAAAATCCAGTTATAATGGACTTCAAGGGACCTGGCAAAACAGTCTATCTCCCAAAGTCCATTATATCCAGAGTTGCTGTTTGCCCAGAACACAACTACAGGACACCATTTACTCATGCCACACCCCAGCAGACCCACTTGTGGTATAGATTATTATATTGTACATGTAGTAATACAACTTTACCTGACCAGATGCGTGACTATTAGTAATCCCGACTACGTACGTATCTGCGCTGTATATCACCGGCACGCCACGCGCCTTGTAGGCGGAGCCTGCATGTCCGTTATAGCCGAACAAAACTACAGCTAAAAGCAGCCCTGGGGACTGAATTGTTGGTCCGTTATAAGCGAAATTCCATTATATGCTAGTCCGCTATATCCGATGCTTTTTCTGCATGTTCTTAAAGGTGCACGGCTGGGACCAGCAAACCTCGTCAGTTATAGACGAGATTCCGTTATAAGCAAGTCCACTCTAACGGGATTTTACTGTATGTATTTTAATCATATTTCATCAGATATTTCATCAAAATTAGAGAACGATTTGTTATACTTGGCAATTTTTGGACCTAATCTGAAATATCTGGTAACCCAGTTCTATTTGGCAACGTTTGGCAGGCATTTTGCATGATGGTGGACCTCTCCAGGTTGACAAAACCCTGTATTGTCAGGCTGGTCAGATGAAGGCTGATGGGATGATTCTCTTAGCCACTGGATGAAAAGTTAGTTGTTCAAATATTGAAGCTATATAACACGGTTATTCAAATCGAGGTCTGAGCACTGCTGGTTTTCCAGCCTTCCTTTACCTGTGAGCCAAGTGTGAAGCCTCTGACCAATCAGAATCAGTAATTATTAACCTAACTACCTGGGAGAACTGAAAACAAGGCCTGGATTTGGAATCGAGGTTCAGATTTGAAGAACCCTGCTGTATAATAAAGGTAAGACATTCAAGTCCAGAAAAGGCTGCTTGCCCACACATGATGAGCATGCCAGTGAACAGGATGATACGGAGAACCTCGTGGGGGTTCGGTTCTGCAGCTGGAATTGCTCGCCATGTTAGTTCTAGCCAGGGCAAGGACTTGTCTTGAGAGGGTCCCGTCATCTGGGACAATGTGGACTGGAAGCCCACTGCAGGGTGAACGAGCCACTTAGCAAGGAGAATGATAAGGCTAGACTAGCCCTTTGCCGAGGAGCATGGTCTAAAGTTAATTTCAGTGATGGAAACAGGTTTAATTTAGTTGGTTCAGGTGGGAATCATTATTTGTGACATTGAATTAAAGAAAGACTCCACCAAAAGTGTGTGAAGAAGTCAGAAAAGTTGGGAGGGCTTAGTGTCATGGTGTGGGGTATGTTCTCTGCGGCAGGAGTCTGGCCTCTCGTACGGCTATGTGGTGAATGCTAATGAGCGTCAGAACCTCCCTCAGCAACACGCGGCTCCTTCCTTAGTAGCATCCGCCAGTCATTTTGATACAAGACAGTGCCCCTTACCACACTGCAAAAGGGGTGAAGCAGCTTCTCGAAGCTGAGGACATCACGATGATGACGTGGCCAGCCCAGAGTCCTGATCTGATCCCTACCAGGAATCTCTGGAAGGTAATTGGCGGCAAAATTATGGCAAACAAACCCACTACAGTTCCCAAAATGTGGAAGAAACTGGAAGATGCAAGGAAGAAAATGGTCAGAGCAGTGTGAGAAAGTGATGATGTCCTGCGGGCGCTGATGCGGCAGTCATTTAAAGCAAGGGCCTCTATGCTTCCTATTAATTTCTGAAAGTTATAATCATTTAAAAAGGTTGACAGAATTCATTTGTAGGCTTCTTGCAGAAAAAAAAAACTGTTCTCTAATTTTCATTGCATGCCTTTAAATTTCTTGCCTAAACTATTTATTTTGTGATGTGGCATAACTTTCACTGATGAAACAGGATTAAAATACATCTTTTCTATTCATGTTAGATATATTTGAATTCAGATAACTGTGACTTTGTATACCACAAAAACGTCTCGTTCTCTAATTTTGATCACCACAGTATACAGCTAGAAAAGCTGCATGGAAGTTTTGTAGATGTAGGAGAAGACATAGAAGTTAAAGGCATATCAAAGTCAATAAGCTTGTGATCCGAAAAATCAAACATAGATCTTCAATATTCACCGATAGGCATCCGAGAGGATAAAACAATATCCAGTATATGACCACAGCTGTGATTTGGTGCCTTGACCAAATGGGTTAAATTGAACGTCTCAATGTGAAATGAATCCTGAGCCATACCCTCCTGAGATCCCACCCATTCATGTCCATTGCAGTGGACATTTTGTTTTTGCATCTATCTTTTCACTGATATTAGGAAACGTATTTATTCCTGTTGTACACTAAAGAGGACATGCTGTGAAATTAAAAATCAAAATTGTAAGATGTCTTGTTTCCTCCAAAGACAAATAACCTACAATTGAAGGACACTTTTTTCCTTGGGTCTCAGGAGGATAGGGGTTTGAAGGGCAGCATGCATGAATGTTGAAATCACCCAGGGTCCACAGATTGTCAGCCATAAGACATGAAAAAAATCATGAATAAAAACAATGAACAATGGAGCAATGAACAATGGCCCATAACCTTCAATCACTGTACTTCAAATGGATTTAAACACATCAGTTTCTAATTTAAAACATTGAAAACGTTTTTCAAAAATACTGCAACTCCCCCACCTTGGCCAGACAGTGCTTAAGAAGTTATAAGCTGGGTGGTGAAGTTTCCAATAGGGCAGAAAAATCACCAGGACACAACCATGTCTCAATAACAAGCAGAAAGTTTAGGTTTTGTATCATTTAATACAAAAGTCTTACTTGCAAGAGACCTTCTGTTCAATAATGCTATTTGTGCCAGCTGTACTGCAGACTGGAAAAATCAATGCCCAGGTGGTGAGTATGCCATCTAGGTAACAAACTATTATCAGCAGTATCAATTGGCCCCTAAAGGGAAAGACATCGGTGGAGAGCATCAGCTCCAAAGAATGACGGGGAACCTACTATCCTCTACCGATTGGGGCTTTCGACGAAGCCACAGAAACCGCTTTCACCATAAGATGGGAATCCCCATAAGGAAGACGAGACACTATGCAAGTCTTACCAGAAATTATTTTAATAATGGGTCCAAAATGTAGTACTCCCTAGTGCGTACAATAGTAAATTTGTACATAATTTAGATGGTTTGTATATTACGTTAAAAGGTCTTGATAGAAAATGACAAAGCAATTTGCCATTCAAATTTTGCAGTACTGTACTGTTTGTTGAGAAATTGGTAATCGGTAAGACTTTATATATTGTCATTCAGGCTAGCAGATTGTTATGGATTGAGGTTAAGGGCCCCAAGTATTAATTTAACTTTCACGTTCAGAGTAGATCTTCTGTCTCTAACCCTTGTAAATGTGAAGGAATGACTGTATTTTCTCATAACATTTGATTTTCGTTTTAACGTTTGATTATTCTTCATTGGTTTCAACTGTTGTTTTCGATTTAACTGATCCCATTGAAAGCCATCAATCCACTTTATTGTTGTTTTACCTTGCTATCAAGCCTCCCATTAATTAACCTACAAAAAATACACATCAGCACTTGGAGGCCCACATTCAATACCGTAATGGCCCACTAGGGGGCAACGGTCCCCAGGTTGGGAAACCCTGGTCTAAGTGAGGCTTGTGTACTAAAGGCAGCTCTTTGGTTGTCTCGAAAAGCGCTACATAAATGCAACATTCATTCATTCAAGCAAAGAAACTTTTACATATGTGCAATGGATGTTAACGAAAAGCTGTGTGCATGATTATTATACGCATTTAGTACAAAATTATTAGAAGTAATTAGATGAATATTAGATTAAATGTTTAGAAGTATTTAAGAATTGGTATTGTAAAGGTGTGAAGGCCCCACCCCGAGCTCTCTGTCTATGTATTGTTGTATTGTCTGTATGGGGAGGGGAGGGGTCTTCATTCAAGCTGCAGAAGGAAAATCATGCTTGCTTACTCATAAAGAAGAAATTCTTGCACGTAATGGTCTCTGATTAATTTCGTTAAAGTGGTTGAGAGACAAAAGTTTTCTTCCAGTGTTCCCATCTTCTGCTCTATACTGCCAGAGTTAGGCTGCAGTCCCCCCCCCCCCCCCAAATTATTCAGGTAGATGGTGTCGCACTTTTGGATGCCTTGGTACCACGCTGGCAGCTGGTTCCCTCGGGGGTCTATTATCATTGCGGTGGGTCAGTCGAGCTCTCAGGCCTCACATGTGTGTGCCCCCCCATGTGCCCCCCCATGCCGGCCAAGCACACGGCACCCCTCATGCTCCCCAGACAAAGCAAATTCCAAAACAGCAACAGGGAGCTGAGGCTCACATATCCTCAGGAAACACAGTCACTTCCTGGCAAATCAAGTTAATCTGTTGGGCGGCTCCCACCCGACGCTCACCGACATTCCCCCAGCTTTCTGTTTGCTGGTCAGTCATCTCTACGCTGTCCTGTGATGTGGGAGACCCCCGGACCCCTGCTCAGGATGAAACCGAGACCTCTCCTCACCCTACTGATCCTCCACACCTGTAAGAGTGCCTTGTCCTCCGGCCCTCAAGTTCACGATGCCGTTTTCAAAATGCTTTAACTCGTCTCCTTCTTCAACCTCCTCCCTAGTCCTCCTGTCCACTCCTTGGGCTTTCCCCGAACCTCCAGGGCAAGGTGCTGAAAGGCAGGGAGGTGAGTGCATTTCATCCATCGAGTTTAGCTAGGTGACAGAGGTGCTTCAGAAAGTATGTGTTCTGTCGAATGCTTTTGTACCAGCGGTGGCCAATCGTATCCGCAAAGGGCCGGTGTGTATGCAGGTTTTTTGTGATAACCTGTAGGTCAGCTGTTCAAACCCAGGTGTGAGGACTCTTCTGCCAATCAGTCCTCTGATTAGTAATCTAATTAGGGAGTTGCAGTGAAAACCCGCATATACACCGGCCCTTTCTGGATAAGATTGCCCAGCCCTGTTTTATATGCTGGACACTGACACATTTCTCACTTTATGTTTCTGTATAATGCCATTATTTTGTTGCCATATATTTCTGGAAATGTCTTTTTATTATAAGGAATTGAAACGAGGAAAGGTTGGTTGATCTAAATCTGTTCAGCCTCAAGCAAAGGAGACTGAGGGGGGACATGATCCAGGTCTATAAGATTCTAACAGTTTTGGATGCTGTTCAACCGAATAGTTACTTCAGCATTAGTTCAAATACAAGAACTCGTGGCCATAGGTGGAAATTAGCAGGAGAACATTTCAAACCGGATTTAAGGAAGCACTTCTTTACGCAGCGTGTAGTCAGAGTATGGAATAGTCTTCCTGATAACGTAGTGCAAGCTGAATCATTGGGTTCCTTTAAATCAGAGCTAGATAAGATTTTAACAACTCTGAGCTATTAGTTAAGTTCTCCCCAAGCGAGCTCGATGGGCCGAATGGCCTCCTCTCGTTTGTATAGTTCTTATGTTCTTATGTTCTTAAAAAGACGGTGTATAAGACAATGAAAAGGGACTTACTTTGCTGTTTTCAGAACATGTTAGACACCCCATCAACTTGATGTAACTTGAGAATAAATGGTAAAAAATGATTTTTTTTTACCTTAATTTCCATAGTGAGAGAGCTTGTTCTCCTAAACGTTTTAGTGCTGGCTGCAGAGTGCCGTGGTGTGACGGCTTTGAGAGGAGGCCGCTCTGTGCTGCCACATGCATCTCCTATCTCTAAAGGGCCTTTTTCACCGAACGCGGCTGCTGCGCTTACTGCGACAATGAAAACTGCGTTGTTCCAAAAAGAAAGCAGTAGCTGTCATATTTTTAAGAAGAGCAGCAGTAAAAAAAACTGTGGCTACATGATATTAATGATACATAGTTGCTTTATAATATCTCTGTAGGAGAGGTGGGATGGATTATACATTTCAGGAAAATCTGAAACTGCCAGAACTATCTTCTCTGTTTTCTTCCGCGGATTTCTTATTGGCCACACCAGCAGTATGTCAGATGGCGGCACACAGAAGTTCTACAAGTTTGAACTTCAGGCCCAAGTTCACTGAGCCATGCGATGCGGAAAGCTGGGCAAGCTATAGAAATAATGGGTCCCTGCGTGCAGGAGAGCGTGCGCCTCATTCGGTGAGAAAGGGCCTTACGGGAGCCTGCCCCATGTCATGCTTTTGTCTGGACGAGGCAGAGATTCCACAGCACCGGTAATAATGTAAACGGAAGCGGACATGCTCATGTGTGTCGATGTAGCATAGTCTCACGTCGGGGGCTGGGGTCTCGCTCGCTGGCCCAGCTCATCCCGCCCTTGTGAGCATTTCCCAGCTTCAGCTCATTGTGTGATGGAATGCTGAGCAATACCAGGTGGAACAAAGTCCTAGAAAAGAGCCGGCCCGGTTCTGATGGGATGGCCTATTCTTTATTCCTGATCAAAAATTAAGGACTTTCTGTCCTCTGTTGTGTTCATTGCCTGTTCAATGAAGCTAAAATGATGACATCATTAGCTTTAATGCACTTCTTATCATGCGTCTCCTGAAGTTTGGTTTGCTTGATTTAGTTTCAGTAATTATTAGTGTTACTGTGTTGCTCTTCATGGAGTGCCTGTGATCTGTGTGGCTCTTCATGGAGTGCCTGTGATCTGTGTGGCTCTTCATGGAGTGTCTGTGATGTTCTTCAGTCATCTACATATCTCCAGTGACGATGACGCTGGAGCCCCGAAGCAGTGTGAAGAGGGGGGAGCGCGTTGCTGTCGTCTGTGAGGGTCGGGTCAGCTACTCGTCACAAGTTACTCGCAGTCACAAGGTCACCTTCTTTAAGGATGGTCAAGCCTTGGACACCAAGGAGACGCAAGATATCACAGTGTCGTATAATATAATGAGTGCCAGAGTTTCACACTCGGGGAGATACAAGTGTCGCGTTGAAGCAGAAGACAAGAACAGCGACAGTTCAGAGGTACTGCTAACTGTCACAGGTATGTGGTGCCTTGATCGTGTCCTCTTTGCTCTCGCCTGAGCTGTCGTACGCAGTGAAGGCCTGCACTGCCGCTGTCTGCTCCACCCCAGGGCTGCGCCGCATGCTGATGCTGTCCTGTGCTCCCAGGTCTGCAGACCCCTGAACTTAGCATCAGCGAAAGCCGCATTCCCGAGGACCGGGGGGTGACGGCCACCTGCCATGCCCGTGACGAGCTCGGCGCCTCCTTCACTTTCTACTTCTACGAGAACGGTGAAGAAATCAAATACTCTCCGAGTGATAAAAATGAGTTTAAAGTCCAGTTGAACTTCACGCCGGGAAGGAAGACCCTGCGGTGTCAGTATGCCGTGCGGCTGGCGGACAATATCGTGAAATCGGAAATGAGTGAGAACATCACCATAGATGTGGAAGGTGAGGTTACAATCATCCACATCTTTGTGGAAGCCCTGCAGTCCTGTTGTAGCCTGAGGAGGGCGCTGTAGTGCACTTTTTTTCATTTTGGCACATGTCTCTTAAACTGAATTGTACCATTAAGCTGCACCCCATAGACTTATCTGCTAATCTGCAAAGTTTACTTCATATATAGACAAAGTTTATTTCAGAAGCCATTTTAGAGGCTTAACAATGGCCAATAAGGATCAAACTTTAATGGTAGGTATCTCTGTATGAATTTTGTGTGTCTTTAACCTGCTGATAGTCATCCCCCCACCTGTTATGGTGCTTGGAGCCCCGCTAATCATGGATATAATAACCTTTTGTTTGTTTCTTCTTTGCCCGTAGCGCTGTCTATTAAAGCAGACATTTCAGTTTGGCCTAACAGAAATGTTGTTGAAGGAGACCATTTGGAGGTGAACTGTACTGTCAGTGGGAGCAACTCAAGTGTACATATGCGCCTATTGACGAACAAGTGGCATCAGGAAGGAAATAACACAGTCAGCAGAGGGCTGACTGCCAAACCCCAAGATTCTGGTCGTTATGAATGTATATTAACGACGGGAAACGTGAGGAAGACCGCTTCAGCCAATGTAAGTGTAACAGGTGAGGATGACATTTTTTTTAATGAATTTTTAAGGGGCCCTCGTACATTTCATGTGCACCCTCCAGTGCTAATTTCCATCCAGTATGTTTTTAATGAACAGCAATTGCACAGTGCCTGTGTGTTTCAAGTAAAGCAGTCAAAGAAAATGTTTATGGCTCTTTATCTTGGTAGAAGTGGTATATTTGCTCAGGAAAAAAAAACTATTTGACATTTTAACATATGCAAATTAACAGTAACACCATAAAAACTAATTGAGAGTTTCATCTGTTCTCATCAAGCTATTAATATGTTTCATTAAGTTATTAATATTTTGTTGGATGGCTAGACAAACTTTGGTTCCTAAACCTCGTCATAAGGGCACCTCAGCCGTTCTACGTATTCATTGAACTTCTCTACCAGCTCAATTAATTGACTTTATTTGTTACATAACTCAATGGGGTGTTGATTAGTCAAACAACGCGGGTTAGTGGTCGAGTCAAAAAATACATAGTGTATTGGACGGTTACTCCATGTACTGTGGTGATTTTAGAAGACATTTTGAAATGGTTAAGCTGACACACTTTGACAGGCATAATATCATAGTGAGATGAAGATCATTTAAAAATCATTTTCTTTGTCTGCATAAGATATTTGCACGGTACTGTATATATAATTTGTGATAGTGGTATAGTTACCCAATACTTAGCAGTTAAAACCAACACAGGGCTCTTACACACATTCTGAGGCATAAGCTTGTGTTAGGTAACTGTTTCTTTTTCTTCCCTGACAGAGCTGTTCTCAGAGCCAGTGATGACCATGAATCCGCCACTGGTGTTTGAGGGGATGCAGTTCAATTTCAGCTGCTCCAGCAAGACCATAATGACAAGTAGAATCAGCCACGGAGATGTAATGTACACGATATATAAAGACGGCCGGTCCTTCAAGGCCGATAGCATGATGACGGCAGCAAAATCCTTTGATGGCAATTACAGCTGCCTCGCTGAAGCCAGAGGAATTTCCAAAAGCAGCAGAGATTTCATATTCAAAGCAAAAGGTGTGACATGCTTATATTTGTCCTGCCTGACCAAAAAGGTTTCTTAAATGCATGTAAATATAACTGACGACCTTCTCCATCTCGTTCCCGTTCTCCTCATTTTTGTGTCAGAGCTGGTGTCGACCCCTAAGTTAGAGGTCTTGGATAAGGTGGTCTTGGGGAAGACAATACGAATTCGCTGCCGCTCTGAGCGGGGCTCCCTTCCCATCCTCTACACCCTGAAGCACGGCCAGCAGTGGGTGGCCAGTGAGACAGTGAGCCAACCCGTAGGCTATGCTGTCTTCAACACCACCATCAAGGATGAAGTGGATAATCTGGATTTCTCCTGCCACGCCCAAAATGACGGCCCTCAGGGAGAGAATTCGAAACAAAGCCACAGAGTCATAGGTGAGCTCCTCAGCTTCTTGCAACAGAGCAGCCACGGGAGCTGAGTGAGATCTTTTTGGTTTGTCTGTTAGCAACTCATTGGATTGAGTCTTCACCTGTGCTGGGCTTTGTTTGCAACAATCCACTTAATTAGAATGTATTGCTTATTTGATTGGAGTTGTTTTGCTGAACGTCTGTGCCCCTTACAATCAAAAAAAATCAGTCCACACAATCAGAGGAAACCTCCCCAGTCAATAAACTGATAAGTCCTCTTCTGCCTCCCAATAGTGCCCCCAAGAAAAGTCACAATTTCACTCCGGGACACCAGGGTGGTACACATTGAAAGTCACGAAATTGAGGAGGGGAACATCGAGGAAGGCGACACGCTGAAAATTTACTGCAGCGTCCAGAAGGGCAGCCCCCCCATCACTTTCTCGTGGTACCGGTATCAGCAGAAACAGGTGCTCTACACCAAGAAGGTCGACAACAAATTCGGCGTGTACATAGTGGAACGGGCTGGCAAAGAGCACGAGGGCGGTTACTACTGCAATGCTACGAACCAATCAGATATGGGTGAAGAAAGTCGCATCCTCATCATTCAGGGTGAGGTCTGCTTTGTGGCTCATTTCCATTCTCCTTTCCCTTTTCCCCTTTTCATCACTTAGCTGTGGGTCTCACTTTGCCGACTGTGACTATTTACAGCTGGGCAATGCGGCTCCTTCTTCAGCTCCATCGTTTGTATTGATCAGGATAAACGTTAGCCATAGATTCCGGGTGGGAGCGGGGTTTTGAGCTCCAGTTCTCCACCATGGGGCAGTGGGGTTGCCTTGAGTGACAGGGATTCTGACCGGCCATAGCTCACTAGCTTGAACATTCAGGAATTTGCCGTGTGAATCTGTCCTGAGAAGGGGACTTCCTCCCCCTGCCCTTGTAGCAAAGCAGTGCATGACAAATTCCCTTCTCTCTGATCCCACACAGTGAAGATGGCCAGTTGGAAGAAGGGCCTGATTGCCGTCCTCTGTCTCCTGGTCCTGGCTGGTATCATCGGTGTTGTCTGGTACAAGGTTAAGAGAGGTACAAAAGTGTCCGGTCCTGCAGCATCCCAAACCTCATGTTCCTAACCCCATATGAATCTTCTCCCATTTCCCCCCCCCTTTGTTATAGGGCAAAGGAGGATGGCCACGGACCTGTCAGTGTGAGTTGACTTGTACCTTTCTTCCTGTCACAGTGATTCAGTACAGCTGTTATGCGCACATGCCAACGTGTTAGCTACACCTCCCTTATTGTACTGTGTGTTCAGATAGCAAACAGGCACCGCCCCCCCATCCCCCAGGGACCAATAAGATCTCATTCCTCCCTGTTTGAAAATGCCTATGATGACTTTACTATCACCATTCCTCAGAAAGCCTTCGAGCGCTACACCAGATGACTGTGTCACCGTGAGTCTCCGAAATAACGCCGACGACGTTTATTATTCTAAAGGTAGGACCTCCCCCCCCCCAACCCTTGTCCGCTTCCTGCCTCATGCACCGGAATCCTCTCGCCCCCCTGTCCATTTTGTCTGTGTGCATGGGCATCGCCTGCACCCTGCGTCCAATTCGTGCCATCTAACACCACGGGCAGACGGGCATCCACACACGCTTACGACCCCTGCCGCTGTCACACCCCTCGGTGCCGCTACGTGTCACAGATGGAGGGCAGCAGTGTCACAGAGCACCACCAGCTCATCCCACCGGCTCTCGGGAGTAATACAGTTCCCCAGAGCATTGGGTGGCTAGCACACCTGCATTTGGCTAACCGCTAACTCCAGGTTTGCATGGTGTAGTGTGTTGTGGATGCCTGGTTTTACTGCATGTGTATCACAGGCAACACAACCCCCCCCCCCCCCCCCCCACCCTGAATCTTATTACAGACGCAGACGTGGAGGGGACAGCGACCATTGGGACGTGCGATAGTGCAGCATCTCTTCCTGCTAACGGCAGCAACCGGAGCAGCTACAGTAGCCCAGCGACAGTTTAGAGATGAGCCAGCCTGAAGTGGAAGCGTTTCTGTAACCAAAAAAAGACCTGCCCAGTCGCACTGGGACAGCAGAGGAAATGCCCACGAGGGATCGGGCACCATACATCCTGATGAAATGAGTAGAGAGGGGCAAACATGGACTACTCCTATTTTCAACTTTAATTGGCTCTTGTTATCATGTATCTAAATTAGACACAGTGGCTACACTTTCAAAAGCTGGTATATCTCCGAGACCCTGCTGTCCCCTCCCTGTCCCCCCCCCCCCCCCCCCCAAGCTCAAAATGTCTTCTTGGGAATTCCCTGTACGGTCCGTGTGTGTCACACACACACCACCTGCAGTGGGCTTTATTTGTTGTCTGTATTCATTCCCAGAAAGGCTGATAAAGAAACCCGTGGCCTTTTCATTGTGTCCTTTTCATTTCATGTCTGTCCATCTCCTCGCCTGTGTCTCCATGCCGACATTCCATGAGTCCATTTGCACGCACATCATGCTCTCTGTTCATGTTCTATAATATTTTGTTTGCATGGGAGAAATTTCCCTAAAATAAAAACGTATTTTTGGAACCTGCCTCCTTCCAATGTTTTTAGTTTGTTAAAGTATCGCATGGTCAAATTTTGACACTGTTAATCTTTGTAAATTGATTCTGAACAGTAAAATGATATTATGGCTTGTTTAGTATGAGTGCTTTCTGGAACAATGCTGTGCACTTAGAATTTCCTTCTGGTGCAAGTCAAGTGGCAGAAGGATGTGGGGATCAAGGGTTTCAATGGGTACAGCAGGTTGAGGAAATACAATAACCCAGCTGTGCGTGAATGTCTCTGTGCGTGAGTGTCTCTGTGCGTGAGTGTCTCTGTGTGAGTCCGCTGTACGTGAGTGCGTCTGTGAGTGAGTCCGTCTGTGCGTGAATGTCTCTGTGCATGAGTGTGTCTGCGCGCTATCTATGACTGCAATCAAAAAAATAAAATAGCCGAAAGTCTTGTATTGTTTGGTTTGTATGGTGGGGTAGGGGTTAAGGTCATGGTTAGGATTAGGATTATGCCCATAGAAATGAATGGATGGTTCCTATAAAGATAGCAATAGGAACTGTGTGTGTGTGTATGTGTGTGTGAAAAGGGATGTATATATGACATGTTGGGCACCAAATGTCCCTACCATGTGATAAAGACCTGTTATTTTGACATTGTGTTGACATTTTTCTGGACCCCACTAGGGAAAACCCATCGCCCCCTGCCTTAGGGACCCCTAACCACAGACCCCCTCTCCCTGTGTCTTTCAGTCGATACTGATGTAGCGGAGAGCAACATCTGGTGCAAGAGCAGCTCTGACTCAGGTAGGAATATGGCAGTAAGGGGCCTTTGCTGACAAGGCCCAAGAGGTTTCCTGCAGAAAACAGCAGCAGGAGATGCAGCAGCATCAATTAATCGCGTTTTACAGTGATTTACAGGTTCTCAGGTAAGGACAGGTTAATGCATAGGCTACCCTGGGCTTCAGCCTAGGGCCCTGGCAAAATCAGGGGCCCCGTCCCACCAAGAAAAATGGCCAATCAATCCACAGTGTGATATCCCCCCCCTTGCCCTGCAGATTTTACCTCCAGCACTCCCTCCGGCGTATTAGCAAATTTTACTAACAGCAACTATACTCTCCCTTCCCTCGACTGGCTCCTCAAGTGGCTGTATCAGCCTAGGGCCCCCAGAGAAGTTAATCCACACCCCTGGAACCTCTGTTCCATCGGTACACGTTATGCTGTTGTGTTTTCTGTAGGCTCTGAGCTGAGTGCAGAGGAGGACTCCAGCGACGTGGAGTATACTGAGGTCATGCACCCCCAGCCTGCAAACACAGCTCAAGGTGACTGAGCGCACAACCCGCCATACTTCCCCCATGAGCGTGCGCTCAGTACCGCATGGTCAGGGCTGGTCTCTGTGAGGAGGGGTGCGGACGATAGACTCACCGGATGCTGAGTGGGACTGTAATTGCTCAGTATTTATTCCTCTGTGAGACAGCGTCAATTCATCTCAGTCAGATGTCTTTGAAGACCCAAACTGGACTGTTTATAGAATTCATTACCAGATAAGTGGAATATCCATTTTGGCTCCCTTTTGGGAGTGGTCTATCTAAATTGCTTATAATTTGCCAGAGCTTGTTGAACAAGAAAATCACACTTTGAGAAACATCAATTTTTCCCAAATAAACAGGAAGGAATTCATTATCGTAATTAAGATGACCTTTGTAGACCCCGCCTATGTCCCCCTACAGCTGACCTTAATGTGTCTCTTGAAGTACTGTAACATAACAGTGACTTTGGTTTTTAATCATTGTGTAATATTAAAATGAATACTTTGTATATCACAGTACAGTGACGCAAAATTGTTTTTTTTTTGTGGCGCAGCTCTTTGTAGGAAAGGCACTGAAACTGTGTACAGCGAGCTCCAGAATTCCTGCCAAGGTGAACCAACCACCCCCCACACCACAGGGCACCACGGTTACTGCCAAACGGTCACCATTATGTAGAACACTGAGCGGGGACAGGCTTGCTGTGTATGAGTAACAGCGTCCACTCACGAGTAGAGAACCGGCAGGTGTCCGTTTCCTCTTCCTGTTTATGCCAAGGGAATGTTTTCCTCAGCTGTTCTTTTGTGTGAGTCTGTTCTGTTACTTTGTTAGAAAACGTCGATGTGTATCACCAGTAAAATGAGATCGCTTTGCGCTCCATTTGCATCTTACGCGGTGTGCAGACTTTGGAACTTCTTGGCACATTCTGTCCGTAACTTGTCGCTAATTGTTTTCACAGGTGCCGAATGCAGCATCGACGACGTAAGTAAAACAGCGTCTCTGACCTATAAGGGACCAGCCCGGGGGTGACTATTTGGGGATGCCGTCACATATATTTACAGTGATGACGCTGGTTTAGTTATCTTTCAAAGAATGCGGAACGTGTCACTGGGGGGGCCTGACTCTGTCCAGTGGGAAGTTGTTGTTCACAGTTTCCTGAATGAGTACAAAGGCACCAAAGCACCAGTTTCCTTCCCTTATCGAGCTGCACCATCTTAGCCGTGGGGTTACAACCAGCGGCATCCAAAACATCTCAGAGACGTCTTTATGGCTGACAGGAGGGATGGGGGGGCAGGGAGGGGAGGAAGCCAGCACAATTGAATCTGGCCATTGTGGAGCTGAGCTGGGACTGTGTGTATGCTGGACGTTGATGATATTAGGGCAGGAGGAAATATGGGAGGGAGCATTAGTGAAATAATACTCACATGTGTGTTTTTTTTGGCCTCTAAGGGCCACATTTCGTGGCCTGTTATTGGTTTACATGAGGCAGAACTGCAAACATAAAGCACTTTGAACTACCACTATATTTTAAAAATGTATAATTTTTTGTTGCATTTTGCTCATGATATTGCAGCATTAGAAATGCAGTGGTCTAGATCAAAGATGACTTATGTCAGAGTTTTTCGTACTGTGAGGGATGGGAGAAATGCAGCCTTGAAGTGCAAATTAGGTGCTGTATTGTGTGCAGTGAGTCACTGGCCATTGTGATCCACATCCACCTGATTATTTGGTTTGCCACTGGATTAAACCAGGCAATGATTGATGATCCAGTTCCTCCCTTTGTGAGTTTCAAAACCCCATTTTCCATCACTCCCTCCATCCACAATATGACTTTAATTCATACAGTAGTGCTAAATTTATATGTATATACTATATACCTGATTATATAAAACGTAATTATTCTTTAAAGGTAATGTAAAGGGGAAATGTAACTATGTCCAGACTACTGCTACATGCTTAGTATTTATATTACAGTTTTGATATTACTCTTAATCAGAGGTGGATAGTTCAGGTCCAAAAACTACAGAAGAGTACTGAATTGGTTGGTTGAAAAAAAATGTTGGTCTGGATTTTTACTTTCTGAACCTGAATTACCCACCTCTGTTCCTAATCACGTGTCGGCTGTATGGTCAGAGCTGAATATGAGTTCCCTGACCCGAATCTCCATGTGCTGTCTGTGTGCCGGTTTTGCGGACCCGAAGTGATATAACCTTGTCTGTCTTCACCCTAGGAGGGGGCAGTGGAGTACATCCACCTGAACCATGATGAAGCGCCGATCATGCAGTGATGGTGGCACCCCCACCCTGTCGTGCGAGAAACATCACTTGGCTCGGGGTGCAATTTGTTAAACCGCAACTACGGACTGTAATCGAGTACCTGCCCTTTACATAAACTTTTAGATCTCACCTGGAAGCATTTAGGAGATGGATCAGATGCAATAATACACACCATATTAATAGCCAGTAGATATGACTACAAAATGCAAGTACTCATTAGCATCTTACAGCTCTGCCACATACTGCTGCAAGTAGTACTCATTTCCCAGGTTTGCAAGTACTCTGAAAGCTGTGGGAGCAAACAGCAGGCAACTGTGTTCATGGGCCCCTAGGCTACATTTTCCATGGGCCCCTCTTCTGCCCCCCACTCCCCAAAAGGATCCAACAATTTACTATAAAACTATTACATTTTATAGTAATTATAAAATCATTTTCACTAAGTGAAGAAGAAGATGACCATGTATCAAAGGACAGCAGTCACATCAGAAGAACGACAAACCGGCAACCTTTCACGTCAGTCATATGCGGCAATCAGAAAGAGCGTAAGAGAGAGCCCACAGAATAGACCTATGTCAATAGTGGTGTCCTTAAAATATTACAATCTGATCCAGTGCATGTCAACAGCACACAAGACATATCTACCATAGATAGCATAGAACACAGATAACTTTACAGAGAGGGGCAGATTCCAAAAGAATATAAAACAAGTTCTTGCCATTAGAATGCTTTCCTTTGTGCATTTTTGATAAAGACAGACTCCATGTAACGGAAACATACTACGCATTCCAGAACATACAACCAAAACGAGCACCAAAAAAGAGATACATTTAGAATTGGTCTCCCCATTCAGTTTTAATCAATCACAAACTCGCAAAAAAATAACGACCAATAAAGGATCACTTGTTAAAAAATGACTGATAAAAACTAGATGGCCCCTGATCATTTGGGGCCCCTGCTCTTCAGCCTAGAGAAGCCTGTTCCTCAGTCTGCCCCTGACTGACATTAGCTGTCCCAACCACAAAGTGCAGTCAGATTCATAAACTGTAACCTGATGGTGATGACTTTCTTACAGCCAAGCGAGAGGGAAAAAAAGGATTTTAAATGAAAATTTTGATTAAATTTTGTGGAAACAAACTACGCATCGCCGTTTTATAAAGTGCCTGTTTTGGAAATGTATCAGTTCCACTTAGTACCACTTGAGGTCAGTGTGGATATAACTCAGAATAAACGTCGTGCTCTCAGACCGAGAAACTGTCGTCACCGTTAACCGGCTAAATGGTTTTATAACATTTTATGTAGAGTGTAACTTGGAAGGTAGTTATCACCTCTCCTACAGCTGCGGTATCGCATTTTACTGGATGACTCAGAGAACATCGTTCGGGCTGCAAGCACGCGGTGAGAAGGGAAGTATGAGAAAATGGAAACGCAAACAGAGACTTCCTTTCCAGCGCTGTGTGTGGATGATAACTGTCACTTCGCCCCTGGCAAACAGACCCAGATGTCCTAGAGGTCTGATTCTCAAGATGGAAATATCCGTATTTGAGCAGAGGATACAGCGGTAACGGGAAGAGTCTACCTGTGTGAACGGCGAAAAACTTCAATCAGTAACTAAAATAAAGGGTTTTCAATGTCATGATACATATTCATACACTTTGAAGTGTTAAATATTTTAAATAGCTTTTTTAAGAATAAACTTTGTGTCAATATGATGGATAGTCTGCAAGGGGCAGTGTTTTTGTTTTGTTTTTTTAAGGCTGCATATATATGAATATTTTTAATATGTTGATTTCATTTAGCCATTGAACTTATTTAGCCTGTTTTGCCATACAAATAGTGTTTCCCTTTCCTTCATATTAGTCGATTTGGGGTAATCCGTTTAGATTATTCAGCTTCAAACTCATTTGTATACGTTTACTTCATTTTGCATATTTTCTTATAAAACAACTTAACTGCCAAGAATTTACTCACCTAACCATTGTTGCCTTCTCCGTGTAGAAAGTTAGCGGGTCAGCCAGGACCTCTCGTTTGGCAATGCTGCCCCCTGCCTGTTTGAGTCTGAAAATGAAGTGATTTTTATTAACCATGCCTCGGTTACACAGTGCAGACTGACTGTCCTGTTTTCCGCATGTTTTTCCACATGAGTTTTGTTTACACTCTGTTCCAAATTATTATGCAAATGCCATTTTCAAATGTTTTCCCTAAACCGTCAGCTTGAATAAAGATTTATTTGTATTACAGTTGTCTTATGAATGGTTTTAAAAGCCAAACTACTGACAGTGACTATAGCTATTTTTAATATTTTATAGAAAAACCACAGATTGTTCCAAATTATGCAAAATGAAGTCTGGTAACAGTCAGTAGGTGAGAATGAGCATGAAACCAAAATTGTTTACATTTGTTATATAAAGAGGCCCTTTTACAAATATTAAACAGAATTTAAATAAAAAAGTACAGGCAAAGTTACATATTAATACCGGAAACCCTACTTTGATATGACTTTTATTCATTGAACTTGTAAGGCCATGTGTATTTTCTGCCTATATTTCATCTGAGAACTTTGATTCCTCTGCCCCAGTTCTCAGTAGGGTTGAGGTCAGGGGATGATGGGGGCCACACCATGATGATTTTCTCATTTTATCCCCATAGCACCCAAAGAGTCAATGGTATTTTTTACAGCACGTGCTGCTGCATTGTCCTGCATGAAGATGTTTTTTTCTTGAATGCATGGATCTTCGTTTCGTGCCCCGTCAGTAAGGAACTCCACATATTTTGCAGAAGTTTCTTGATACTTACACCTTCAAACGCCATAAAGGGACTTACCATCTTATTCTCCAATACTCCGGCCCAAATTATTACTCCCCCACCTCCTTGCTGACATCTAGTTGTAATAGGGTGGCCATTCACCAACCACCCTGAACTCCATCCATCTGGACCATGCAGTGGTGTTCAGCATTCATCTGTGAATAAAACGGTTTGGAAATTTGTCTTGATGTATTTTTTTAGCCCAATCCAAACAATTCTCCTTGTGAGCTTTTGTTAGGTGAGGTCGAAATAAAGACTTTTTGGACTGCAAGCCTCTGCAGGATCCTGCATCAAATGGCTTTTGGAACTTCAGAGACACCTGGAGGTTCTAATACCTCTTTGCTGCTTAACAATGTTTCTGAGTTGCCCTTTTTAAAGCATTCATCTGTCTGACTGAAACTATCCTCAACCTGCCTTCATCTGAACAAATCTGTTTGTGCTCTGAATCACCCACAAACCATTTAACAGTTTGATGATCTCTTGTCAGTTTTTGTGAAATATCATTTGTTATCATGCCTTTTGCAAGGCATTGCACTATTTCATGCTTTGCAACTTCAGAAAGGTCTTTCTCCTTCCCCATACTACATGAGAACTTTGGCGTGCTTAATAATGTGGAACACTCTCGTAAAGTAGATTTCCCTTTATTGATCAGCTGACAAACTAATTCACAAACCTCTCTGGGCTTGACAACAGTCATTTAAAATGACACGAAGAATAAAACAGGCAAAAACTCCGATTTACAAACTAAAAATTAAATGTTTATTTCGATTAAATTCTACTGATGTGTCATTTGCATAATACTGTAATTTGGAACATGGTTATTTCTCTGTCAGAGTAATTTTTATTTGCATTTTTGCTGAACATTGGGTTACACAAGAGGAAAGGAGTATCAGGGAAAAATTCGGCGGGCAGGGGGGGACATTTGAAATTGAAATGTGACTAAGCTTAATCAGGGCTTAACTTTCGTCTGACACGTTTAAGGGGATCACCTGCAGACTGAAGCTGTCACATCATCCATTCCTGTGGACAGTTGGTCATCTGTGTTATAATCAGGTCAAAAATCTATTAGATCTTTTTGCCATTTGTTTGCCTGGTTTTTTCATACCAGTTGCATTGCATTATCGTTATGAAATTCTTACGTTAGGAGAAACTGGATAGTTGCTGTAACCTTACATCCAGAGACCCATTTGAGTGTGAGGCACGTGTGAAGCGCAGACCATGCGGTGATATCGCCTTGGTTTCTGGCTCTTGGCGGAGCTGACCCAGCCGACAGACATCAGCAGGTGCTGTGAGCTGCCTCTATTTGCCAGCTGCCTGCTGATGGCTCGTTCCTCAAAGTCTCCTCCACACCATTTCTGTCACTGGATCCTTACGGAGCCAGCTTGCCCTCCTTCCTGCCGTCCGCAATGCCCCTGGTCATCCCTCACGTGGCAGGAGCCCTTGCCCCATGTGAAGCATACTTCGGATACGTGCATCTTAGCATGTTTCCACTGGCCTGTGCCGCTTCCAGCGTCTCCCTAGCAACAGCACAGTTTATACTTTCCCTGTAAATGAAGGCCAAGTACATACTAATCGACAGAACCCCTTCAAAGCCTGTGTGTGGCTCTCCTGGAGACATGTGCACGGTCCCGTGCTGTGGACCTGGACACTGGCTTTGTGGATGTTGTCTTCCCCATAGCAGCCTTAATATTAACCACTCAATGCTGCCACATAGTGGTCATTTCTGATAGTGACTTTTAAAGCACTGCACTTTTGAAAGAATGTAAAGGGACTCCGCCGTTTTGGCTCCGGATCAGTGTCAGCCTGTGATGTGAATGTGATGGCCGGGCCCATGACTGATTCTTTTTTGTTTTTTTGGATGGGGGGGGGGCACAGGTGGTGCCAACACTGCTGTGGAAGCTAGTAAGGCTCATTCCTACATACCTGCTTGAGAGAGTCTCTGGTGTTTAGCTTGCTAACACGAAACATCCATAAACACAAAACCCAGGACTTGGAATAATGAGACCAAAAAAGATTTTAAAAATGAGGCTAAACCGTGGAGGGGGGATCAAGGTGTCGGGACCCAAGGTCATAGCTTACTGCTGCCAAATATGGACATACCCATCCATGCTATTTGTAAAAAACGAGGGTGCAGAGAACCATTGAATACCAATGAGCCTGGAAAGCCGAATTTATACTAGGATGTGTTGCAAACAGTAATACGCGGCATATACAGCAAAAAGTGGGTCATGAGAAAATGCTTTCATAAAGTATTGTTCCCTCAAGCATTGGGGGAGACAATTTATTGCAGTTAAGTTTTAGAAATGTCAGTTTATCTCTGCAGTTGAGAGTATGTTCTAGACATAAAATGACAACAGTCATGCAGTGCTCTGAAAGCTCGATGGTCTGAGTTATTGTACCGTGGGAATTTTAAGCAGTTTCCTGCCTTTTCTGAACAGCACAGTAATTTTAGTACAAGTACCTGTATAGTGCTACAAATTATAGTTTAAAAATACAAATGTCAACCAGTAAACCCATGAAATTGCTTTAAATAATATATACAGGGAATGCACAAAATAACAGAAATGCCCTACAATATATTAATATGATTGACCTAATATAGTGTAGGTACGCTGTTTGCCTTCAGAACAGCTTCAGTCGGAAAAAGTCCTTAACAGTGGGCTATTAGACTCTGGATACATCTATATAGATCTGGTGAACAGAGGAGCCCAGGAAAGTCATGTGACTTCATCCTGGTGGTCATAAAGCTCATGTTCACTTTGCTTAGTGGTGTGTGTGTGTGTGTGTGTGTGTCTGTGTGTCTGTGTGTGTGGGGGGGGGGGTTATCACCTTACAATATGCACTAAAGGCTTCACATAGTCCTGTGAAATGCCCTCATTCCTCAGCTGTTATATGACCATGCAGAACAGTCATAACCAGACATACTGACCCCCAAGAGATGACTGCCCATCGCGCCACAGACTCCTCGCAGGAGGGCGTCCTCTGGCTTTCAGTGACTATAATCCTGTCTGGATGTAGGGAAGGGGTGAGGCATGACTCAGCAGACCATATTGCTCAGGATTTGTGCTCCTTACGCAGCATACGCCTCTGTGCCTTGGCCTTGAATATAAGCAGCCCACAAATTGCATTTTGAGGAGGTCACGATATACACAGTTTTTGCTGATGCTGGTTCAAAGAGCTGTTGATTGAGTCATATGTTCATTTTTGATGCTGCATCTTTGTGAAGTTTCGCCTGTTGAGTCTGTCCCTATTGGTGAGCTCTGACTCGTGCACTTTGCTGTCATGATGTTTGAGACTGTCCACTTTGACACATTGAAGTTTTGCAGTTTTGTGATCGATGTGCAGTTTGACCTCCTTGGGGTTGTTAGCTGCCTCAGGTTGCTTTGAAAACTCATACTGCTGATCGGCATTCAGCCTAATACGAATCACCTTTTAGTGGTATCTGTAATCATGATAAAGTTTCTTCAGAGTTAAAGTTTTCTGTCGCGTGATGTTTCCAGCATTTCACCCATCCGCAGTACCTGAAAGCGTGCAGCGTTTTTGTAGTTGGCTTGACTTGTCTCTACTGCTCAGTTCTCCCATTTAGGTAGTGCTTAACATTATTAAGTACATACTGTAGCACTGAGCAGCGCAGCTGGCCTAGCCTCCATTTCTAAAATGTGAACATTATTTAACAAATTATATCCCCCTGAGACCCAAGGAAAAAAGTGTCCTTCAATTGTAGGTTATTTGTCTTTGGAGGAAATAAGACATCTTACAATTTACATTTTTTTCTAATTTATTCTTATTTTAATTTCACAGCATGTCCTCTTTAGTGCACAACAAGAATAAATACGTTTCCCAACATCAGTGAAAAAATAAATGCAAAAATACAATCACCACTACAATGGACATAAATGAATAGGTCGGGTCTCAGGAGGATGTGTTTGTGTGAGAACTGCCACCTAGAGAGGGATTGTAGTACTGCAGTTTCATTATAAAGCTGTTAACCTCAAGGAATGAACGTTCCATAGGCATCGACTAAAAAGATTAGCTTTGAGACGACTTTTTATCGACTAAAAGGATTAGATTTGAGATGACTTTTTATCGGCTAAAAGGATTATTTTTGAGATTACTTTTTTCTCTGTTTTATTTAAAACGTTCAAAACGTGTTTCCCTTTTAAAATAGCTCTAGCTGATGACGCCTTTCCATATGTCTCTCCTGTTTGCTTATAAATTACATGAAATCTGCCGGCTGCCCCGATTTCCACTCCTGCTTTGTTAAGGCAAGTGGTTATTAGTTAAATAAGTCATTTAGAGTGGCACACGGGCACACGGGCACACGTGATGGCCAATGAAATCGCCTGATTGCCACAAGATTGTTCAGTTAGCAGTTGCTGAAAATGTATTGACAGAGTAATGGGAGAAGTTGCCTTAAATGCTTTTCCTATTTGTGGTGGAAACATCCATAAATCCATTCATCAATTCATTCTCCGTAAATGCTTGTCCTATTCAGCGTGGCAGTTGGTCCAGAGCCTATCCCGAAAGCTACGGAAGCCAGGCTGTGGTGGAAAAATCTAATAGTATTTTGCATTCTAAGCCCGTCTTAATTCCACAGCATTCTCACATCAGAGTATTCTCACATACTTTTTTCCACTTATTTTTTGTCACAACATTCATTATTGAACTAAGCATGGCAATAAATTTAATTAGGATCTCAGTTTCAGTTGGCATCTGCTTGATGAGACATTATACAGTGAGGACTTTACTGTTCAAGGAAAGGGAATCGAAAATCATATCTGTAAGCACAAACGAAAGACAAAAAAAAACACTTTAATTTTCTGGTGTCTCTGGCCCCTGCAATGTCATTGACTTTGGTAGTTGGTCATTTTACCTACATGTTTCTAAGGATGCAGTCAGCATTTATTTGTGTCTGAATGCTTCTAAGTACGTGTCACACACATCGGGCAAAATTGCTTTGAACTGTAAACAAAGGATTGATTGATCACTGTGTGGTTCTTGCATCTGCCCACAAACCGTAGGCTCCTTCAGGAACAAAACGATGGGAAATTTCTGATTGGCTAAAAAGAAAGTGCTTTTGACACAGTGTCTGGATGCATTCCTCCAATTACCTTCTCCTTCGATCCAACATTGCTTTTACCATTGCTAGTAAAGTAAGTTGATGATAATGGTGGATAAAGAAAAATGATAGATCCTGCAGTCTGGGAAAAAAAAGCAAATTAAATGAAGGACAAGAAAATGGTATTATTATCGTTGTCGACCTTTTTTTTATATCTACTATGGAAAATTGGAGGAAATCAAATGATCTCGTTTATTCACAGGAGCAGATAGTCTAATTACTTTTGCCTTGAATAACAACGTGGATGATTGTCCAGAGCGAAAGACAGTACGTCAGAAATCTGACTCATGACTGTATTTCGCTATTTGCAGAAAATGTAAGGGTCATCAGGTTTGACATGGCAACTGTTTTTCTTTTCTACTTAATCATATCCTCTTTACATGAGAAGGGATACGATTTGTGTCATTCGCTCATTAATTCTATAAAGAAGTATTTAGAATTACTATAACTGTTAGTAGTCGGATTTCCATAAATGGTGAAAACATATTTCTTCTATTAGTAGAATGCTGTGCCATAAGCTATTGGCCAATCAGGGGCTGCCCCATCATACCTCCACAAGCTGAAGCTGCAGAGATGGCTGAATTATTTAGGGATGTGTTATTGTATGCTGGTGTGTTTGTGTTTTGTACTGGGGTGTGAATGTGTCTGTCAACTGTTACCCAAATAGAATGCACTGTGTATATACGTTCAAGAGACTGCTTTAAATTTGTTCTATTTACTCTCTAAGACAATAGAAGATATATATATATATTGAGAAGACAATAGAGAATAACCACTGGTCAGTGAATAGTCTTATTAGATTTCTGCTTTGTTAGAAGTTGTTGTGTATCTCCTGCTTCAGTACTGCTTACAGCTGTACCTGGGCATTCACTGGAAGCTGAGCCTAGCTGACTCCTTGACAGCTGTATGCTTGCAATGTGCTATTTGCCTCACTTATATGTCGCTTTGCATGAAAGCATCTGCAAAATATGGAAATTAATGTAATAAAGGTAATGACCAATTGAGCTTATGAGTTTTGTTAAACAGTACTGACACAAGACCTTTATCTAACAACACCCAGAGCCTGCTGAATGGGTGTTTCAACTGTCACAAGGAAATGTGTGATGTCCATCGCCACTTCCCCTTCACGTCTCTCTCTGTGACTGAAGCTATGCATTATCAACTTTTTAGGTGAAAGTGACTTTGACTAATTTCAAAATGCTTTCATATGTAAATGTAAGTATGGTACAAATTCACATCCTTATCTGTCAGCACTTCTTCATAGGTTTTAAAAACTGAATCATTCCACCCATCTAGTTACTTAACTTATTCAGCCTGCCCCAGCCAGCAAAGAGGATGGGGGGGGGGGGAACCAATCCATCACAAGGGACACACGTATCTGAGGTCGTGTTGACCAAATATTTTCATTAAGTCATTGACTTAATATTGACAATGACAGAAAAATCTGAAGCCTGTCCGTCATTTAACAGATTAGAACACTGAAGGTAATCCGACCTACCATAACTTTAAGTAATTCACACTCCTGTCCTGGGTGCTTATTAATTAGGTATTGTCTAGTTTTCTCTTTGATCTCACATGCATCTAGCTGGCTTTAGCCGTCGCATTGGTAGGCCATATTGCTACATACCATTACAAAACATCACAGAAATAGCACTGACCATAACCAGTACTATCAATGACTGCACCACCAACAGTATATACATCTGGGCACTGATGGGCTCAGGGGGAAGCAAAGGGGGCAACCTGTCCACTTTGTTGGCTGTTAGGCTCTAGATGATCCTAAATTAGATAAATGGTGCCCCCATGGCTGAAGAAAACATTGGCCTGCACTGAAATTTTTCCAGAGGGCAGTTTATCCCTGTTAGTGTGTAAATGAACCACCCAAGCTCAACTCATTGATGATGAACGACTGCCGACGTACCTGTCAGCATTTGGTCTTGGACATAGCCCTACCTCTGTACATGTCTTAGTTTTTCTCAATTGCTTTGAAGCATTTCTCAAATGACAATTAACATTTGCAAAACAATACTTGTAATCCCTAAATCATAATGTCATTTCTGCACAGCAGAACGTCATTTCCCATTGTTTCAGACAAACTTGCAAATATTTCAGGTCATATATGCAAATGGTTTTGCGCAATTTTCATAATTTGGCACAGTTTTCAGTTGCTTTAATCTTGTTGGTCAAAATAGATTATGTAGTTTGCCAGTGTAATAATTTTACACCCAAAACTATATACGTATGTGATCATCATGTTAGGCACCTCATGCAAAACAGTTAACCAAGCTTTCAAAATCATTTCAAAATACATTCCATAAATTGCAGTGATACAACATTGCTGTGTACTACAGAGCCTTGCAGTATTGAAACGGGTGTCTTTGACATGGAAAATCATCAGTTTTCTAAAGAAAAATTATCAGTCAGTGGCAAAATGTTAACTGACTATCATTCAGAATTGTAGAGCTTGGGAGCATACTTACACTGACATGTTGACAATATATCTAAGCATTTTGACGCTCATGGTTAAAACAATGCTGATTGTACTTTTTATTTTGGAGGCACTAGTTCATTGGAAGAATTATTAGCTTTTGAGACATGAGATAATTGTTTTGGGTAGGTTACAGGCTTTTGCAGCTAAACCATAGTGTTGTACTATATGTGTGAACTGGTTTAGAAATGCTCTTATAGTCTTGTTAAGTATGTTTCATGAAATGTGCCAAAGCAATCGAGAAAAACCGCAAATATTTCTCGGAATAGTCTTCGCCCTTAAGTTTTTATGGATGTTAACAGTTAGTAGAATAGGAAAATGTATTTAAGCCTTACTAAGTATAGCCACAGTTAAGTAAATGTTTGTTTGTTCTAGTGATGTCACAATAGCCTGTCATACTTGCGCTCCTGTTCATTTTAATGAGGCTGAATGACGTGTCCTTTGATTCGGCGAGGTCATTGTACTATAATCCAGCTGCGATACAGATATGAAACGTAATGCAGAAATTTAAATGCTTCTACTACGGAAAAATACTACTTCGATATAATAAAAAAACACTAAGGAGTGAATGCAAAGATAAAATCAAGGGACTAAAAAGTTAATTCGTATCCCTAGATTAACTGATGATGGTCCATCGAACGTTACATTACAGTGCTCATTAATGTACTGCCGTTAGAATTCACGCACTACTCCACTTTTTAGGGGCTTGTTTCCGGCACATCAATGTCTCTCTTACGAGTATGTAAGGCCAGCACCCTAAAAAAAAAAAAGTCGTGGCCGGTTCCTGGTTGCCAAGCACAAGCAGGAGCCCGACAAACACGAAGCAGTTCCATTTACTTCCAGGTGCCTCGTGCTGCGGTCCAGTCACAATTCAACACGAACGGCGTAGAGGCTAATAAAAGCGCATGCGCAGTGCGCCCGGCCTCTCCGGTTCCTGCGCGCAGTGCCACGTTAGTAGCGGCAGACACAAAATAGAGGCGCTCCAACCAAGCGAAATACGCGAAATCCCGCAGCTACGCGGCTTCCCTTAGCATCTCCCTTGTCCGTGTGTAGCTCTCATCGTCTGCGATCTCCGGGTCTCTCCTTTTTTTTTAAGTCATCGAAGATCGGTGGAAGTATGTATAAGATTTTAATTTTGTGTACTCTGGCCGTGGCTAGCAGGGCTGAAATCGCCGAAGAGGATGACGTCCTGGTCTTGAAGAAAAGTAACTTCGACGAGGCGCTGAAAGCTCACCCCAACTTACTTGTTGAGTTTTGTAAGTAGCGCTTTGGCAGACTGTGATGTGCGCGGAGCTAGTGGCTGGCGTCTCGCTTCGCTTGTACGGATGAAGGAGCGCGGTAGCCTGGCGCTTCGCCTCACCTTTACGCGGAATCGCGGTAGCTACATGAGTTTACCGAAGTTCAGATTGCTTTGTGCTGACTGCATCCCTCCATGCACTTGAACTCTCTGAACAGTGTCTGCCTGGCGACTGTGGTCCGTGTAGACATTTGACATTGACAGTGAAGGCGTTATAACTAACTGGCAAATGTATAAATAAACTTCGGAGCTGTCCAGCCGAATACATGTCCGTGCTCGTCTCTGATTCAGAGTTATTTTCTGAGACTTTCTTAATATAGCTTCATACTGAAGCTTACTATTTATTAGATAATATCCCATTTGTGATTACTCTGCAATATACGTGAATATTTTGGTAGTGTTGTTCGTTTATGGATTATTTTCCTGTCTCATTGTATTCTTCTGTACTCTAGTGACATGTAGATTAGTTGTCGAGTCGTTGACCAGATCATCTTGAGAGATGCATGCTTTACAGACACGTTTGTTTTGTCTAACCTTATCATGCTTGATGTACTGCTCTTTTAACACGCCGGCCTTTCTCCCCATAGCTACTGTAGGTGTGTATGATCGGATCACTCCGGCAAGCCCCTAAGACGGAAGTGTTTATTCCTCGCTGAACACCTTTTGCTATATTTCCTCTTTTGACATCATGGTGAAACTGTAGGTGCATTGATCTTCGTTTAGATTCCGGGAATTTCAGGCCAAGAGCCCCATTGCGGATGCAGTTCGCCAGCGCTGCTTATAAAGAGTCGTGCAGGTTTCGCGTCTGGCTGTTCGGTGTTCGGACTTAACTGGAAAAATCCCCCCCGCTCCATTTTGTCGGTTTCGTGGGGCATCCAGCGATGCCTCCGCCGGACACGGTCAGCGCTAAATCTGGGGGAAGCTGACTGGTCCGACGGCCATTCAAAGAGCTCCGCGGTTCCGGTCCCCCAATGAGCTCCCCGGGGGGGGCGGGCACAAGCTCTGTTTGCTCTCCGTGTTTGCGAGACGGGCGGGACCGTCGGTGGAATGGTAGGTTGACGTGTACTTCTAGATCTGCGATAACTACCCCCCCCAAGTTTTGTGGGACGTGAGTTCCCCCACGTATGGGAATTGCAGAGTGGAAGTGGATCAGTTTTAGGTCTGATCTGACCCGCGCCTCGTCACTTCGCTTTGCATAGATTTTCTCGTTAATAGAACTTTTTTGCAAACTTTTCTATGACTAAATGTTAATCAATGGGGAAGTGGACATTGGACTTGCTGATTTGGCAGTGCTGATTTGTGACCATTGGGATATCGTAACACGTTGCAAAGCATAATCCACTTTTGGTGTGTGCGCCTCATGTTATTGACTGAAAATTAATAATGTGGAAAGATATATTTTTGTAATGAACCCGAAGAGCTGACATTTCTTTCACCACTGAATAGATGCTTGCTGATTCGGCATGTTTGGGAACTTCCCCGTTCTATACCCCCCAGAACAGTGATGCCCGTGAGACTGGCTGAATGCCCATGTTTTATTTTCAAAAGCAGCAAATTCAAAACTTTTTATATTTGTGGGTGAAATGGTCTGCTGTAATGCTTCAGGGTTATGCCCAGTGGAGCTGCTTGATCTCTGCATTGCCCCTGCACTGATGGCCTTTCTGTGCTGGTCCCCTCTTAGATGCCCCCTGGTGTGGCCACTGCAAGGCGCTGGCCCCAGAATACGCCAAAGCGGCCGGTTCTCTGAAGGCGGAAGGCTCAGACATCCGGCTGGCCAAGGTCGATGCCACCGAGGAGACTGAACTGGCACAGGAGTTTGGCGTGCGGGGATACCCCACCATAAAGTTCTTTAAAGGGGGAGAGAAACAGTCCCCCAAGGAATATTCTGGTAAGTCTTTTATAATCAGCTGAATTATTTAACTGGTAGTCTCATACCTTTACCAACATGATGCTTTATAACAGTTTGTTCTTTTAATCTGTTAGATATTTGCTTTTGTATAAAGTTTCCATTTATTCCATTGAAAGAAGTAATCTGATTTAACAATCAATAACACAACTTGCTGTTTTTATTAAATTGGCAGTAATACATTCATGTTAGATTTGGTGCACATGCTGGTGCGCCCTGCCTGCGGTGGCTTTTGTTTGCGGGTCAGCGTTTCTCTCATTCATTCTGGCCGGCCGTGTGGCTGGAGCTGACGCGCCCCCAGCCAGCTCCGTGATGTGCAGCTCCTCACGTTGACTTCTGGCCACGTGTGTGTGGGGAGGAGGGATCTGTGGGAAGGTCCAGAACAGCTGCCAGGTTCCTCAAGACTGTAGTCTTAAAATACGCGCCTCGTCGCTTCGCTTTGCAGATTTATGGTTTTAGTTACCGGGCTGTTTCGTGATGACTTCCTGTTATGTGGCGGTCATTCTTACAACCCGATGCATACAGACTGTCAAAGTAGCTTCATTTTTTGTTTTGTTTTTTAAATGTTCTATTGGAAGTTAATGTTTGGTTCCCTGAGCTAGATCTATATGTAGCACTCAATGCTCTGTGGTAGAATTAATGGATAGGTAGTGAAGCACCTATCCGTCCTCATCACCCTGTCCCCCCTTGCAGCCGGCAGACAGGCCGATGACATTGTGAGCTGGCTGAAGAAACGCACGGGTCCTGCCGCCACCATCCTCGCTGATGTCACCCTGGCGGAGTCTCTGATAGCGGACAGTGAAGTCGTGGTGATCGGCTTCTTCAAGGTCAGCCTGTCTTCCCCTTTTGAGCGAGTGGGTTTGGGAATCGTCGGCTGGCTGGTTCTACTGGAGACTTAGCCTAGATCTGGGGAAGAGTGTCTCATCACCCCATTAGAATTGTATGCTGTTTGATAGTGCTTCATTTAAAATTTGCAGAGGGATTTCAGAGTTGAGAAACTGGATAGAAAACCATTCTTGCAAAATTAATGAAGAGGAAAATAAAGTTTTTGTTTTGTTTTGGTTGACTAGGACGCAGAGTCTGAAGGCGCCAAGGCCTTTCTGAAGGCTGCTGAAGCTGTAGATGATATTCCCTTCGGCATTACCTCAGAAGATGCCCTCTTCTCCAAGTTTGAGCTGTCCAAAGATGGCGTCGTCCTCTTCAAGAAGGTAACGCCTGACTGGTGCTGAGTGTCTGTTAAAGGCCAGTGTCTTTTCTGCCTTGTGTTGCATGTTTTGGAAGTTTACACATCATCCCTAGCAACAGACCTTTTCGTGTGTCATAGTATTTGTGTACCAAGACTCTTCAACAGCCATGCACAGGTTGATAGAGAAATTTACAGAATGGACTTATCCTGCTTAATAACCTGGTAAATATCCTGGAAACAACCTCAGGGAATTCCCCCATATTTATCTTGTAAGCATGGTGAAATCTCTTCCCGTATTTAGATTCTGTCTTATTGACGGCTGCTAAAATAGGCAGGTTGAGTGCCAAGGGAATGCCTCTTCCAGTCTGCTTATTGGGGACGTGACCCTGTCCTGTGGTGGGAGGCTGTGTCATTACACCTGGGCTGCATTTCCTGGCTCTTGTACTTGGACATGTGATTCAAGAAAACTCTCACTGGTGACTGTCTCAAAGGAAAAACGCGCTTTAGCGTCCGATGATTTGCCCTGTCCGCCGGGCGCTAGTTCACATTGAGATGTCTAGCCAATTTCTAGCATTTTCCAGACCTGTTGGGTGTGTTTTTGTTTTTTTGTTTTTTTAAGTCTGGATTTATTTGAAACTGAAGGAAAATTGTCTCGTTCTGTTTTTGCTGAATCTCTTTCAGTGCTGTTCCCTTAATGTCCTTGCCACAATTCAAATTTCCATTTACTTGGCTTTTTTTTTTTTTTTGCTTTTGTCCAAAGCGGCGTATGAATGAATGTATGTTCTGCCGCACTAATGAGCAGACGAGAGCTCTTCCCTGTGTGGGCGCTCAAGGTGAAATTTGTCCATTTTGGTTTGTGATTATTACTGTGTCACTTAGGAGCTGAATGGTTATTTTATGGATAGACATTTCTTTCTAGATAAAGGGCAATGTTGTGATTGCTGAAAAGGGCAGGCGCTCATATCATTAATGGTCTTGGTAGCTTGCGGCAGGACCTGGACAGTGAAATCAAACCTGATTGGACAGGCCTGTGTACTCAGGTGGGCGTGTGCACAAGGGTGCAATATAAGGCAGTGTGATGATATAATAATGTGGTGCTAGAAATGCTGTCTGCTGCCCTTTTAACTTTGCTTAAAAACCTGAACAGTGTTAATGGTTTTATTGCTGGTTTTAAGAGCTTCAGTTAAATGTATCCCATGTCTAGACCACCGGCCTTCTGTTTTATATCACAGCATGCCCTGCTCTGCCAGTAAATAGCCGCAACGTTTATTAACAGCTGTGCCCTTCAGAATAGTTTCTCTCCAGGTCAGTGTCAGCAATTCTGATCAGCCCCCTGTTATATTCACACGTTACGGCCTTCCGGTTAATCGCCGATGTGAATACTGCGTGCACTTTTGGAGTGACTTTCTGCAACAGGGCCTTCCGATGATATCAACCACGTATTTCTTTTAACTTTGCAGATAGGTTGGCCATCTGTTTTTGGAAGCTCTGCCCAAACTTTTCATGTTTCCCTTCATAGTTTGATGAGGGCCGGAACAACTTTGATGGGGAGATGAACAAGGAGAATCTCCTGAGCTTCATCAAGGCCAACCAGCTGCCCCTGGTCATAGAATTCACTGAGCAGGTAATTTAAAAAAAATTTTATTTAATTTTTTTTTTCTCCCTTGTATCCATACCTTGCATCCTTCAGTTTTGCAGTTCATCGTTTCACCTTGTATTAAGTGGGTAAACTCTTTGCAGACGGCCCCCAAGATCTTCGGGGGAGACATAAAATCCCACATCCTGATGTTTGTGCCGAAGGCCGCCTCGGACTTCCAGGAAAAGATGGACGAGTTTAAAAAAGCTGCTCAGAATTTCAAGGGCAAGGTGGGTGCGTGCGAGTTCCTCCGTGTCCCGAGAGCAGTTTCAGTGTGTAGCCCTTCCGTCACCTCGTTTGGATGCCTGCAGTAGCTGTCAAACCTGGCTGCTGACCTTTTTCTCTCTAATAATTTTAGTTTTGCTCTTTGGTCACCTGTACTGAAAGCCAAGCTTCTGCAATGTCTTTGCTCCAGTTTGTTGCTTAGCTGAATCATTTGTATATAATGATTGTATATAATTTATTTGAATACATCTCTGTTTGATGCCTTAGCTTTGCGGTCCATACATCTCATGCTTTTAACTCTCCTTCTGTCCTCCTAGATCCTCTTCATCTACATTGACAGCGACCTGGATGACAACCAGCGCATCCTGGAGTTCTTCGGCCTGAAGAAGGAGGAATGCCCAGCGGTCCGCCTCATCACCCTGGAAGATGAGATGACCAAGTACAAGCCTGATAATGAGGCCCTCACTGCAGAGAACATCGTCTCTTTCTGCATGCAATTCCTGGGAGGGAAACTGAAGGTATGAATTTGGTGGAACAGTTGCCGTTTTGGTAATGAGTGCTGGTCTTCATTACATTTATTAGGCTTAGCTTTTATTAATCACATGAAACGAATCAAGCCAGTTTTTCTTAGTGATTTTTTTTTTTTTTAAGTGATTTTGCATGAACAGTCAAAAATCCATGTGAAGTTGGTTTCTGTTTTAACTACTGTAGGTCATCAAGCAGTCGGTAGGATTTTTTATTATTTGGTGTTGACACAGTTAATCTGCTGGGTGTTTACTGCATATGAAAGTGAATTCAGAATCAGACGTGCATGAAAATGTCTCTTCAGGCTCACCTCATGAGCCAGGATATTCCTGAGGACTGGGACAAGAGCCCCGTCAAGGTGCTGGTTGGGAAGAACTTTGAAGAAGTTGCCTTTGATCCCACCAAAAACGTTTTCATCGAATTCTGTAAGTGTGGTTCCATGTTAACGATGGAACTTAACTGTCGCAGGAGTAACAGTGAGAACTAGATGATGTCTTTTTCTGCTGCAGAGTCGGTCACCTATGTAGTAGAACATCTGTTGCTTGGGACAGAACCCCCCCCCCCCCCCCCTAGGTGTCTCACTTAAAAGGGTCTCCCTGGTCTGTTGATGCACCCTAAATACTCGCGCTAAGCTGTGATGGATGCTTGGAGGTAGTTGGGAGAAATCCCATGTCTTCTGCTTTCGTATGCGAGTAACCTGAGCTGCAGGTCAAGATACTTGGTTTTAGGCTCCTTTTAGATCGTCTGCAACTTGCGGCTCTCAAAGCGGCCTCTGAACGGCTGAGATCTTCCTTCATGTTACTGAATGGGGCTTTGGTGACTTGTCTTGTGGTCCGAGTCTGTAATAGTCCATTAGACCATTAAATGGCTAATGAAGACCCAGGCTTCATTTGGGAAAACTGTCAAGCTCTGGTTTGCTGGTGCATTTATTAAGTTTGTATTAAGCCCAAACTATAAACGTGGCATCTAATTGAAATTGTTGCTCTTTTGCCTTGTAAAATTTGCAGCCCACAGTAGGTAAATGAAGGTCTTAAGTGTTGGGGGGAGGGGGGGGGGAGGTGTGGTAGATGGGGAACTTTTATGTTGCTATACTGAACTTCTCAGTGGAATTAATGTTAATTTTAATGTCTAGTGGAGGCTTTACGAGAATTTTCCCTCACTTCCATTTTTACAGGAAGTTCTTGGTTTCGCAAAGTTCAAAGTTGGCTGACTTCCTCTCTCTCGCTTTGTCACACAGATGCACCCTGGTGTGGACACTGCAAACAGCTCGCGCCCATCTGGGATAAGCTGGGTGAGAAGTATAAGGACAGTGACAACATTGTGGTGGCAAAGATGGACTCCACCGCCAATGAGATCGAAGCTGTTAAAGTTCACAGCTTCCCCACGTTGAAGTTCTTCCCTGCGGGAGATGATCACAAGGTTAATTCCTTTCACCTTTTGTCACGTCGGCAGGTTTCTCTTGAGCCGTGGAGGCCGTCGAGGGTTTAGTCTCAGCAGGCGCATTTTAGATTGTTCCCCAAGCTGACGACAAAACGGTTTAATGGGAGAGTCCCGCTTATGAATAGATAAACTCGAGGCTGGGTTAATTGGCATGGAATCTCATTCCGTTGGCTGTCACAGCTTAAAGTGCTGCGGCAAGCTTCACGTTTGGCCCCTCTGTTATTTCAGTCTGCACGGTGGTAATCCTCTCCTGCAGGCACCCTCAATTACATGGACCTAATATAGAAATGCTCTGTTGGTGATCTTGTGTGAGAACTAGAAGCCAAGCCCAGTGGCTGAAATGTTTGCAGGTGATGACTGCAGCAATTCTGCTTGAAGGCAGCGGACAGAGCTTTTTCATATCGTCCAGTTTCTGCCGACTTTCTAGCCATCTCTGTTGTGCTGCCCTGCCTCCCTTTTTGTCAAAATTCCTGTGGAGGGTCTGTTAGTTTTGAAGGGGGTAGCAGCTGCAGCATTTGCCGGATGAGGTGATCCAAGGGTCATTGTTCCTGTCTGTTGCTGTTTTATTTGGTGAGTGATTGATTGGACCTGATGTAGTGTAGGATCATAGTGTAGAGCAGGGGTCTCCAACTCCGGTCCTGGAGAGCTACCGTCCAGTAGGTTTTCCATCCTACCCGGCTTCTGATGAGCCACACCTGTTCTCAGGTAAATACCAGGAGTAGCTGTGGCTCATCAGAAGCCAAGTAGGACAGAAAACCTACTGGATAGTAGCTCTCCAGGACCGGAGTTGGAGACCCCTGGTGTAGTGATTTACTTTTACCAAGTTGAGACTTAATCTTACCCTGAAGGGTTGTACTGGTTGGTATGGCTGCTTTGGTTGAGTCTGAGTAACTTTTACATGGTTTCTAATTTCCTTGAATTATGGATTCTTTGATATTTTTGCTTGGGGCTTTGTCATGCTTTCTGAAGTTTATTGTAATTCAACTTTTTTTTTTTCTTCATACGTAGCACTTGAAATGCAGTTTGTCAGTAATTTTTTTTTTTTTTTTTTTTTTTTTTTTTATTTGGATAGGCTTTTGAAAGCTATTTCTATTGGGCTTCTAATGCAAAAGTCTCATCTTAGATATGAAATCCTGCCTCGTCTATTTTGCTTCTGGCACTCTGAAGTAACTTGTTTGCCAATTATTTTTTTTTTAACAGGTGATTGACTACAACGGTGAGAGGACTCTCGAGGGCTTCACCAAGTTCTTGGAGAGTGGAGGCACAGATGGTGGTGCACCAGCTGGAGAAGATGAGGATGAAGAGGAAGATGTATGTGATAAGGATTTTTTTTTGTGGGGGGTAATTCTTTAATGGGTTTTGGATGATGTTGCCCATTCTGCAGTCGTCTTGAATCCATGAAATATTAAAAACAGATCTGGTGTTTATCTGCATGCAAAGTTAGTTTGCACACTTACTGTTAATGTACCACTCGTGTGGACACATGCATCAAAGTTGAAATTGCTTTTAAGAAATGCAGTTGGAAAAGACTTAGGCATTGCAGTTTGTTCATTAACATTTTTCTGTAGCACCATTCATAGAAATATCTCATAGCGTTCTTGGACATAGCACTTCTCGGTCTGTCTGGGAGGATTGGACACCATAGCGGATAGATACTTTTTTGCATTTTGCAGCCCTGGCTTGTAGGATGACTGCTAACATTCTGAGATTTGCAAGAGCTGGAACTTCAGAAGTGGCTCTGTAAAGGCATCCAGAAAAACAGGTTTCATAAGAACTACAGCGTAGTCGTCTTCCTTTTTCTTTTAACTTCAAATGTAAACTCATTTGATAACATTTGGAATGCATTTAGTAATGCAGTTGACTTGCTGGCTAAACAAGTGCTTTGCAAATGGTTGGGTTTGCTAGTAACGACGCTGCTGGAAAGTCACGTGTAGGTGCCGGGTGCATTAGCCGTAAAAGTTGGCAGGGCTGTGATCCAGGTATCCTCAGCCACTCAGCGGCGTTGACAGGACTGACCACGTAGGAAGGGTCTGCATAGTGTCGGCAGCTCGGGAACAGGTCCAAGACCCCAAAAAAGCCAGTTCAAACTAGACGGGCTTCAAAGAAGACTAATTACAGAACCTGACTCCCGCAGCTGTTGCTAATGTTTACCATGCTTCCAGTCAAAAGCTCTTGCCACAGCAAACATACATCTACCCAAGGAGGTCAGCCCCAGATAACCTTGTTTTGGGAAATGTTTGGCTATGGTGGCCTATTTCTAACAGTCTACATTAGGTTTGGCACGTTCAAGAGAGGTCGGTACCCTCTAGGTGCTAAAACTTGATATTTGTTGGGGTGTTGGCCAGTGTATTACACTGACCCATCTTGAAATGGTAGTTACATACACCCAAAATGTTAAATGATTTGCTGATTTTATTAGTTTGGTTAAATTCTGCTTTACATGTACATCAGTTAAGGTCCTGCTATGGTTGGTAAATATGCTATGATTGTTTTTCCTTAGGATCTGGGGGATCTTGATGATCAGCAAGATGACGACGACGAATCAGATGGTGATGAAGCACATGACGAGTTGTAAGAGATGGCTCGGAGGAACACCACCCCACCGTCTCAGCCTCCATCCCAGTCGCCCTGGCCCTATACACACCCCACAGATGAACATTAGCCCATACCTTTGCAACTACTGCTCGAATTGTCAGGTCACAGGGACCCTCAATTGCCCCCAACCGCCATCACTCCAGCACCCATACTTTTTGGCCCAGTCAGATCAATCTGCCCCCAAGGAACCCAGCACTGGAATAGTTCCTGGGGGGGGGAGGGTCTTTGTAAAATTTCTGCAATTTATATCCTCTATTGTACATGCATCAACCAGTGTCAGTTCTAGACCTTTATTGCTTCCTTTCAAAGCTTCCTTTGTGTAACCATTCTGCACCCTTACTTACATGGGTTGTGAATGGGACATGTTGACTATTTAATGTGGAGAAGTCGTAATTCTCCTGAAAGACAGTTCGAAGGCCGAGGAACTCCCTCGTTCACTCGCTCTCTCTCTCAGGGCTATGATCATTTCATTTGTAAAATATGGGCGCCCTGGATGTGCAGTGCTTCAGTGGGTTTAGTGAATCCAAACCATTTCCATGGGCATATGTGAATGCGCTCCTCAGAGGCCGTGGTCTGGGGCAGTGCTTCCCAACTCTGTCCTTGGGGACTGCCAGACAGTTCATGTTCTTGCTCTCTCCCAGCTGGGAGGGAACAAAAATGTAGACCGTCTGGGGAGGGGTCTCTGCAGACCCAGTGGAGAAATATCGGTCTAGGGGCATGATTTTCTTCTGAACCAAATGTATTTTTTTCTCTAACTTTTCAGTTTCATAATTTAGTGTTCGGTTTTGGTTTTAAAACGAAACTCTGATCAGTTTATTGTAATATTTTTTTTTTTATTCATTTTAATTGGTCTGCTTGTGTACCAGTGTACATGGCAGGAATTATGCCTGCAAGGGGCACCTTTGGCCTCCATTACTTGGAAACAGGAAACATGGAACTCGTGTAACTCGGTGCCATCGGAGATGGGATCGTTACTTCAAGCTCGGGCAGCTCCTGGGTGTTTAGAAAAGGCCTCTCCGGCATTGGGCCAGGACCATGTCACCCCTGCCCATCCATCCCTCAGTCTTTTGCTCTACCTGACACTTGTCCTCGTCTGTCTGGGCTGTACTGTGTTCCTATGTGGTTGGGGTGACAGGAAGAGTGCAGATGAATTAAGCTGTTCTCGTGTTCTGGGGCAGGGTATTGAATGTGATTTTATTTTATTTTTTTCTTATTTTGTGAATTTCTTGTGGGAGTTGGGGTGGGTAGGGGACTCTGCAAGGCTGGGGGATGATTGGGGGATGAAAGATAAAGCATTCCATCCCAAATTAGCATTAACAAACCGGTGGCCAAATAATAAAATAAAAAATAAAACCAGTGGGCTTTGTTGCTCTTTCTTTCACCTCCTTCACTTTGTATTGGCATGTAAGTATGGTCTTGCGGCGCTTAACAGGGATACATTCTGAGAAATGCGTCATTAGGCGATATCGCCATTGTGTGAACATCAGAGTACTTACACAATGCTAGATGGTATAGCCTACTACACACAGAGGCTACAGTAAAGCTCCATAAGTAGAATATACTAAGTACAGTATAGTAAATTCATAACCATGTTTTTATGCAGCATTATGGCCTGAACTTAACTAGGTGCTATTTTGTATGTTTGGCAGCCCAGTAGGTTTGTTTACACCAGCATCACCACTAACACGTAATGCAATGCGCTGTGACAGCACTAGGCGATGGGAATTTCTCATCTTCATTAGTCTAATCTTATGGGACCTCTATTGTTGGCCAAAACGTTATGCGGTACATGACCGTAGTTAAACCTCCTGCCTACCTGAGAAAAGGCAGTTTAAAGAACAGTTGCAATTCTTCTGCATGTGTAAAAACACTTGCTGACCTGTCTTAGTCCTTATGTTCAATGTTCCTTGGCGTGTGGGATGTGTGTCCCACAAGTGACGCGTTGCATGTCGTACTCCCCACAAGTACAGCCAAATGCTCTGTAAATGAATTCATCATGAATTAACCAGAAATTAATAGCATTCTTTATGTGAGGTATGTTCATTTATGACTGCTGATTTGTATGTTTTATGCAGGATACCTTTGTACACGTCGATTCTGAATACAGTCTCTGCATGTGCGTAAGTGTGATGCTTTTTTGTGTACTTATCCTCCCAGACCTGCAACTAATACATAAATGCAGACTAATTACCTGAAATATGTTCCAACTATAACATAATTGACTACAAATTCTAACCAAACTATTCAGTTAATGATTTTAGATGACAAACCTGTTAGATGCTCACAGGTGCTATGATAGTGTCCTTAATGTACACCAACAAAGAGATGCTCAAATAGTCATGCAGTCCAGTAAGGCCTTTGTCAAATTTCTCCATTGTGTTGAGAAGTGCTGTATTAAAGTGAATTGAGAAAGTGAGCATAACGTGCCTGCTTTTATGCACTATACAATACCCGTGAAACATGTAACTCCTGCAAACGTTACACAATACAATACCCGTGAATCATGTAACTCCTACAAACGTTACACTATACAATACCCGCGAAACATGTAACTCCTACAAACGTTACACTATACAATACCCGCGAAACATGTAACTCCTACAAACGTTACACTATACAATACCCGCGAATCATGTAACTCCTACAAACGTTACACTATACAATACCCGCGAAACATGTAACTCCTACAAACGTTACACTATACAATACCCGCGAAACATGTAACTCCTACAAACGTTACACTATACAATACCCGCGAATCATGTAACTCCTACAAACGTTACACTATACAATACCCGTGAAACATGTAACTCCTACAAACGTTACACTATACAATACCCGCGAAACATGTAACTCCTACAAACGTTACACTATACAATACCTGTGAAACATGTAACTCATACAAAACTCCTTAACTTCTAAAACTCTTGACATCTATTTTGAATTTTCAAATGTCACATTTAAATACGAAACGTCAATGCAAATACGATATTGATTATAAGCTTTGTCTACAAAATTAAATAAGACAAAGTTTATGGTAGTGATAAACCAGAAAAGCACTATATGTGTTACTTTAAAGTAAAAGTACAGAGATACCAAAAGCCAGGGGGCAACGTGTGGCTCAGTGGGCTAAGCCTCTGTGTCTGTGATGAGAAGGTTACTGGTTTGAGCCCAGCCTCAGCACATCTGTGGGTCCTTGGGCCCCAGCTCCCTGGGTGCTGCTGTGGGCAGCTGCCCGTCACAGTCAGCTTGTTCTCTCCTACAGAGAGCAAGTTGGGGGAGGCATAAAGAGAGTTTCCCCATGATGATCAACAAAGTATCAATTAAAATTGGTTATCAATTAAACCCACAACCCATGTTTTATCTCAATGTTTATCAATCTGAGGAGCTTCTCTGACATCAGACTGCATGAATTGTCACAGCCAACTCAAACAAATAGAATGTTCTGGAAGCTTGAGTACCAGTATGACCCATGGATGGTTGTTGATCTTTACCAGCAACGTAAAACACGTCCGAAGTTCTAGAATTGCACACGAGTGACATGTAGGAAGGCTTCCCCTGTCCCCCTCACCCAGTGCTATTTACTAGAAGTTTACGTTGTGTCAGTGCACTACGTGAGCCCTGCCTGTAATGGATCTTGATGCTATAGATGATGAATGTGCTCACGGGCCAAGATGAAAACAGACGCTGAGGCTGCTCTCTCATTGCTTTATGAGGCGTGAGCAAGCAGAGGGCGTGATGTGGGAAGGACCCAGTCATGCAGAAGCCATCTGATAAGTAAGGTGACAGCCCCCAAAAATAGCTCCACAGAGAGTATATAGAGACTTGCTTCCCCCGTGCAATCTAGAACCTGCACTGCGTTCTGACCACAAAGGAGGCAAATCACTGCGCCAATACTGAAGTCTTAGGTTTTGATTCCTTTTTCTTTTTACTTCAGCGAGTCTTAAGAGAGCTAGACACTAACAAGAGGAACTTAAAGGATACGGGAATTAGAGGATTTTACCTTTGCTGCTGAAGCACCTGACATTTTTGAGGTTTTTTTTCCCCCAGCAGGCTTGATTCCCACTTTGTTTTCCGCTCCTTTACCGCAGAAATGAAGTATTTCAGCCAGTGTGCCGTTATGAAGAATACACAGTACAACCGCTGCATCCCAGTCGATGGCAGCATTACGACTTGTAAGCGTACTGCTGTCTCACTCAAGCCACCCCGATCTGTGCACTTTCCCAATGACATCGTCTTCCAAGATCACATTCGGGAGGGAGACCTGGAGCAAGTAGGCCGCTTCATCAGGACTAAAAAAATCTGCTTGGGAACCATTTTCCAGACAGGTAAGAGAATTAGCCGCCGCTGGAACTGCTTGTTTAGTGTGGCTTCACATCTACAGGTTGTACCGAAAATAAGACAGGGACTTATATTAATTTTTGCTCCAAAAGACGCATTAGGGCTTATTTTCAGTGGATGTCTTATTTTCCCATGTACAACAAACTACAGTACATTTACCGGTATTCATGAACAAATATCCACATTTATTCAAATACAGACACCATGTCATCTTCTAACCGTATCTTTCCATGTAAAATCAAACATGCCCTTTATGCCCAAAGATCCAGGTTGTATAAGAAGTACTTTCTGCCATATGAATGATGAAGTGACTAGTGTCACTTTTCTGCAAAGGCTTGTCCAGCATGCTTTCATCAACTGTATCATAACCAATACAATGGCCATCGCTGATTCCACAGGCATGTGCGCCCTCCACGAAGCCGTCCTCTCAGGCAATCTGGAATGTGTGAAGCTGCTGGTGAAATATGGGGCGGACATCCAGCAGGAGGACGAGGAAGGCTGGACGCCCTTGCACATGGCCTGCAGCGACAGCTATCCGCACATTGCCAAGTAAGCTGCTGGAAGATGCAAATATGCACCTTGCCATGGTAACATGGTCAGCACTATTTTAACAGCGTGCTCACCGGAAAGGTCTGCTAGTTTCCAACATGCATAGATGTAGACAGAACCACATCCAGGCTACACAAGAGAGTCACAAAATTAACTGGAATAGAGCATTGTCCTTTCCAAGGACTCAAACACAATGGTCAAACAACAGTTTGTCTCTCGTGCAACTGAATCTATGACCTTCAGAGATCTCCAAGCCATTGTCACTTGGTCAGTGCAGATGTCCCCACTTTGATCCATATTCATCTGCCACTGGTGCTCTCCTCAGATACCTGCTGTCTCTTGGTGCTGATGCCAACGCTGCGAACAAATGTGGGGAGAAGCCAGTGGACCTCATAGATCCCGACTGCAAGGAGCTGCTCAAGCTGTTCAAGGTGGGCTGTGACTGACCCAGAGGAATGTTTTCACTGAAACTCAAGTGCGCCCTCTTCCACGCCTACGCTGACGGTAACAGAACGAATCGGCAAGGTCAGCCGGATGTCCTGATTTCCAGTCACCTCTCTGGAGCGGGAGGACAGGTCTGGCCCAGTGAAAGGAGTCAAATAGCTGCATTCAGACACTTTGTGGGAACTGGAAAGTGCTGAGACTGGCCAACATTTCTGATCTCAGCTGGCAGACAAGTTCAATGAAGAAGCATTTTACTGCACTGAATACAAGCACACTGTTTCGCAGAACTGAAAATGATACTTTTGTTACGTTTTGTCTTATATTTTTATTTTTGCATTTATGTTTTATTACATTGTTCTTCTCTTTTACACATGAACGAGACAGTGTTGCATCTGAACATTACAGCAAGATTCCTAAAATAGTGTATTAAAAGTGCTTTTCTCTGAATGTTAATTCGACCTCAAACTAAGTGCGTTCTTTATCTTGAGATTACGTTTAACATTTTTATATCAGTTTCCCATCTCCAAAAGTAAAAGACAATTTAACTTAATCTTAGAATGAAAAATGTTAAAGGGAACACACACACGCACACACACACACACGTACAGTATATATGGACTGACATCATACTGTATGCCATATTGTGTTTACTGTTTATAACAAAAGGCACACGGCATTTATGTAACCTGTTTATTCTCCTGTAGAGAATAGTGAAAGTTGTGAATATTTGAAAACAGTGAACTCTGATTTGCACTTAAAACACGTTCACAACACCGTGGAATGAATGTTTTGCTGCTCTTTGCACAAAGATCTTTTCAAGCTGAAGCTATGTAACTGCTTTTACATATTATGTCTTTTTATTAGTGTTAAATGGTAACATTCTTGCTAGAAAACTGTACGTTATTCTTTACTATTAACATTGTTTTTATATACACATCAATTTAACAATAAAATTCTTTTTGTAAAACTTTATTTTTGTATTTGTCATTCTGGAGATACGGTCTATCAAGTACGACTTCTCGAGAACAAAAAGAACAAACGAAACCATTAAATAGCGACGTGAAGAGAGAAAACAAAGTTAACTTGGGGTGCAAGTAAGTATACGACTCTGGTTTAATTTATCGGGTTGCCGGTAAACGAAAGCTGATGGTTATGGGGACGTAAGTAGGGAGTTTCATTTTCACAACTGTAATTCGTGAATTTGCACGTTTTAGGGCAGGACACGACTTTCGGTAGGAGCTGTAATCGTAGGGATTTCAGTACGGCTGTGAAGGCTGCTTTTGCCGGGGTCTCAGCGCGGTCCTGAGAAGCGCTTTTTGCCGGGGTCTCGGCGCACTCGTACGGACTGCCTCTTTCGGGTTTCCGCCTGCTGCCCGGAAGGGATCGGAAAGCAGGGGCAGCGTCACGGCCTTCGGAGGCCCGAAACACAGCGGGGAAGGAGGGGAAGAAAAGAAAAGAAAGAAGACAGAAAGAAAGGGCCCGCTGGTTGCCAAACCGGAGAATTTACCGAAGAACTTGAGCACCTCGTCGCCTTTCTTCGATACCCGCGATCCGCTTTGTCTTAAGTTACTAGAACCAGCCTAGATCGGACCGATGATCGCTAGCCGGTACTGATAACTGGGTCAGCTTGCACAATTATCATTAACCAGGCTGGTAAGTGTCTTTTTTAGGTTGCATGCACACTGACTTCTACCGGCGTTGCATGGACCGCACATCGAATTTCGCACATATCTTCATGTAGTCACAAATTTTATCACTGAGTCGGTGACATTATTAGCCACATAGAGTCTGCTGTCGTTTTCGTTTCTCTTCAATTGCAGAGTAATAGTGAACAGAAATCTGAATCCTTTCAAATATGGCAGTGTTCATATCTTGTACATGGGCGATTCCTCTCGCTTCACACATTACACGTGTAATTTAACCTATAGCATGTGTAATCTAGGATGTGTTTGCTTTAGTGGAGGTGCACAGATAACCCCCTGTAATTGTGCAATCTGAAACGTACACTCGCCGGGTAACAACGTGGGCCACTCACAACCTCACTGTAATTTGGCCATTGGCAGAAAGCTTTCCTATTTATATTTAGATAACCTGATACTGGTTAAACGCATGGAGACACATGCATGCATGCATAAGCACCACATTTGTAATTTGCAACCATACGTGTCCTAATTACATAAGAATTCCGGTATACTGAAAGTATTTTTTACTAGTTACAAAAAAACGAGTTAATTATCCTAAGGTATTTGCATGGGACATAGACATGTTTCGACAATAATAGGTGGCATGTTGGACATCTGTCTTATACAATCTCTCTAGATGCATTTTTCCTGCCAACTGGATATACTGGAAAGTCTCGGCTATTTTTGTTGCCAGATATGAAACCGAATCCATTAATGTTTCTGTTTCGGCAGAATGAACCACGGCAAACGGCCGGTTTCCTAGGTTCCCAGGGCTCTGCCAGTAACAACAGGGGTGAAGAGGAGAAGGTCAACTAAAGTCAGACGCCAAAATGACTAGGTGGGCGGATGTGCTCCTGGCCGAAAGGGTGCAAAAGATTTCTGAATGTAGTTGTGAAACTGGAAGCCACTCTCAACTTTAGAAATTATTTGGCCGTTAATAATGGCTGCCATACCATGTCTCCATATCTAATGCTTGTGAAAATCCTTGTAAAAGCATTTTTTTTTACTTATTTATAAAACTGGCCTATGCCTGGACTTTACACTTGATATTTTGTTTTGCTCACCATGTCCATGAAAAGCCTGTTAGCATCTGGCACCAGTTTTTAACTCTTGATTTTTTTTTCTTGTGAGATTTTATATATTTTCCTGCTCCTCCGCTCCCTGTAATTCCTATGGTGTGACGGGCTGTGCTGTTTTCTCTTCCAGCTCACCAGCTGCTAGGATAGTTCACAACTACAAACGGACCTCCAGTCCTCGATCTCCTACTAACACAGGGGAGCTCTTCACGCCAGCGCATGAGGAGAACGTGCGTTTCATCCATGACAGTGAGTCAATGGCGGAATGTTCCGGGGAGCAGACACTGGGGTACAACTCAGCATCCTCTGCAGTTTCTTTTCTTTGCTCTGCCTGACTTGCCTACCTCTCTGAAACTTTGTCCTTGCTGTCTCTGTAGCACCAGGAGAAGAAAAAAAACAGACAATCTCCTCTGTTGCATGTAATGCATCCTTTGTAAAGAATTAGAAAATTGCAAAAACTAAATGTGTAATAAGTCCCTTACTTTCATTTATCTCAAAGTCACACTAGTACACTCTAGTCTGATTTTTTTTTTAATTGCTTCTTCATAATGTGATATACACTCCCCGACCAAAAAAAAAAAGTCGCCATTTGAATTTATATCTGCAAATACTTAAGAGCCAGTGACTGGATCATTATTACAGCTCAGCTACGTTATGCAGCAATAAAGTGAAGTCAGCTGAGTACCTGAATCTACTGGCCAGGTTACACCTCCATCCATCCATCAGCAATGGATTTTTTCTTCCCTGTTGGCATGGGCATATTCCAGCACAAGAATGCCAAGATTCATTGGGTTCGAATTGTCAAAGAGCGGTTCAGGGAGCATGAGGAATCATTTTCACGTATGACTTGGACACCACAGAGTTGCGACCTTAACCTCGTTGAAGGTCTTTGGGATGTGCTGAAGGAGGCTTTATGGAGGTTCAACTCACTTGTCAATACAGGATCTCGGTGAGAAATGAATGCAAATCTGGATGAAAATAAAGGGTGAGATGTTGCATAAGCCCGTGGAAACAATGCCATGACAAATGTGCGCCATAATCAAAGCTAAAGGCTGTCCAACGAAAAATTCAAATGGCAACTTTTTTTTTTGGCCGGGCAGCGTAAATGTCACAATCCGATATAAGACAAATCGTCATGTTAATAATCTAAATGTAATCAATGCTTAAACACTGTTTCCATCAGCCTGGCAGTGTGTCATGAGAGACATCAAGTCCTCCCAGAACAGTGATCGAGGGCCTCAGGAATATGTGGAAAAAACCCCAAACCCTGCCCTGCATTGTAAGTCACTTTACACGTTTTTCTGCACTTGGGTTTCAGATTAAAAGCACAAGTGCCACATTGTATTGTTCCGTTTGTTTATTTAAAAAATTCTGAATTGCTACTTTAATGCATGGCAGTCTTCAGTATATTTGAATTTTGTTATAAAAGTATTTGTATAAAATCCATTGTCTCACCCCGCAGTTACATAAATTGAGATAATATTTTGATTTATTGGGCATGCAGTCTTGTTTTGCCAATGCCCATTGTTGATGCTGTTTCTGTCCTGTCTGCAGCTTTCACACCAGTCGACCTCAGTGACATCAAAAGGCGAAGCACACAGGACTCCAAAAAGTCTTAGATGTCTGTCCTAACATGTCTGGCTTTTCCATTGTTCCCGAGACTCTCTTCCAACGATCCTTTTTATCAGCTGACCAGCCATTTGACCAGTCCCAGGATGGCCTGTGTTCTGGGCTCCCAGCACTGCTTACTGGCCCTTCTACAGCTACAGTACAGTGACTGACCCCATTTCCTGGCCCTGCTGCATGGGAAGTCGCGTTGACATCTCGCTGACATCCTCAGAGCTTTGCTCTGTTTGACTTCTGATTTTTTGGCGTCCCTGTTGGGGAGGTGAGAGATCAATGGAGTTAGCATTGTGTTTCTCACTGTGGTTTTTCTTTCCACTTGATTCCTGGATACTGGAAATATTCTGGCAGTGGGAAAAATGACACTTGTTGGAATTGGGTTATTTAAAATTGTTTTTCATACAAAATGTATTATTGGAGCTAAAGCAGACTATCATGGTGGTAGTGCTGATTAGCCGATTTTAAAGGTCAATCCACTTATTTTCTCTTGGCAGGTTTACAGTCTTACTTTTTGCTCTACTGATTTTCCTGACTACATGATTGGCAGAATGTGAGGATTTCTAATGGCTGGTGACATTTTTAGGTGAAACTAGTATGATAGAATAATGGTGATGAGGTTGAGTTACGCTAAGCAGACATTTTAGGATAATTTCTGACTTTCTGACCAGCTCCTTGCAAAATGACTGTCTGGTCATATTTCAGGCCATTCATTGTCCTACAAAATGTATTTATTTTAAAGTAATTGCAGATGCAGATACTAGTTACACAATGCTGATGTAACAGTATCTTGCTAAAGATCAGTTATGATGAAGAGCTTCACTTGCAGGTATTGTGAATTGTTTACCTTGGTTAAGCAGATAATTATGTTATATTCAAACTCTTCCCTGTAATATGCTGACAAGTTATTGTTTCCTCCTAAAATCATGTTTTTAACATTTAGAACCCTTTTGTTATTATATTATAAACAATTAATATATACCCCATCCACCTGAGGGAGATTTGTGAGCAGACCTGATAAAACTGGAAGCACTGTTTAACATTGGCAGATAGTGAATACAGCTTGTAGAAGCTTGACATGCTAGGTTTCTTTTGATGTACACTGACTGCATTGGTCTTACATGTGTCCATTCCCTGCAAATCTTTTGCAAGGTAATTTTTGGGATTTGTCCTGTCCACTCAGCCCCATTTTGTTGACTGGTTAAGCTGCTTTACGTGCTTCTGCACTAAACAGGTTTTCCAGGGTCTGTCCTGCAATGCTGAAGCTGTCATGTAGTGGCATTTTAATTTTTCTGCGCCTGCAAGAATCCTCATAATCCTGTGGAATACAAACTACCAAAGCCAGGTACAAATGGTGTTTCTGCTGTGTTCGCTTAAGATCTGCACCATGGCAAACATGGTGTCATGGAAAGTCTTGTGGATCCGAACAGAATTGGACTGAATGTCGCTTAAACTATGTTCCATCGTTAGGATTCTGATTCTTCCTCAATGCCAACTCAGGAAGGCATGTTTTTTTCTTGTTAATTTTAATTCTTTTCCCTACGATTCACTAAAATGGAGTGCAAAGCAATTAATGGCGTTTGCAAATGGAGAGAAACCACAAGTCCCGAGAAGTTCAAAACGCCGTATCTGCTGAAGAATTATGTAAATAAAGCTTTCTTAAGACATACATAAAATAGTTGGTTTCTTTAATGGAGGAAAAAAAAAAACATGTAACAAAGTCTGAAGTCTGCTTCAGAGCCTTTGCAGTGGACTCTGTGTGCAGGGGACTGCTGTCACTCAAGCTTTGTCGTATAATTACCAAATCGCTCTACCACTGAAATACATAATACTGTACTGTTAAAACAAGTTGCAGCCTTGATTAACATAAGGCAGGAAATTGAATTTAAATAAGCAGCACTGATTGCCTGGAATGGAGTCACACCCCAGGGGATGACAGATTGATGGTCATAACCGCTTCTGACTTGTCTGAGCACGCCAGTGTGCACTGCGGACAAGGCATAAGATTTCAGGGAACCATAGTGAAGTACATCACTTGTAACACAGTCAAATAATATCAACTCAGTCCTGTTGCCATCATTAGTACATTATCTGTCAAATTCACACTTTTTCCCCATTTCATATATGTTTGATAATTGCAATATGATTTATTTTTTCGAACAACACGCAAATAACAAAATGGTACAAAGCATTATGATGAAATGAAAAGCTTGAAATTCAATTACCAGATTAAGAAAATTCCCTTTTCTCAGAGACACAGATACTCATAACTGATGTTAATATAAGCAGACGGATCTCTAGATTAGGGTAAAGAGGCACCTGCAAGTAACACAAATAAATAAATAAAATGCATGGACAATGAGTGTGTTGGGGTTTAAAGCATCCAAGTTCCTTGTGTTGCATTTTGACTTCCTGAAACAGTTCAAAGACAGGTGTGGCGATGTCATTCTTTGAACTTCCATTCCTGGCGGCACATAGGACATTGCTGCTGCACCTGCTGTGAGTTCAGCCACTTCAAGATGCAATGCATGTGGAAACAATGAGAACACTGGCCCCAGACCAATGGGCAGTCGTCACCGGGCACCTTACCTGAAAAAGATATCTTCCTTTTAGACTGGAATTGATTATAACTGGTATTCAAACACATAAATGGACATAGCTCAACAGCGCATATCAACCGTCTTGGCACTTACAGTCCGGACAGCAACCATTAAAGGACATCCTGCAGATGCCACAATTCTCGTCGTTGGCCACCCACAGCCAAGACGCCACGCCGTTCCATTGCTTGATTTTCACCTTCATCTTCGACTTATAGGCACTGTCGATCAAAACACTGCGCGTTAATAGTCAGTCACAGCGGAAGCCTACATACTTAGTATATGAAAACCACAATCTAGTTACTTCTTATTAAAACCTTGAATAAACTTTAATTTCGCCATCAAACTGTTCTGAATCAACAATTGAAAGTATTACATTACGTATAGTTATTTAATGCACCAGCAAGTCACCCAGTGCAATTGGTGTCTCTCCGCCGCAGTAAAATTATTTCGAAAGATTTTTTTTAATTTAATTTACTTGTTGAACAACTACAGTCAAATCTCTACAGCCACATAGCCGAATGTAAGCATGCTTGCTACAGCTCATTTTATGAGATCTAAAATGTTTGCTATAAACAAAAGTGAAAACAGCAACGGAACAAATTACTACATATCTTCATACCTAACGATTTAATTAAAAACGCGATTTCAACAGCGCTGCATTCATCCGTCAGAGCCATACGAATACGGTTAATAATAAGTAGTTCCGTTTACATCTACACCCCCCCAGTTCGGCTTAAGGGATAAAAATATTATACTGCGCCCCCTTGCGAAGTGGAGGAAGACTTCATCTTACTCTTATGTGAACGTTTCCCCGCAGTATTATAGTAGTCACAGTAGTCTAAAGTGTAGTAATTTTAGATAATTTTGCCTACCTCTCTGAAACATATATACATTACATTTCGCGAATGTGAAACCTACAATGTAATGTAAATGGCAATGTAAAGAGTTCGGTTTTCGTATGGCAAAATACCGAAACTAGACGTTGTTATTTGTTTACTGTACGATACTTTATATTAATAAACGGAATAACAGGGGAAACTATAAATACAGTACACTAGCAGCACTTATATTACAGTCTCAATGATGAATGCCTGTTTACTAGCAACACCGTGCATACAAAAGCTGCACCCATACTACTCCAATTCCCAAAACGATATTAAACGGAAGTTGCGCATTAAGAAAACGTCATTTCCTGGGAATCATTAGAGAAGCCCGAGAGCGTTGTTCTTGCATTAGTTTAGTGGTAGCTAGCTGCAGCGAGTCTGTTAGTGCCGAGTTGTTTGGTGTGTACGGTGTAAAGATACGTGACTTCAGTGGCGCCATGGCTGACAAAATGGATATGTCGCTGGATGATATTATTAAGATAAACAAGCAGCAGCGAGGGGGCGGCGGGGCGCGTGGCGGTAGAGGCCGTGGTAGGGGAGGGTTGGGCGGAGGACGAGGCGGTAACGTCGGCCGGCTTGGAGGCACCGGAGGAGGCGGCTTTGGGGGCCGAGGCGGCGGATCGGGCCCTTTTCGGAATCGACAAACCCTAAGCCGGGGTAGAAGCAGACCTACGCCGTACAGCAGGGTAGGAGAAAGAAAAAGAGATTGGCTCAGAAATCGGATAAGATCGTGGCATCAGAGTCCTCAGTCTTTTTTTAATATTATATACTTAGCTAACGTTGCTAGCTAGCATGGGAACCCTCTGGAGTTTTAATTTGGAGCAGAATGTTAATTGGGCACTACTAAAGTGGCCATCGTTAAAGGAAGTGTAATTCATGATGTTTTCATTTCCCCCAAACAGTAACCTTAAATTTTGGTTTCATAACGCTATCCAACTCGCCGTGTCGAGTGTATAAATTGCCTTGCAGCGCCATCTTGAATAAGATGAAGAGGCCGGTGTTCAGCTCCAGTCTTCGGATGAGTGCAAGTTTCATTGAAAGGTTTTTTTTCGACGAGCCACAGTGGATCAAGTGAAATGAAAATGTAATCTGTAAGAAGTCGGCCAGGATCGTTTAGGGAATCTTCTCCAAGTGAATGAATGAACGAGCTTACTTTGATGCTCGAATCCAGGAGACCTTTGTCGGATCTACTCTAATATAGAAATCAGTGAATTTTGAAGAACCTGCAATTTAGTCAACGAGAAGAGGAACCAGAGACTTTTGTTAATTTAAACGAAATGCAGCCACACGATCGGCTCCATTGTTGTTCTGACAAAATGGCGTAAGGACAAAATGGACGCTTAAATAACTGACCGCCATTTCTACTCCTTGGCATGATGCTCAGTACTTTAACCTATACTTACTCATGGACTTAAGATGCCAAAAGCCAGCGAATGATTGGACTCTCCTGGTCGTGACGAAGAGCACTCTGCGGGTTTAAGCAGGAAATGGAGCCCAGCGCTAGACGAACCAAGTCGCAGCGTTTCCTCGAACCGAGAGCGGATTTTTCTTCGAGAAGGATTAATTTCACCTCCGATGTGACGATGCGGCGACGGGGATTGTCGAAGCAGATCGGCCCTGGCTTTCACTGTTGGGGAGGGGTGTCAGGGGTACTGATTAAAAGTGAGGCTTGGAATATGCATTCTCTCAGTGGGGCACTTAATTGATATGCTCCAGGGCCACAAATTCTGAATCAGTAGAGAGCTCTTTAGATGAGTTTTTGTAAACCACCCCATTGTCCAGTTAATTTAATGTATTTAATTCATCATGTTGAAGCATGCTTGTGATTGTGAATGATTGTTCCGCCCATTTAGTTTTATTTAAAACCCCACTATTGTACTTGTAAATGTGTTGAGCTGGTGTGTTTGGAACATGTCTGGTCATAGTATCCTGGTGATATATTTATGTAGTGTGCATTTTCACCATTACCTTAAAGTGTAATGGAAGATGAATTTGAACAGGACAGCGGGTCCCTGGGCTGGTTGGTGTTCCCTGGAGGAGCGGGAGTTGCCTCTGGCCACCTGGGATCTGTGTGATTGGCAGGGACAGGGGCCTCCGAAGTTAGCAGGTGCGTTCTTTGTCTTTGTCCTTGCAGCCCAAGCAGCTCCCTGACAAATGGCAGCACGACCTGTTTGATAGCGGCTATGGTACAAGTGCCGGCGGAGGTGCAGCTGGTGTGGAGACAGGCGGCAAACTGCTTGTGTCAAACCTTGACTTTGGGGTCTCTGATGCAGACATCCAGGTATCGTCTTAACTGTGGATTTTTCCCTCTTTGCTTGCCCCTTTTCTGCCTTAATTCCTGTGACATTCGTGTAATTAAGCTTGCATTTTCTCCCAGAGGCCATGCAAGTGGGGGATTTCGTTATGCTGGCAGTCCTGATGCCCCGTGTATTTTGCAGGAGCTGTTTGCAGAGTTCGGGACACTAAAGAAAGCCGCGGTGCACTATGACAGGTCAGGCCGCAGCCTGGGGACGGCGGATGTCCACTTCGAAAGGAAGGCCGATGCGCTGAAGGCCATGAAGCAGTACGACGGGGTTCCGCTCGATGGTGAGTGGTGCTTGGTGTTGGGTTTTCTGAAGTGCTACGGATGCACGTGTTCCTGAATTTTGTTTCAATTAAAACAGGTCGCCCAATGAACATCCAGTTGGTCACATCGCAGATCGACACACAGAGGAGGCCTGCCATGCAGGGGTAAGTGGCATTTTGTGGTTGATGATCCTCCACAGCCTGTGATTGGAATGCCGGCCTAATCCTGTCGTTTTGTCGTGCAGTTTGAATCCAGTAGGTGGCCTCAACAGGAATCGAATCGGTGGCAGTTTCGGAGGGATGACGAAGCGGGGCGGCAGGGGTAGCGGGACCAGGGGCAGGGGACGGGGAAGAGGTGGCCGTGGTGGTAACAGGCAGCAGCTGTCTGCTGAAGAGCTGGATGCGCAGCTTGATGCATACAATGCAAGGGTGAGAACTGGCAAAGCGTCCAGCATATGCAGTGAAAATGCAGCACGGGTGAAGTCTAACCTTTCCCCTCTCTCTCTGTCTGCAGATGGATACCAGCTAGATGTGAAGCACTCTGAACCATATCTGTCAGCTACTCTCAGCCTTGGCAGTAAATCGCTTGCCGACTTTGAGCAGTAGTCATGGGATGTTTTACTTCAGCTCTCATGCATTTTAAATTTTTCCTGAGGGGCTTTTTTTTTTTTCACGTTCTACTTTTGTTTGTACCTTTTGGACTGTAGGATATAAAAGGATGTAGTTGCTTTGATATGTTTTGTCTTGATCCCTTTTTGCATCATTGTAATAAACCTGCAGTGTCTGTTAATGCCGCAATGACTGCCTGTTCATTTGTGATGCCAGTACAAGTGAAGGGGGTTTAATTCGTGTGGATTTTTAAATGTTTCTACTGAGATTTGAATTTAGCCATTGGAGTTTTGGCTGGGAACAGCAGCCTTTTATTCTAGCCAGGTTTAACCTTTGTAATGCTCTTATTTTTTACTTGGTTGCTGGACAGTGTTACTCTTTGTATTTGTAACAGCCTGGTTGTGTTTTAGCGGTTCTGTTCAGTGACTGAAGGGCTGGTCCATGGTGACCAATCATGAACATATATCTTCCAAACCATCACCATTGGCTGTAGAGAAGAGGTGATACCATGACCAAATAAATAGCCGTATGTTTAAGCAGTGTGATATCCTGTACATATTTGCTTCTGTCTGCTTTGGTCATTCCTTTGCATTTTATCAATTAAATGTTTCTCTGCAGTGTCCACCTTTCAGTTCTGTTTTTGACAGTGATGTGGCAGTAGTCTGTGTTCACTGAAACACTTGAAAGCTGTTGGTTTAAGGATTTTGCGTTTGTTCAAATTGATTCATTGGCATTTTTTTATGGGGTCATAAATCGGAATGGGGGGTACTGGTCACTCTTACCTCCTTACCATCACATCTGCACAACACTGGCTGATATTTCATGGGAGTTTTGATTCAAATGTGCTTGCGAGAATCCTCTGCCCTAAAAGAAGGTGTATTCTCTTTAATATTGAGGGCTAGTCTTAGTGCCTTAGTGATAATCCATTTGGTAGCGTTGTGAAGTAGCTGTGCAACATTGTATTTGCAATTCATGGTTTGCGTGTTCAAAATTCAAGTGTATAAGTAGTCCTGAAAAGTACTTATGAATTAATTATGTGATGTATTAAATATTCAGCTGTATGAATTGGTAAAACTATCAAGCCTTCTGGTAATACAATTTAAATAATGAAAAGCAGCTGTACTTCTGGAGAAGTGATGCTTTGCCATCAGAGTGCGCTTCCCCAACCAAGTGTGCACACAAACTTTGCATGGAAAAGCCTTGTCAGGTTTACAATCCTCGGAGTGCTAATACTTGATAAGGGTATCTTATATTTCCAGGGATAATAAATCAGCATTAGTGACAACATGCTTTATTTGCCATTTGCACAGGTACAAGTACATTGTGATGCTTCTCTTAGCTGACCCCATCTTGCTCTCCATTGCTTGGAAGAATCATCTGAAGTACGCTTCAGTTCCTGAAAGACTCATCCAGCCCAAAACTGTTCCCACACATATCGCGCATAAATATTTACTTGTGCCCCATAATACATTTTGTATGAAAGTATGTAATGATGAAAATGGTAAAAATTCTTAGGAGTACATGAGAAAATGCACAAAAAATAAACAGGTGCCACAAAATCAACACATCCTGCAAACCTCCCCTATATTATACGCTGAAACAGTTGACAAATAGTTCCTGTGATGTATCAAGTTCCTGGGGACCCACATTTCGGAGGACCTATCCTGGACCACCAACACCTCTAGCCTGGTCAAGAAGGCTCACCAGCGCCTCTTCTTCTTAAGAACACTTAAGAAGAACCAGCTGTCCTCAGCCACCCTGGTTAACTTCTATCGCTGTACAATAGAAAGTATCCTAACCAACTGTGTAACAGTTTGGTACGGAAACTGCTCTGTTGCTGAGCGTAAGGTACTGCAGCGGGTGGTGAAAACTGCACAGCGCATTATAGGGACTCCACTTCCAGCCATTGAGGACATCCAGAAGAAACACTGTATGCGTCGAGCACGCAGTATTCTTAAGGATTACTCTCATCCCGCCCACAAACTGTTTTCTCTCCTGCCTTCCGGTAGGCGCTTCAGGTGTCCCAGGTCAAGAACCAGTAGACTAAGGAACAGCTTCTTTCCCAGAGCGGTCTCCTTATTGAACTCTGCCCCCCACTGACACCTGCCCCCTCTAACACACTCCCATACTCTCTCCATTATCATTGCACTATTTAATTTTTAATGCACTACACTGTATATACATATTCGGAAAGCAATATCCATTGCACAATACAGTTGTAAATTTCTTATTATATATATCTGTAAATGTCTATTTGTAAATTCCTGTTCTTAGCAATCTGTATATTATGCTCACAGTATATCCATCTGTAAATATTACCCTTACTTTCTCCCTGCACATATCCCATTTAAGTGCACTTATAACTTATACCTTATCCTGCACTTACTGCTTATTGCACTCCTGGTTAGACCTAAACTGCATTTCGTTGCCTTGTACTTGTACATGTGTAATGACAATAAAGTTGAATCTAATCTAATCTAATCTAAAATAGCCCAAAGAAACTTGATTTTACAATAAGGAGAAATCGTAGGATCAGGCCATGTGAGGATAGGGGTGTAAGATAACTGAAATGTAATTTATTTTCAAAAATGTAACCTCGGGGATTATCTCTATATAGAGCACTACTCTGGACGAAGGTCTTCAGATTCCTGGGCCTTGTTCCCAAGCATATCTCTGTATACATTTCTCCAACCATTCAGTGCTAAAACGGGCTACCAACTTGAGCAAGCTACAGTAAAATGCTTTGCATGTGGCCTATGAAAATACCTTCATCATTAACGTCATTTTCCTGTTGAAAACGTTTTAATAAAATCATTCAGCAAAGTTATCAAAAGAAGCTGCCCAGGAAGCACATATAGGGCATGACTACTGACATCAAACAATCATGATTCACCAATGTCACAGAACTATTCTTATTAATTCTTACAGATTTCACCCTTACTTGGCATCTGATTCGTATTCAAACACGTAAACATTAAATACAACTTAGTATCAGTATAATTATCAGCATTACTATCCGTAAGGCTTTAAGTTTATTGCTCGCTTTAGCCACGTCTTTAAACATTCCGACTTTGCATAACTAATTACCTTTTGTAATGAATTACAATGTTGCAAGTTTGCCAACTTTGGTCAGCTGGAAGGCGTGAAATTTTCAGTTCGAGACAAGTCCGCACACTCATTTACATGTATACAGTAGTTTTATCACCTTAAAAATAGCAGGGTTTGCAACTATCCCAACGCTTTTGATATAGCCAGTTTCCGGTTTATAATGGAATAATATAGATTTGCCGTAAGATTTCTTGCGCGAGGCCGAAAGCGTGTGTGGCAACACTGATGTTGCTGTTATACAGTTTTGTATGGCTTTACATGATAAATTTGCACATCACATACTGAATTTATCTTCGCAGTTAATTTTAGACAGTTATCTTCACCAATGGGTAGGTATGTCACAAAAAATTTCAAAGTTGTTGGAGTTGCACAAAAATAGAACCAGAAGAAAGGGCTTGATAAGACCTTTCCAATGATACCAAGAACTTCTTTCTGTGATGAATGGCAAGAAAGTTATAGGATATTTTGTAACGCCAGTTAAGGCTTTTTAACGTCCACTTAGTAACAGATAAAACAATGGAGAACCATATTTGACTTTGTGACCTGTTTATGGTGTTCAGAAAAATGAGCATAACTCTGTTATTGTTTATCAGATTTTAATAAACTAGGTATCATTAGAAAGCTTATTCCTTGCCTAACAGTCTCAGATACACTGAAAATAAAACAAATAATTATTTAATTTATTTGTCTGTCAATTAATACTCACCGGAGAATGTATGTAGTGAATAATACAAAGAATGTCTTTTCAAAGAGTCCACACTTTGTGTTATCATACTTTGTGTTATCATTATAATCCATTCAATAATAATACATTTGAAAAGCATTGTCCATAGTAAAGTATCAAAAGGTACAGGTAAATATGCAGTATGTGCCCGTAAAGAACTGTCTGATCTCCGGGAGTTGAAGAAAAGAAGACTTTGAGATGCTGCCTTGCTATGCCAGCCCGTGCTGGTTGTGGAGGATTACGTTTTCTCTTCATGTTAAAGGTAACTGCTAAGACAATATGCAACTATTTCTAGCCTTTCCAACCCATTCAAAATTATCAATCATCTGTGTTACAAAAGCAAGCGATGGGTATCTACTCCATTTTATTACAAGAATATATATTCATAAACACATATAACCTCATTTAAAAGCCTTCACATCATTTTAAAGCTGTAAATTCCATGCTGAAAATCATGCTATTTTCGGCTCTTGCTGCACTGTTCACCACAAAACATGACCGGCTCTCGCGGCGGATCCAAAAAAGTGAACTGCTGATCGATACATTTTGCTCAAAATACGCCTAAATACAATAAACTAACTAAGAAATATAATTATCATAATTTGAAGAATAATTCTGCTTACGTTTATTGTCCCAACGAAGGTTTTAACGAGTGAAATTTTCGGTAAGATCGGGAGGAAATTTCGAAGTTATCAGAAAGTCAGATTACCGTGTTTTGAATGGAAATCCCCAGATGAAGGTGTGTTTTACGTTATCAGAACGGGTTACCCTAATAGACACAAAAATAACACAACAAAAAGGCAAAAACTATTGGGATACCCTGGTGCTCTGTGGAATAGCGACCAAATTGAAAACGAGGCTGCCTGCCAAAGCCCCTATGGCGCAGAACTGGTGATTGTGACATACCTACAATGGGACAACATTAGTGCGCTGATAGTGAAATAACCTTCATACTTAAATTGATCGCCGAGATATAATATGTAGCGCAAATGAATATTTAAAAACATGAATAAAAACGATTTACTAGCAAGTGTCACTCGTCACTTTCGCTCACACTAAATTACCAAATTCGTCACTGAAATTACAGTGAAACCTGTTATAAACCGCAAATGCTATATCTATATCGCATCGCATTTACTAGAGCCATAGCAGTAAATCAGGATATCACTGGATCACTAAAGCATGTGTTGTGACTATACGCAGGGCAAGATCCACACATGCACTGCAGTATATTAACATGTATGTAGGTGTTTCAGCTCAGTCTTCGTCACACTTGCACACCAGTGAACATAACTTAATGATGGTCAATCTATTTATTTTCACCAAATGTATGCCGTATTTCATCCACAGGCATAACATTTATTATTAAATATTTATATGGGAGCAGTAAAACGGATCGTTTGCTAATCTTTCACCGGTGGACGCAAAGAGCCACAGTCAGTGAAAAGTTGTGACTTGGACAAATTCCGGCTAACAGGATCATGTACGGGCAAACTGAAATATTTGAACCCGAAACGTGTAAAATTATAAAGCGCGGACGACGGATCACCCCCATATTCAACTTGGCGCCTAAATTCTTCGGCGAGACGCCCGTTTGGGGCGCGTTCACGGAGCCGTTCCCAGCGATGCGCGGTCCCGCTTCCGGAAGCGTATAGTGCGGGCGGCTCCGCTCTCCGATCGCCATTCTAGTCCCACGGAGTGCAGCGGTAGGAGCACTTTGCGCTTAGAGCTCAGGTAAATCCGCGTTATTACGGTAAGGAGTGGTTCACCGGGGCGCTAGCAAAACGACATTTTAAATACTTACACGTTCGATAGCTTAGACAATAGCAGATAATCACGTCGACGGTTCATTTCGGTAATATCGCTCTACTGCGATCAAATTCCAAGATTTTAAAAAAGCTTCATTATTGTTAGTAAGGTACTTCCAATCTCAGTATTGTTTTATTTTTATTTCTTTAACTGACCCGCGTTGCATGATCCTACTCAGTAGTTGTATCGACTGATTCAATTTCCTATGTTCAGTTTTAGATAGCTAGCTACACCCAACTAAGGATAAGTTAAACTAACTTATTCACTTAATCTTTCCCATTCAGTTTAACTATATGTATTGATCGCCGCACCTAACTTTTTCGTCGATTATGTTAATAACTGAATATAATGTAATTTTGCAAGAAAAATATCCGTGGTAAGCTAGCTGGAGTAGCCAGTCTGCATGTTTCCGAAGGGCTGAAGTTGACTTCATATATCCGGCGTTACGGGGCCTTCAGGTCCCAGGGCCGCCCGGTGCGTGCAAACTCACAGTGGGAATTAACGCAATAGAAATTACTACTTTGTCCGAAACTCTGTCCCATCACCACGCGAAACGTAGCAGCTCTCCTTCCGCCTTCCAATTCGGATCCACTTTTCCCAGCTTACTCGTGCCGTCGGGTTACTCGTATTTCCCGTTGCCAGTTATCGCGCCGCAGGAGCAGAAACGGCTTCAGGTAGTTCGAAGTTGCATGAAACTCGGGCAATTTTTTTTCCAGCTGGGACACATGGACGCATCAGTACAGATGATACTTTTAGAAGAAGCGCGTCATTTGCGACATTAAATGAAATATGCAACACTTAGGTGTCGAAGACTTAAACCACGCAGTGCTGCTGTATTAGTGTTTGGCGGACCTGCCCGCTTTGGGTTTAAAGCGCGTCGTTGCTGTTTGCTGGCAGCCAGACTAAGCGCCCCCCCCTCGCCGAGAGGCGACCTGAGGCGGTCCTGCTGCCCGGTGAGGAAACGCTGCATAGCGCCAACTTGGTTCTAGAAACCAGAAATGCGTGTGACTAATGTGTGGGTGGGTCTTGGTCTCTCCCTCGGTCGGCGCCCGACTGCAGCCGGGCCGATTTGAAGAGCCGCGGCTTCCTGTCTGCCCTGGTTCTAGGTCTTTCTCTCGGGGAGGGGGCGGTGTCGCTAATTCCCCCCACCTTCAAACTGCAAACTCCGTCCAATACAACAGGTTAACTGACACGTATAATATATTTTACCGCATATAACCGCTTTTTTCTCACCGCACTTTTCCCCCTTTGGCCCTTATGGCAAATCACGTTTTACGGTTTACTTTCCTTTCGGTTGGCAAACTTGAAATTAGTGGCGATGTAATGGGCGTTACGCAAATTATGACGGAGGGACAATAACAAGGAAGTTTGGCAGATATTTTGACCTATTTATGCTTTACAGTAAATGAGAAGATGGTTTATATTCTGCGACATTCCCATGTCATCAAGCTTAAATGCTTTACAAGCTTTTTTCGCTCCCATTTACTGACTCTCTCAAGTCGGATATCGGTGATTATAAAGCTGCAAAGGGGAAATTACCAGTGGAAATTTAGACACCTAGGGAGCTTTAATGATTTGGTTAATTATTTTCTGAAATGCAGTCAAAGGACTAAAGCGCCCATCAGCTGATCTTTAAAAAATGTGTTGACACTGTTTGAGTGTGTGTTGGGATGGTTGTCTGGGTCAGACCTATAGGACGCTGTGGGTCTGCTTAGGTATTATTCTAAAGGAAGCAGGTGTCCTTGGGAGGCAAAGTGGACACAGTTAACTGATTTTCATGACCCAGAAATGTCACAGTCCTAGTTTTGTACATAGAGGCTTTTTCACATAGTTTTATTTTGGTAAAGGAACATACATGCAACTTTAAAGTGCTTTATCTTGATAAAATTTGGCAGTGCGTTGTTCCAGTTAAGGTTCGATGTATCTTCCTTCCACCTTCCCAGAAGGTTATTCCTTTGGATGGTTAGGTTATGTGTTCTGCAAGTAAACATGCTCGTAGAACAATTTTGCAAATCTATCTATGCTGCCTCAGCTGTTCAGCAGTGTGGGGAGCCTGTGGATTCTATCTGAAATTCATGTGTTAACTGCTGGCTTTCTGTTGTAGAACTTGATCTTGATATTAGTGCGCTGGCATGAGGAAGTTCAGCTGTTTGTGTGTGTGTGCCATCCTGCTTTGGTGTTTTGTTATGCAATTCACGCAATTGACATCTGACAGCCAGAATAGAGTCACTTTAATAATAATCACTTTAAATTCTGTTAGTGTTTTTTTTGCATTTTTTAATTAAAAAGGAAATCACAACTTTTTGTTAGCGAAAAAAGTGAAACAGGATAATGGTCTACTTACTATTTTTACCATTTTTAACCTTGAATTTTCCCAGTCGCTGATTTTATTCTCATTCTGTTTCCAGCTGTCCTATGATGGTCCATCCCAGTTACATCTTCACAGTATTAGCAGACTGGTTATAGCCCAAATGTCTTTGGCACTCTTACCAAGGGCAGTTATTCGGTTCATAGTGATTTTGAATGAATTTGCCCAGTATTCCAGATGGTTGTTAGACAGCCGTGTGTGGTATGTATTTTTTTATTTATTTCCTTTCCTTCCCACCTGCAGGGTTGCAGCTGTGGAGCAGGCCATGAATGTTATTAATGCAGCACAGTGTTAATATAAACACTGCTGTTATCTTTGAAATCTCCTTTCCCACTCAGAGATTTGGTAGCTGAGTTTCCCAGCTGGTGGATTTTGGTCATCTGGAAGTTGATGACATTTAGCGTGTCAGATTACAAGTTTTACCTTGGGAGAGCTGCTCTTAATGGCACATGTTTTTGGAAGTGCGTCTTTAGGCAGTGTTACAGTAGTCTGTTTTTTTTTTTTTTTTTTTTTTTTTTTTTGATGAACGTAAAATCAGTGTGTTTGTCAAGAGCAGATAGTTTCAGCTCTTTTTTTTTTTTTTTGGTCCTTTTAATAACTTTTGGTTAAAGGGAACGTTGGGAAAGAAACGTTTTAGTTTCTGAAAAGAAGTTGGTATCTAAGACCATTATTTTGCTCAGTGTACTGCTGACAAAATTGCAATGTAATTTTAATCCATGCACATGTAGAGATGAAGTAAACATCTGACATTTAGCGTAAAATCTGTTAGCTAATATTACATAACTTTTACCCTTTTAAATCCTTTTGCTGTTTCTCCTCATGATTGGAGGCGTTTCATAGCCATTTTCCTGCTGATCCGCTACACTGTCTCATTATGTGGAGTAACTTTGGTGCATGGTGTTATTTTGGATATCCATCGATACGGCTCCATGCTCTTAACAAGACCCAGATTTTCAGCAGTGATCTTTCCAGGTCAGACAGGGAAGCAGTTGCTCGCCCCATTCCACTGTGTCCTCCTCTACCTCGAGGGAGGTTTCTGTGGGCCCGGAGAAGATGGCAGTGTGAGAAGGAGGGAGAGGGAGAAGGGGCGATGTGCTTTTGCAAACGGCCTGTTTTGATTGCTGTTTAAGTGATCTGTGAGGTTATGATGCTCCTAGTTTTCTCATGTTCTAACATGGTGAAGAAATACATCATCAGATAAGATCTGGCATTTGCTGCCTTTGTGATGCTGTCGGGATTGAAGCTACCCTGTGCTTCCAGCAGACTGGGATGGTGTTGACTGGGTCCCCAATTTTCACAGAACAGGCATGATGGTGTTTCAGTTGCCATTGCAATTTTGTTTAATTTTTACTTCTGTGCTATCCTTTTCCGGCATGCTGTTTGAATGACTGAGGGCTGTAATGTTAAACTGTGGCTTTTTTGAAGCATAGTGGTGTACAGTTTTCTCATGTAATGTTAGTCACAGGTGGCTGACTTGTAATGTACTATTTCTGAATGTGCTTTGACATTCATTGTCTGAGTTGTATGGCTGTTGCCGCAGACTCAACTCTCCAAGGAAAAGAGAGCAAGACAATGAACTTTGCTTGGTCTCAGTGACACAAATGTATCTTGAGTTAATCAGTTCAGCTCCAGACCTAGAATCGCAAAAAAGTACACTTCTCAAAATGTATGTTTGCCTTGCTGGAAGCAAGCTGCTTCTCCCGCTCTTTCATAACACACGCGCCAGCCCTCCCCGTATTGCTTAGCCTGTTTTTTCAGAAGTTACTTTTACTTTTAGCTTTATGTTTTTCAGTAGCTGTTTTGGATCCTTTTGCCCCCTAGGAATAATTAGCGGGTGTCTTCCAAGTCGTCAGAAGGCTGACTTTGGCCTACTTCAGAATGAGTGTAACATTCTCACATACGGGCCACATATCTGCCATGACTTCCTGTGATGCTGCTTCAGACTGCAGTGTGAGGCTGCACTCTTACCAGGTGATTGCGACAGGAGATCCAATAGTGGGTCAGTGTAACTGGTATGGTTTGTTCAGGAGGAAGACGCCTTAAATATAGTTGTCATTATCTTTTTTTTATCAGCATACCAGTGCCTCCTTAGGTGCTGTGGGGCTCCAGACCAGTCCACGCTGTCTTTACAGGCAGGTGAAGTGCTCGGATGATTTATATTTGTCTAGACCAGGGGTCGGCAACCCTAGGCACGCGTGCCACAACTGGCACACGGAGGAATTTCCGGTGGCACGCTGACGATGATCACAATAGAGACCTGCACAAGACAAGATTTGATGGGTGAATGCGTGTGCGGGCGGCAAGGTCCTCATGTATGTGTGGGTTGCGGGAGAATAGAATTAATCGCGGGACTCCCGCAAAATGGAATTATCTTAATTAATTTAATAAAAACAAGTACTTTTATTATCTACTGCACAAAAGCAACAAGAACGACTAAATTAAAGGCTAACGCTCTGAAGCAGTATTAAGCCAAATGCTTTTCTGTTTGACCACTTGAGAAATCAACGTTTTATTATTATTTTGTTTCATTGCAATATTATTAGCCTATTTCTAACTGTTCTGAGTGTATTCCTATGTTCTGAAAAGCTCCTCGTTCGTGTCCATGTTCATCATTCCATTTAATTAAACTCAAATAAAACTAAACATATTTGTTTGTTTTCCATTTCTTTTTTATATACACTCAAAAGGGAAGCAAGTGAAACAAATAACAGAGTAGCGGGAAGAAGCGGTAAAAATAAAACTACTTGTATGTTTACCTGCGGGATTTTGCGGGCGTGAGCGGGACAAAACTTGAATACTGCGGACGGGAGCTGGAGAAAATAATATACATTTTTTTTGCGGGAGCGGGACTGAAAAATTCCTCCCGCGCAGGCCTCTAGATCACAACCCTAATTATTAAACATTAAAATTTGTCAGACGTCTCCTATGATGTTGAAATGTCTTTGGCTGTTGCTTGGCGCGCCTGCTGCTTTGGTTTGACTACTCGATGGTAGCCCCGCCCCCCCCCCCCCCCCCAATCGTTAACATGGCACGCGGACTAACAAGAAAATATATAATTGGCACTCCATGTCAAAAAGGTTGCCGACCCCTGGTCTAGACTGAACACTCGGAAAAACATTTCTGCTAAAGTCCGATGTGCAGGAGTCGCGCTTAGGTCAGTGGTGAAAGATATCGATGAAATGACCCTGGCTATTAACGACTGACGTTTACCCTTGCTGAGGTTCCCAGATATGTTTTGGTATCAGATCCTTAGATTTTGATAAACATCTTTATGAGCGAATTATCACTTAAGTGTCAGCCTGCCAAGAGACACGCAAGTAAGAATTTTATTGTATTTTAGTACATCTTGTACATCTTTGACAAATCTTGAATCTTGAGATGTCATTAGTATGCAGACTAATTTGTATGAAGTGAGAATGAGTATGAGAACATTCATTCTGTCTGTGCTAACAGCTGCTGTTGTAGACAAATACCGGGAGCATTTTTCTGAATGAGTATTGTACTTTGCTAGCGTGTATCCCGTTAATGCTATTTGAGGCATTGTTAATCATATAAATAGATGTGACACTGATAATGGGCTTTATTAGAAAAGCATAACATTCGCTATGTCTGAATTCATGCATCATTTGGTCAACAGCTTCCTAATGACTTGTTCTAATACTTAGCTGTTATTGCTAATGCAAAAGAATAGCATTCACTGTTTTAATTGGGCTGGTTTAACCGTTTAGTACTAATGTGCTGAAGTGTGTGTGTGTGTGTGTGTGTGTGTGTGTGTGTGTGTTTCCCCCCCAGAGTTTGAGTATTCACCTTAGTCTTGAAGATTTGAGTGAAGAGAGAATTTGTAGTGAGGACTAGATGGGTCGTACTTAATGGTCAGATGTGTTTGTTTGCCTGGCCTTGGCTAGTGCCGGTATTTTGTCTTGATCCACCTCGTTCCGGTTGGCAAGGAAGAGGAAATCGTAGTTTTGTCATTTCCTGCGTGATTCATAGTTAGCTTTTTTTCCTTTGACAAGCCAGAAGTAGTACGGTGAACAAACTCCAGTTTATATTGCTGTCATGTTTAAACAGTATAACTTTATTATAACGCACTTTTTTTGGTTTATTAATGTTTGCTTTCCCCCAAAGCCCCCATTGGACAGCCTGGTGCCGTAAGCTTCTGCGGATTGGAGGCCAGTTCTTGGCCAAGGCTTCCTTGAGACGGGATCAGCGTGTTTTCCTGAGGAGGCATGGTGCATGTTAATGGTGCTGTGGCAGCTGCTGGAGGGACATGGGGCAGCGTATCGGCCCTGCCTACTCCCTGGCGTCCTAGTTATGTCACAGGCTGGCACTGTGAAAGTGGAGCGTGCTCCTGGAAGCTCGACGCGCTGCGGTGCCGCTCTGTTTGCTGCATCTCCATACTGCTGCACTTTTTGTTCTGACTCGCCGACCTCTCTCCTGTCCCCCTCCTTACCCTCCCGCTCCCGACCATAACACATATATTGCAGTTGACATTAATAATTATCTGTTTATGTAAGGAAGAAGAAATGGAAACCTGTGTCCTTCGGTGCACCTGAGTGTTTTATAACGTTTTTTTATTTTTTGGTTTTATAAAAGAAATCTGTTCTAGCGAAACCGTTTACGCCGTCATCATTCATCTGAAGAGTGTAATGTATTCTGTGCATTCTGATTCAGATGAATGCAAGCCGCTGGACTTTCCTCAATGTCTTGGCCACAGCCTAAGGCGCAGATTTATGGCCCAGCGGAAAATACAGGCTTGATATTGTGCAGGGGCTGTGCATGTCTGTGTGTCCCTTGTGAAGAGCACTTCCTGCTTCTGTGACACCGCCAGGTCACACGTCGCGTTTAAGTGCCTGAGGATTATGAGTGTAAATGGATCCCGGCGTGATGCAGAGTTTTATGTAATGGGCGTTACATTTGGTGTGAGTGAATAGAATGAAGTGGTGTGAAGCCAACTTTTCTTTTTTTTTTAAAAAAAAAATTGATTTTCTTCAAGCAGGATTTCCTTTAAATTAGCAGTGGTGTAATACTGGTGGATTTGGATACCTGTGTGCATAAATGTGTGTGAATGTAACTCTTTGAGGGGAGTGTGTGCTGGTAGCTTTAGAGCCCTCTCCCTGTCTCTGCCCTAGTTGCATTTAACCACTATACTCTCGCATATTTGTTTAAGAGCCACCTGCTTCTGTTGTGAGCAGTTTGTAACATTACACCTATTTAAATTCTGTATTAATTATTTGTCATTCATTTTCTTAAGCCTTGACGTGACTTATGCTGCAGCAAACCCCTGCCTTTATTCCTTTGGAAGACATAAACTAGGTGACAGCAGGTCTCATAAGCAAATACCGATTGCAGCCCAAAGGGGGACGGTTGATATTCTTCCCCTGTAAGCGACCTGCTTGTCCAGGCATCATGGCTCTCGATCTTCACTGTGTGCCTCCCAAAGGACATTTCTTAGACACCCTAGAAGAGTGAGAAGGCAGGGTGACCTGAACTCCAGCTGTCATTTGTAAATATTGCCCCCCCCCCCCCCCCTCCCCAGAACATGGCTGAACACGAGCCCACCCCAGAGCAGCTAGCCGCCATTGCTGCGGAGAACGAAGACACGGAGTCTGTGAACTACCGGGCTCCGGCCCAGAAGTCCCTGCAGGAGATCCAGGAGCTGGATAAGGACGATGAGAGCCTGCGGAAGTACAAAGAGGCCCTGCTCGGCTCGGCGCCTAAGGCTGCAGGTACCTGTCTGTGTCTGTGGGCGTGTGCGGCTGCCCGGGCTCCTGGTGCACCGAGCTGGGCTGCACGCCGCTCCCCTGGGTCCCTGCTCCAGAATAGGAGTGCTGTGATTAAGGCTGGCTGTGTCTGCAGCACCTCCCAGGGACTGACCTGATTGTAGCTGTGAGCGAAGTTGTCGGGCAGCTTCTGATGAACTGGCAGACTTTTCTGACTATGAACCTATGAACTGCTTGGGTGCGAACAATAGCATTGCGTCCGTAGGGTAAACTGTAATGCCATTGGTATGAATTAGCCATTAAACAACCTATGTGACAATTAACAATAGTGTCAGATTACTGCAGAGAACCTCATTTAAGGTTCTGCCCTCTTACTTGGATGTAGTGCAGCTGACATCACTAACCAGCAGACTTTGTGGAGCGTCCAAGAAAAAGTAAAATCCTTTAAAAAAAAAAAAAAATTTTGGTCCAAATAAATTCTCATAAACCGTATGCAAGGCGTACCTGCCCGTTCATTTTCTCCCGAGAGGCGTATTCATTCCCACATCACCCTAATGCTAGATTCTTGAGATTGTAGATGCTGAAACACTGCATGTCTATCTCCTGCACTCCTAATAAAAATTGCCTGATTTTATGTAGCTGTTGCTGTATTTTCCTTCTCTCTCAGATCCCAGTGTCCCTAATGTGCAGGTGACACGGCTGACCTTGGTTTGTGACGCTTCCCCTGCTCCCCTGACACTTGACTTGCAGGGTGAGTAAAACCCAGTGAGCCCTGGCAGAGTGGCCTGACATTTCAGCTGTGTACGGTATAGATCCTTAAATCTGAAAACTGCTTCCTACGGTTTTGATTTTTGCTGCTTTTCAGTTTCACAGTTTAACGTGGCAAAGGATGAACGTGTCTTGACTTTGAATTTCCCATATCTTGTTTCACTTGGCAGATCAAATGATCACTCTAGTTTTTTTCACATGGTGGGTCAGCTTAGTGATTTAGCAACTTGGTGACCCAGCTCTTTAGAAAAATCAAATACAGAGCAGTTTGAGTGTGTCACCCTTTAGCAGCATCAGCTATTTTGTTTACTGATAACTTAAGACCTGGGTAAGCTGCAGTCTTCTCAAGACTGATTTCATAGGTTCGTTCTGTCTTCCATTGTTTAAAATGCCTTAGGTTTTCTGATTTCTTACAACAGGTGAACTTGATGCATTGAAAAAGCAGTCCTTTGTGTTGAAGGAGGGAGTGGAGTACAAGATAAAAATTAATTTTAAGGTGAGTAGTGTTTATATTTCTTCTAAACATTTGGGATAGCCTTCTACTGTAATATCTGATTCTCTTCCATTCTTTGACAGAGCAAGAATGAGTTAGGATGCAAAGCATACTTAATCTTTTGTAGTATCTATGCAACCTTTAAATCTTTATTCTTGCAGGTGAACAAAGAGATTGTCTCTGGGCTCAAGTATGTTCAGCAGACCTTCAGGAAAGGAGTAAAGAGTGAGTTCCTTGTACCCCTTAATAAATTGTTGCCCTGCTCTCTGCCTGATTGGAAAAGTTCAGTAAAAGCCATGTGACCCACTGTAACATTATTCTGAAGTCGACATAAAGCATTAGCGTCACATTGCCTTTACCTCGGAACAGGTCCTCTTGTATTTTGTGGTTTTTAAAGCATGCAAGAGCATACCCATTATTATCAGATTCATCACCTCCAGTTTTTTTTGTGCTTTGCCATAGTTTAAAATGATATTAATATCAGCCTATAGCCTTATCATTAATGTATAGATTGACTCGTGTCACGGCCTGCCTGTGCTCTGACTGCTCTCCCGTTATTCCTTCCAGTTGACAAGTCTGACTACATGGTGGGAAGCTACGGGCCGCGAGACACCGAGTATGAGTTTCTAACTCCCATGGAGGAGGCGCCGAAGGGCATGCTCACCCGCGGTACCTACAACATCAAATCCAAGTTCACTGACGACGACAAGCACGACCACCTCTCTTGGGAGTGGAACCTAAACATCAAGAAGGACTGGAAAGATTGAGCTGCCCTCAGAATCATCATCTTCCCTCTTGTTTCCTAGTCCCCCCCCCCACCCCCAACACATGCACACTTGCTTAACTTCAGTAACCACCAAGTTTCCTTCTCTCTCTCTCTCTCTTCCCCTCCCCCCATTTTATACCTTGCTCTTATGTGCCCCAAAGCATCCAGTGCTTCTCAGCTGTTGTCCATGCTACTTGAAGGAAAAACCATTCCTTTCCCCTCCCAACAAAAAAAAAAATGGCGTCTTCCACAGAAAACATGGAAGCTTTTTTTGATAGGTTTGTGTAGGAGAAAATACTGGCCTACCCCAGCCTTTGTGTTTTGGTGGGTGTTTGTTTAAAGGATATGAAGACACATGAACAGATGGTGATTTTTTTTTTAACCATTGCACTCATTCACTCATTTTAACATGACGATGTTTTTCTGTTTCCCTAATCATTCCCTGCCTCCAAACCCCTCCCCAATCCTTTTTTCCACATTCCTATTTCATGCTGGATGTATTTTTTTTTTCTCTAAATCAAGAACTGCCTTCCTTAGTATTTAATGATTGCGAGGGATGTGCTGTATTGGTTACACTGTTCCTTAACATGTATTTTCACTTTTTCCTTGTGGTCTGGGGATCACAGGAGTTTTAAACAGGCTCCTTCTCTGCCTTATACTGAATGATTGAAACAGGGACAGACATGCTTGAGAAGTGTAAATGTTCATGTACACGGGGTTCAAGATTTTTACACAGCTGTCCAGCCAAGATATCGAGGTTTGAGTCGTGCTGAGGACCGCAGATGCCTCTTTGATGTTCAGTCCATTCATTTCTTTTGAAATCTGTTAAAGGCTGCTGCAAGAACCAACTGACAACTGATCCCAGCTCTGTTCAAATTAATTTCATGCAGTGAGGGGCAGTGAAATACAAAGGCCTCTTGCTGCCTTCCTCCTTTTCTGCCTCTTACAGGACAAACACACCACCCTGTAAAGTGTAGTCAAGCCTCTAGGTATCTCGTCCCACAATTACAGCTGAAAGATATGATCAGCAATGATTTAGCGTGGTAGTCAGTACTCTGCTGTCATGTGGCCTTAATGGAGACTCGAGTTGCTAAACAATGAGAGATTACATGTAATGAGATTACCTTTGCCTTAGCACTGCACCTCATTACCCAGATGGTGGGCTCTCAGACCCTTAGGGTAAAAAGGGCAAAATGTGGAAGATCTGGCAAGATCACCATCTGCTGCTGACAACCATGATGGTGATTGCCTCGATCTGTTATAGCAGTCTTTCCCAACCCTACCCTCGGGCACCCCCTAGCCGCTCCACATTTTTGCCCCCTCCCAGCTCCCTACTGGTTTCGGAAACACTGCATTATAGAAACCGGTGCAAGAGAATCCATACTTTAAAGATGTGGGTTGAAGACCTTTTGCCCTCTGCGCATGAGAAGTGACCGTTTAAAAGTGACTTTTGCACAGCCTGGAAGGTGTTTGTTAATGACTGACTAGTAGATGAGTATGCAAGCTTTCTGAATTGCCAGAACTGCTATAGAAAGGGTTAGGGCTACCAGTGATGACCAGACTTGTTTGGCATAATTGTTGTGCTACCTCAGCGTGTATTAATGAAAGTAGAGGCTGTATTTAGCGGGTTGCATGTATCACACACCCAGAAATGCAGATAGAAATGCTTATCGTTTGTGATCCTTTTATCATTGTTTTTGTGAGACATCTGGTGTGAAGCTTTCATCTTTCGGAGTGCTCTGAGATGCTGTATGCTGAAGTATTTGTTGTAGGTTGGAGGCTTACTTTGTTAATATCACCTATACAAAAGCTGCACTGTAAATGTCCTGGGATGGACGAGTTGGTTAACCAAAGGTGCTTTATTTTGAGTACTGATTCTGTGGAGTATTTAGGTGTCAGTGAAACCCTCCTGCACCTTTCATCCCCAAAAATGTCCAAGTTTCTCCTCTTGGATCCACACTAGGACTAGTTATTGTGACTGGCTTTCAGGGACTAGACATGTCGTGGCTTGTAGCTGTGTAATTTTCTTTAACCCCATTTTTATACTCCATTTACCTTATGTTTGATGATACGATTGTATTTTGTGTGCTATTTCTGTGACGCCTCGATTATTCAGATTGTGTCATTCTGGACCAGCTGTTCATCAGTCACCATTAAAGTGTTCAGACTCAAAATGGCTGACTTCCTCTTGCTTCCCCTGTCTGCTAACAAATCGGATCTGACCAACACTGTCTCCAGGAATGTGAATGAGTGATCCAGCTCTCCTGTCAGTCTGGTATTTTTGAGCCAGCAGTCTGTAAAAGATGACAGTGACTTGAACTAAGATATAATTATTTGTCTTCAACAAGTGATTTGATAACAAAGGGTATTGTAATTGCCAGTGTTTTTAAAACAGATGTTTGCCTATAGAAATGCAAGGAAATGTGCTCTTTTTAGTTTGTCAGGCAGTCTTAGGAGTCACCGCAATAGGCAAAGGGGTTCATATTAACAGGGAAAGAATTAGCATTGCTGTTCTGTGATTTTATTTTTTTTCTGAAATAGATTTTTTGACTGTTAAAGATCGATATACACCATGATTAAAAATCATTCATGGAGAAGTGGCATATCCAATAATGTAACCTGCCTTATTGAATGCGTAGAGATCAGTAAACTGCCACGTTTCAGATTTTCTCATTACTGTTTTACCTGCTGCAAATGAGACATGTAACAGTTTTGCAAAGATAGGAAATGACACGGCTCCAAAAAATGAGGTTTTCTTTTTTTTATTTGTCTATCTGCAATATTTCACATGAGTTAAGTGCATCGGTAACATTCTCCTTGTTACTGATATGTGCACTTGAGATTTAATTTGTATTTGTCATGAAAAATTGAAATATTGTAACATTACATACAAAGGCTGTTACAATACATTGTTAAATGCATTGTGCATCTCCTATGAACAGGATGCGGTGTGTTTTGGGTTGGTTGCAGGAAATCACGCAAAGCTTGAAGATGAGCAAAACCTGAATGTGGTGCACATTTGGCACCATAATTTTATATGCAGTCGAAATTGGCACCTTTATAAATGAGAATACTTATCAAGTGTATTACTATGTCCTTGAAGAGAAACACTCAACTACAGGACTTCATTTGAAATGCATCTGTACAGATTGGGGAGCTCTGTAGCAGTAAAGATCATTACATTTATAAATATATTACACTGAATGTTACTTTAATTGTTTTAGTTGTATTTCATGGATGTGACTCTTGTCCCATTTAACAATCAGTCTTCCTATATTTAGGATTTAAATAACCGTATTAGGCATATGTTTAGCATGACTTTCCATCTGGCTTTTCTCAGGTGTCTAAATTGAAAAGTGCAATCACGACCTTGCAATGAAGGTAGCAAAAGCCAGCATGGTAACTGGGTTAGAAATTAACAGCAATTTGACAGCTGTAAAGACTAATCCGATATGTTCTCGTTTTCTGTTGTGTTGGCATTGTTCTGCTGTTGAAGTCTCGAAGATTACGATTTTATAATATCTCAATATTGATCTGTTGACCTTGATTTTAAAAGTCAACTTTATGAGCAGATGATGCTTCATTAAACTAGTTATTATATTTAGGCAATATGAAGACAACATTCAAAAGAAGTCCTCCTTCGAGCCGGATTCGAACCAGCGACCTAAGGATATCTACATTCATTGCCTACAGTCCTCCGCTCTACCAACTGAGCTATCGAAGGGAGACACGTGGGATCTTCGGTTACGCACTCTTTTCAGTAACTAAATTCAAAATCAGATGAACTCTAATGTACTTTTAAGCCTGTTTTCCTTTTATGTGGAGTATTTGTGATCGCCAACGACATAGCTTATATATCAGTTTTGGAATAAGTACTGGCTGATATAGTTGTGGGACTATGGTGTTTTACATAAAATTATACTATTATAAATGACTACATTTATATTATTAAATATCACAACTCAAAAATCCAGTATCAATATACTATCATTCTCAATCCATAATTTGGCGTGGTTCATAATTTATTCATATATAATGTAAGACTGTAGGTCAATTAAATTACCCCCAAAAAATTGTCGTAAACATCGAAGAGTTGCCGTGTCAACCAGAAACCCGTAAAATGATACTGCAAAATGGCGTCTACTATCCTGAAGATGTTGCGTTTGTTTGGGTTAAAACCATGTGTTGTCCCCACTCAGATTAAGGCTGTTTTACACCATCAGTATATGAACGCAGAACTGGATGCAACCAATATATTCGTGCGATATTTCTCCTCGAGTCTTAATTATGGCAACAAGGCTGACGATTATAACTGGGTAAATTAGTTATGAACTAGGATGTGGTGATACTTTTGGTTAATCATTAATCTATGTAATTGTAACATGTCAATGAATTCGATTAAGCTGTGATCAAAAGTTGAGTTTTAGTTAACATGTATTTTACATTGTTGTAGGGCGGGAGATTGGCTATCCCCATGGGTACGTACGTAGTTCTCTTAACATTTCAAAGTAGCACTACAAAGTTTGTTGTCTGAATTTTTGATATACGCGTTATGTTGGTTTCCTTTAATTAGCCAGACTTAGTGGTAAAATCTATGATACACGTAACCTGTATGCCGATAGGACTGTAGTCTGCGTCTTCTGCATCACAGAGCCTCCCAAAGAGCCCTAGACTTCTATTAGAAAAAGAACTCCAATTGTTATTGCTTTCATCTGTCCAGATCGCCTGACAGTGACGTACAGCAGGAGCAGCGGACCGGGCGGGCAGCACGTGAACAAAGGTTTAAATGTTATAAAATGTACTTCCGGAACGACGGCATTAATATCTCAATATTTTATACAAGTACTTCTTATGGTGATGCCATATTTGACGGTATTTTTTATTTTATTTTGATCAAATAACAGCATAGTACACTATATATAAATATTTCATGCCTATATGGACGCTAATGGATAATAATGGATAAAGTACATCACTGCTGATTATTTTTTTGCTAGTCAACACAAAGGCAGAAATCCGGTTTCATGTACAGACAGCAGACTGGATTCCGGATGATGTTAGGAATAAGATCATCATCCAGGTAAGTGAATTTTGTTCTTGCAATGTAACTGTATAGCTATGTATAGGTCTTGCTCCAGTGCTAACTAGCATTATTGCTACCATTACTGGTTGAATTAAGTTTCAGCAATTCAGTGACCTCTTAAAATGCTGCCTTATGCTGGTGGATTGCTAAGTCATTAACATCTTATTAGTAATGTGCTCTGTCTTGTGGTCAGGTGGAAGGTTCATAACAGGTCAAATTTGGATATAGCAAGAATCTGAAAGTTTTATGATCTGTTGATTACCACTGTTACATGTTTATCTTCTCTCTTGGCCACAATAGAATAAAAATCGCATCAACAAAGTGGGCGAGTTGTTGGTTACATCCGAGGCAAGTAGAAGTCAACAGCAAAACCTGAATGACTGTTTGCAGAAAATCCAAGACATAATTGCAGAAGCCAGCCAGAAGCCACATGAACCCACTGAAGAGGATATTGCCATAAGGAGGGCAAGGTAGTAGAAAAATGCACTCAACTGTTCTCTGTCATATATTAAAATCAATTTTTATATTTAAATATTGCCATTCCATTCACTGTCGATAATGACAATCATCAGATTTGAAAAATACAAGGCCCTACTTAAATATGTAGACTTGGATTACATCACTGCAATGTGTGATTCTGCACATAATTAAGGCCTTTATATAATTCACACATATATAAAAATCTCTCTTAGGCTGGATTATATGAACAAGGAAAGGCTAAAACAGAAGAAGATTCACTCAGTCATAAAGCAGAGCCGGAAAGTGGATTTTGACTGAAGGAGAGTTCCACAGATAGCCATTGCACTCTACCTCATTGCATTCTGCAGTAAGGTGCACCTGGACTAATGCCATTGTAGCTGAAAATATATATTGCGGAATTGTGATTTTTAATGGTATGTTTTTTTTCTGAAATAAAGAATATGTGCATCATTAAAACTGTTTTATTCATGGGCATTTAACCATGTTGTACATAATCATTGTCAAAAAATTGTCTTTAATCATAATTCTAAGGCCCCTTTTAAAAAACAACAGCATTTGTTCAGAAGACTAACACAGCGTTTTTATTGAAACAAGGATTCAAGGATTTTATTTGTCATATATGTGTAAACCAGACAAATGTGTAAACCAGTATTTTATTCTTTACTTATCTGGGTAGTAAACAATATGAAATGCGATATTTCTGAGTAGAAAAATCATATAATTTGAATGAAGAGCTAAACAGGCAGTAAATGTGAGAAAAATTACATTATTTAGAAATAAGAAAATAATTTTAGCAGAGGATGGTTTCGATCCATCGACCTCTGGGTTATGGGCCCAGCACGCTTCCGCTGCGCCACTCTGCTACTTGAAATTCCTGTTTTTGTATAGCTATTGATGTCTATATCAATTCGTGCATTAGTCGCTAGGGAGTTACCTGGAAACTTTTTCATGAAATTTAATTCTATATGCACCTTATCGTAATGTATAAGACTGGTTAATATTAAATCGAGTTATTTATATTTACAGAGGGCTGGAATGAATTTTATCGCTACCTTGAGCACAATTATAGTTAACACGTAAAATTTCGTGGTCACTGAATAATATTTCAAATGTCGATCCATGGGCACTGCTTTAGAAAAATCTAAAACATACATTGATTTTTTAGGGCAAAACAATTTTACAAATAAAATAAAACAAAACAAAACATCGACCACGAAGGGACTCGAACCCTCAATCTTCTGATCCGAAGTCAGACGCCTTATCCATTAGGCCACGCGGTCAACACAAGAAACGGACTCTTTTCGACTTAGTTGTCCAAGCCTGTTACCTAATATTGGCATCTAAATTGGGAGAAACTTTTTCTGAAACAACAAAAAATTGGAATTACATCTCACAAACTATATATTAAAGAAAACAGCTACCATTTCATATTTCAGTCTACCTACGAGCAAATTGGAACATTAGATGAACAACAAATTTACAAAACATATCACTTTAATTTGTTGCATTGCTGTTTTAGTCATTATCTTGAATGCTATTGCGTTAAATCACACTCCTTGTTCAATGAACCTTTTTCTGCAGACGTTAGAAGAGGCTCAACGACCCCGATTTACAACAGTCCGGACGAACTTTACTAGTGGGTAAATGGGCAGCCCGTGTGGATTTTCAATCGCTATGCAAACAGTGCCATCTATTGAACGACTGGCGAATCTGCGTTCGAATCAGAATCAGAATTCACTTCATTGGCCAGGTACAACTGCATGTACTAGGAATTTGTTTCTGTAGTATTCCTGCTTACGTTCACAGACAACATAGAACATAAATTATGAAACATAGAATAAGTAGAAATAAAACAGAAAAAAATAACACAAACAGTGCAAAGTTGTACAAAATTATATCGATAAATATAAACATATGCAGCAGTTAAAATTATTTTTTTAATGATAAAACCATAATGATGTGACAGTTTTCCCCCTCCTGATATCTTGCTTTTTGCATAATATGATGACACACACAAGAAACTTATGTAAACATTTTTAAATCGATACTTAATATACTTAAGCAATAAAGTTACCCAACTCCAATATTGCTCATGTGACACAACAATTATTCCCTTACTTACATAGCCTGCTGTCCAAATTGATAGACTTGGACACAGCCAGACGTAATTGCAGCCAGCCCTGTTGAATCTATGCCTTGCCATATACTGATCGACCATTTTCCTGAGGGCGAAGTCACCACAAGGGTCTGCAAAAACAGAAAGAGAAAAAAGAAATTCTAGAAGAGGTTAGGAGGGGGAAAACTTGCCTATCAGGAAAGGGTTACAAAACCTTCTCCGAAGCTCTGAGACTCCACAGCACCACAGTGAGAGCTATTATCTTCAAATGGAGAATATTTGGAACAGTGGTGAATCTTCCCAGGAAAGGCTAGCCTGCCAAAATTTCTCCTGGGGGATAATAACTTACTCAAGAAGTTGTAACAGATCCCTTAAGAATGTCCAAAGAGCTGCAGGCTTGTCAAGGTCAGTGTTTATGACTCCACAATAAGAGATTGAGCAAATATGGGATTCATGGGAGAGCAACAAACTAGAGAGCAATGCTATTTACCTTACGCAGACGCCGTAGTAAAAAATGGAATACATCAACACAGCCCAGATCTTCGGCTGCTCTCTGCCCTCAGTGCAAGACTTGCATACCTCCTGCAGCATTCTGAAGAACCCCTCACATCCTGGTTTTCACCTGTTAGACATCTGGTAGGTGCTAGAGATCCACCAAACCAAGGACAGACTCAGGGACAGCTTTTCCCCCAGAGCCATAACCTCTGAACCTTACCATGCACTGACCATCTCTCTCTAGGTCTCTGTCTCTCTCTGGATGAGCAATAATTATCTTGCGTAAAAACTACAGCCAAGTGCAATATATGCTACCTGTGTAATATACATACTATCTACACATATTTATATACTTTTTATTCAGTAGTATTTATTTGTAGTACTTTCTATAATCTCTGTGCGAATGATTGAATGTTTGTTCTTCGTTATATCCGAAGGGGTAGACGCTTTGCAATTTCGTTGCACATGGTATAATGACAATAAGACTTCTAATTCTAAAAACTAAAAGAAGCCCTCCTTCAAGCCAGATTCGTACCCATAACACCAGCATAACCTAATCTACCAACTAAGCTATACCTGGAAGCCAATAATTTACTATCATTGAAGGGATAGGCTTACCTTAAGTAGCATGAGTGCTCAGTTACATTTACAAAGAAACACTTGGGTGATCCTCAAGCCTTTGGGAATAATGTACTATGGACAGAGGAGTATATTGGAACAACACAGGTGTCGCTATGTCTGGCGTAAAGCTTATATAGCATTTCCAAAGAAAGAACGTCATACCTACAACGACACACAGGTGGCAGTGTGATGGTGAGCAGCCGCTGTTTGCTGCCTTAGGACCCGGAAGATTTGTCATTACTGATGAAATCACGAATCCTGCACTTTGCTGGAAATTTTTTAAGCAGAATGTCCGTCTGTCTGTGACCTGAAGCTGGAGACTAACTGGGTAATACAGTAAGGCGGTGGTTCCCAACCCAGTCCTCAGGCACCCCAGACAGTCCACATTTTTGCTCCCTCTCAGCCCCCAGCCAATCAAGAACACCAAACACCTGGTACAGGTGTTGGGAGCTGGGAGGGAGCAAAAATGTGGACTGTCTGGGGTGCCTGAGGACTGTGTTGGGAACCACTGCAGTAAGGCAATGATCCAAAAGTTAAACCTAATTCTAAAGCTGAATGGCTCAGAAGAAACAAAATTAAAGAGAAGCTGTGCCAGGGCCTGAAATAAGCAGTGCACGTCCAAACCTGTCAATGTGTCTGAAGTAAAGCAGTTCTGCAAAGAATAGTGGGTCTGAATTCCTCAACAACAATGCGAAAGACTGAAAAATTCTTCCCCAGGGTGACAGTGGTACTGGGTAACTTGGGATCCCTCACAATTTGTCTAATCATGTGCAGCTATTCCTTGCGGAAAAAAACATGTGACCGAGCATCTCAAAAAGGTGCAAAACTTTTTTCACAACTGTGTATCTGTAAAACATACAGAGCTTTGTAGTTTTAATAGTATGCCTGGTGATAGATTGGTACCCCATCCTGGGTTGTTCCCTGCCTTGCACCCGTAGCCTCTGGGATTTTTGTGTGTGACAACACTCGTGATTCTTGGCTAATCATGAAAGCCAAAATATCGACGACACTTTATTAACCTCCTTCATCTTTATCCCATCTTGCTCCCCATTACACGCATGTGGGTGAGAGCAAGCTTGGCAGTGAAGGGCAGTCACCTGCATATGCAGAGCTGGGGGGGGGCAAGGGCCTTTCTCATGGGCGCAGCCACATCACTATTCTGCCAAAGCTAGGCTCAAACCAGCAATCTTCCAATCACAAACACAGACACTTAACCAGGCGAGACACAGACTGTTGCTAAGCGAAATACACAAACTGTTCATTTCATATTTTGATGGACAGTGGGGCAAGATCTATGGCATATGCCCCCCTCTCAAACAGGTGTCAGTCATTCACAAAAATAAGTAAATCCACACTGAAACTTGTCTGCAATTCTTTAATGGAATATAAGATAAAGGAGATATTTAAGATGACATAGAACAGAAGTTAACATCTACATTTTTACTTTGACAGAGGAAGAACTGAGCAGGCTGGTTTATACATAATGTGTAACTCATGTTGTAACTCATGTGTAACTCTGGACAAATGCTACATTGGGGGAAAAAAGGCTAAAACTATGGTAACCAACCCAACATACAGATTCAACATGTGCAAAACAAAAACAAAGCCAGTTCGACCAAGTTAAGCTTCAAAAAGGTTTGCATTAGTTATCAAAATCTTTGATACTCCACCTCAGATTCTTCACAATGCACTTTTTCCTTCTAATAACTCAGTGATCTATTCAAAATGAAAGGTTAGTCTCTGATAGTGAGATGACACTAAAGACATGTCAATAAATATATAATAATAAATAAGACGGCCAAGAGCATCTTCTAGTGCAAGTGGAGAACATCTCAGTAGGGAAGGCCAAGATGTCTCTAGAGGAGAAAAATACATAGCTTTTTAGGCTCAGCTGGGCTCCATTTTGGCAAACTTTTCCCGAACCAAAATATTCTCTCCCTTTTTCAATACCAACGTTACAATTGCTAAGTTCATTGACCTTGCAACCCTTTAAGACCCTGAGAGAAAGTTGGACCCAGCTCTGACCCAAATCTGCTCAGAAGCAATGTGATACGGAACCCTGTGGGACATTTCGTAAAGACAGGGATTCGGCAACAGAGACTAAGACACCCGGTTCAGAGCGAAAGTAGAAAAATGTCCGTAGTCTAAGGCTAAAAAGAGCTCGTTTTCGTCATTGCAAAACACGGTGACGTGACGACCGCCTCGCAGCATATTTTCCTGTAGAGCGAAATGATTTCCGACAGCAGCCGCGGAGCGGGTCCCTCAGTGTGCTGATCAGCGCCGGGCAGAGCGCTACAGCTCAGCTTCTGCAATTATGCCTCACGCAGGAACCTGCGCCTCTCCCACTCACAACGTGCTAATTTACATTAAACACAGTTCTGTGATTTCTGATTTTTTTGTCCTTTAACCTGAGGCTAGCATCGGCAAAGCTAGGTATGGGCAAGTCGGAATATGAACCCGCATCTGTACGTGTACAGCGAGGAAGACTGGCCAAATTGTAGGAAAGAGAAACAGATGGCGAGAGGAGTTTGTAATAGATCCTAATCATTTAAGTCACAGAAGTTTATCAAGTGCCACATCATTCTAAGGCTACAGCGCCCCCTATGGCCCCTTCTCCGCAACAGGTGGGGGAAAAGACAGCAGCCAGAGGATTTCTCAGGCCTTTTAATAATGGAAAACATTTATTCAAAAAGAAAAAAAAAAATCACACACACACCCTGTGTTATGCATTAGCGCAGTGCTGCGGAGTAAACACAGAAAAATAGCTCTTCTCAAAACAAAGCAGATCAAAGACAGCTGTGGCCTTTCGGGTCGGCCTCACAGTTTTGATGGTACTGCCCGCCTATTGCTTTGTGTCCTCAGGCAGGATTGTTTCCGCTTCTTATACTGAAATTAACCATCTCCCGCCCCCCACCCACGGATGCATATCCATTCAAATGTTTGGACCTCTTCCCGACCGGTCTCGAACCCAGGCCCTTCGTGGGTATCAGGAGCACACACCAAACTAAAAGCTTCCGTTACTACACACAAAGTCTGACACGTCATCTGATTGAACAGGCTTTAACAGCTGAGTGTTTGGGAAGCGGTACCAATGCACCAATCATAATGCTCTTTGGGTTTGCAAAGTAAGGGTTAAACAAGCTCATAAGTGCAATGCCCTCATCCTTGGAGAAACAAAAAGGTTAAAAGCTTTTCTAATTGGTGTCTGGTCCTTCTCCTGCATCTGGAACCTCCCTTTCGGTTCACCACAATGGTCTCGATCCTTTAATGCGCCGGCTTTTTCCGCACTGTGGTTCTGATAAGCTGAAAGCACTGCAGACGGGAGAATGGGATGGTCGCGTTGTTCAGTCAGGCTCATTTCCTGCTCTGGCTTTCTTTTGCGTACTGTGGCCAAAGCATGGACCTCCCTGCAAGTCAGAAGAAGGCAGCTAAGATGTAATGATGGTCTATAAAAAAATACACCCCTGCTAGAAAGAGACCAAGAGAGGCCGAGAGAGGTCAGATGTTTTCATGTGAATCCATGTTGCTGCAGGAGTGTGGAGATACAGCTGAGGGACGGGAAGGGGGTTCACTTGCTGCTCTTGGTTCCTTTGGAGCCGGCCTTGCTGGAGCTGATGTCGGTCTTGGTCTTCTGGATGCGGGAGAATATCTCCTTGAAGAGGGCCTTGTACTCGGGCGTGTTCTGGCCCAGACGCTTGTCCACAGCCTCCACCTGCTTGCTGATGCTTTCGATGGCTTCAGGGGTGGAGGGAGCAGGGGTGGGGGCAGGGGCGGGCTGCGGGGCCGGCGTGGCGCAGTCCTTCATGGAGGGGTCCCGGGAGACGGGTCGGGACGTCTGCACGCTGGCGTGCCGCATGCTCTCCTCATGACGCCGACACTTGCCCAGCAGCTCCTCGTATTTCTCCAGCAGCGCGTGGTACTGCTCATCCACCTCCCGTAGGATGGACATGCCCCGCTTGCGCACGCTATTGGCGTGCAGCGCATAGCTGCCCCGCCGGCGGCCCGAGGCGTCCCTGGCCACGATGGCGTTCAGTGCCGTGTCGCTGCAGCTCTTGCGCACCGGGTTGGACGTCAGTAGCTCCTCCCCTCCCCTGACCCCGCCCCCTTCCCCACCAGGCACCGCCCCCTGCTCCTCCTCCAGCGTGTCAGTCTCAGGTGTGCTGTTGAGCAGCGTCTGCGCCAGGCCGTCCTCCCCGCTCAGCAGAATGGCTCGGGCCCTGCGCAGCTGCTGCAGCTCTTGCAGCTCCGCCTCCAGTTCCTGCACGCGCCGCTGACAGCTCTCTGCCCCCTGCAGGCGCTGCTCGAGGCGCGCAAACTCCTGCAGGACAGCAGCGCACTCCTTCTCGGCTCCCTCGCGCCTCCCCCGCTCTGCCCGCACGGCCGACCGGAGGGATGTCACCGTGTCCTGCAGTCGCTCGTTCTCCTCCTCCAGGGGGCGCCGCTCCACCTCCAAGCTCGGGGGCCTGGTGCTGCCAATCACAAAGCCGTCCTCATACCTATGGACAAAACAAGCTGCCTAATTGGAGGATAGAACTGATCCTGCTGACTGAATGATTAATACTCCATTAATACCCACTTAAAGTGACCCTGCCCATGCATGCAAAGGAAGGAGTTTAAGAAACACCCTGGAAAGAATGTCAATTACAGGGCACATACTCAACTGGGAATTTAGCCAATCCATCAATCAATCAATCAATCAATCCATTCATCCATCCATCAGTTCACCACAGATTGGATGTAACTCAGAGAGACAGATTCACCTGAACCAGGTGTTTGGGCTGGATGTTGGATTACCCAGAGAAACCCTTGCAGACTCCACACACACAGGGAAGGGACTAAACTCAATATCTTTGAGGTGTGAGGCTACCATGCTGCCCACTTAGCCAATGTGTGGCCTGGATTAAAAAACTGTTGTACTAAAATAAATTCTCCAACAGCTAACTGGAGAGGTTTTTGTTTGTTTTAATAAGCGGGCGTGTTCACTGGGTACTGGTCTGCCGCACCATTATGAATACAGCACTCCTCGGCTGCTCTGAACCACACCTAGATAACAGTTTTAGGTTTGTTCTCGTTTTTAACCGCATGGGATGCGGGTCCCGCCTGACCTGGGCGCAGTGCACAGCTCCTTCAGGCAGGGGAACGAGTGGATGGTCTTGCGCCGTTCCCTCTTCTGTCGGCGCACTCTCAGCTGCTCCAGCGAACGCAGCTCCTCCACCTGCACGGTCAGCGCCTCCACCTGGGCCTGCAGCAGCTCGATGGTGCCCGTCAGCCTGAAACCCCCACCCCCCGGGAAGTGAACACACGGCGGGCTCCGCAAGCTTCCGCGAGGATGCTACGGTGCTTGATGATCTGCCGGTTTGTTGAATCATGAGGGTGTACGAGGGTCGTCTACATAACGGTGCCATCCTGTGAGTCCCCAGAACCAGCTGAATTGGTTTTCCAATAAAAAGAATTTATTTTAATGCATATTACTAATTATGCATTGGAGTATGTATAGAACACCAGTGAAACTGGTTCAAAAAGTCTGAATCAAGCCCATGTATCTGTAAATATTGTAACTATAATGCACAAAGGTGCTGTGTTGTGTGAACTGTACTACGAGTGAATGTGTTGTTTGGTATCATAGCTGTGGGCGCTCCAGCCAATAGCGTGCCAGAGGAGGGTCATGTGACATAGCTGTGGGCTCCAGCCAATAGCGTGCCAGAGGAGGGTCATGTGACAGTGCTGCCCATTGTATGTGTGTATGTGTTTGTACTTCGGGCCGGACCTCTCAATCTTCTGTTGAGACGCCTTGCTCTCCAAGACCAGGCTCTCGTTGGTCACCTCCAGCTCGCGTGCCGTGACATCCAGCTGCTCGTACACTTTGGCGTGCTGCTCGTTCATCTGCCGCAGCATCTCCAGCTGTTTCGACAGGTACTGCGGGCGAGAGGCGGGTGGCTCCAGCAAACAGGTACATAGGTACAAATGCTCCGGGGCACAGCCAGAAATTCTGGGCCCCCTGACAAAATGTCACCTTGTGCCCCCTTCTGAATCTGCCAGGGTATCCATGCCCATACCGGTGCCCTGCATTCGCTAATGCTAATCCGTACAATTAGAAAACATACCGACTATTATTCATCGTGAGCGCTAACGGAGGGCATGCCAGGGTTAATGATTGCTAATTGATTTTTCTGCTCAGCAATAAACAGCTGCAGGGAATGAAAAGACAATCATCTGGTATGAATGGTCGCCATCAGCAACCACAAACAAAGATGGCCACCATGCCTGCAGGCTGGCTAGCAGATGGTGCTATTTACATCGCTTTCTGAACCACTTCCAAACAGGAACAAGTGTGAAACCGTTTAAATATTCAGCTCTTCCGATACCAGCACTTCAATACCAGCGAGAGGGTCTCTTGTTCTCCTCCTCAAAAGAAAGGACGTTAAATGTTATAAACCTTTTGAACAGGCTTCAATAGCCGCAGATGCCTTCACCACCTTAGCGTGGATCATCACGACATCGGACGGGTGGGAGGCAGACGTCGTGGGCGAAGTTAAGCTTCAAGAAGTGCACAGCACGCACTCTGGTGCTCTACATCAGTGTTTCTCAATCCAGTCCTTGGGGACCCACAGACAGTGGGGAGCAAAAATGTCTACTGCCTGGCAGGGAGTTTGGAGGGAGCAAAAACCTGGACCGACTGTGGGTCCCCGAGGATTGGATTGGGGAAACACTGCACTAGATCTCCCAGAACTCAATAATTCTCTTGCGGACAGAACGTGAGCTGCTCAGTGTGACCCTCAGAACCTCGCCAGTCTCCCAGGTCAGCGCTGCATTGCTGATGTCTCACTGCCTGCATTATAGGATGCGGTTGCCAGACGCATTTATGAAACCTTAAGAAGTAGGACCTCAGTTTTACTGCATATTTGTGCAGCTCAGAAGTTAACCAGTTATCCATGTCAGTAATTTTAGACAAAAATATATCTGTTATCAGGCAAAACGTCCACATTGGCGCACAATTTATACATCATTCCATGTTCCAACTGGCCATTCTGCAAAGGATCGGGGGGAGTGGAGGCCAGAGCCTCTCCCAGGCAGCAGCTGGGGGGGATGGGATGGAGAATAGCTTTTAAATGTAAGCGAATACAATGGAGTGCACATATGTTCTAAATATAGATGCATTACACATGGATAGGTGAGGGCGAGCACTCATGAGATGACATCATCGTGCCCCTTCCGCCCCCAGGCATGGTGCAGGCAGCCACCAGACTATGTCAATGATCAGTTTGAGCCACTGACGATGCCACTCTGATAACTCCCGAGGGTGGCGAGTGGCTCAGTGGGTTAGCACACTGCGCCCATGAACGCCATGTCAGGGATTCAGCTCCTGGAGTCCGCAGTGATGTCACTGTTGGCCTTAGACCCAACTGCCCCAGGGGCCGGCTGGCCCTGCCTTCCCGATTCTAGGCGGCACTGGATAAAAGCATCTGCTAAATAGATAAAAGTCTTGAAGTCTTGAAACAAAAAGATAATAAAACAATTAACAAGTCTGTCACCTCATTCTGAGGAAAAAACAAGATTTTACATTTTTAAACAAGGTACAATTTCTTGTTGTTTTCTTATCAGAGAAATCAACAGTAAGAGTGGGTTAAAAATTTAGAGGATGCTGCGACATACCCAGAGGAACAAGAAAGACCTGGATTTGCCTGTTTTTTTTCTTGTCTGAATGTTGAAATGGAATTAAGCTTGATTGGTTTACTGGGGCACTACCTAGAATGGTGCGCTGGTTACCCATGGAGACGTCTACACTCTGAAATCACACAACAATAACAGTAACACTAATGAAGACGCATGACTGCAGAGCTGTCCGTGTCATCGCGTGGGGGGTGCCGAAGGCCCCCCCCCGCCCACTTCCCGCAGCCTCTGTATTGCTTAATAGCCCAAAGGGAGAGTCATGGAGACCGGGTTAGACGACAGGCAGCACCAGGGGGCAGGCGATGACGAAGGATAGATAATTATGGACAATTTGCTCACTGGAAAAGACTGACTGTCACACACACTCACACACACGCGCATGCACAGACACATGGCCACGGCCTGAGAGGCCTCTCTGCTTCTTGAACAGGAAGCAGCCCCCCACTCAGCCTGCAGGGAAAGCTGCCCCTTGGCTGTGCGTCAGCTCTCACTGCGGGCACCTGCCATCACTGCTGATGGGATCCAATCACGTCGCCTGGCCTTAAAGGGCCAGCGCAGCCTGTTCAGAGGCTTCGCTCACTCAGTTGCTGCTGTGTGGCCTTAACAGTCTAACTGTCATCTTTCTGGGATTATCACCCCCCCCCCCCCTCGGTTAGGAGGACGGCAGCCGCTCGGCCATGACGGTGAGAAGAACGGACCTGCTGCTGCACTCCAGAGAGCTCTGCTCTCACCGTAACCTTTAAACGGCTCACAGTGGGCGACTCGCTCTCTCCGATCTCTGCCACAGGTCCAGCCCCTTAACCAGTGAGACTCAACACGCGTGCACAGCGCCCCCTACCTCAATCTCCTGCACCTGCTCCTCATTGGTGATGTACATCTGCTGCAGGGAGTCCTCCAGCTCCTTGTTTCTCTCCAGCAGGGTCTTCCCCAGCTCCGCGGCCAAGTGGAGGTCTGAGTCCGACAAAAAAAAGGGCGGGGGGGGGGGGGGGGTTTGCAGGAAAGAGGATATGGGGGGGTGATGTTAAGCTGTGCCGAAACTTGATATAAAAGGTTGAACTTCCTGATCAGCTTGGGAAATAAAAATCCATAATCATACTGACATCAGCAACAACAGTATGCAAATGATCGCTCAGAGGTAAGGCAAGGGCGCAATATTGACTGATGACTTAATAATTCAAATAGGGTCACGTCCAGCAGAGCGGCGCTCATGGGTCATTTCCATATGACTCAGCACCATTGGGCTGTCATTCTGAGCGAGGCAGTGAGAGACAGGGTCCCTCAGCAGACCCCACCCCCGCCCCTCCAAGCTGCTCTTTCTAATCCTCTCTGCTCCCACATGGAACGTCTCCGTGATCCCCGGCCGCAGTCAGCGATCTCCCGCGGAAAAGCAGCTCACACTCATTTGAGGCCCAAACTACTAAATGATTAATAAATAAATGGCAGGTGTAAGAATGAGGACTAGGGCCATTTCACGCGGGAGCATCAGGGCACATGGGTCACAGCACTGGCTTCTTATTCTCAATGATAGGTAAAGGCTTTTATGTTCTTCGCTGTTCTTTGCCCAGCCAGGCCTTCCTGTTTTGCTTCATTGATATTGTTTCTCTCCTATTCTACACTCTCCCAGCCGAAAAGCCTGTTCCCAGTTAGCCCCATTCCTGCTTATCCCTGCATCATCTGCAGTGACTATAATCAATGTCGCCGAATCCACAGGGAATCTTAGTCAGTACCGGGGGGGGGGTTGATGGGGGGGGGCTCGACCCTATAACCTACCGGCCAAGTGCACTGGGTACCAAAAACGCAGCATGGGTCACCCGCCCACGCATCAGCGACCAAAGGAGAGCGAGACGCAGTAAATCTTGCGACCGGGCCACGGAACGGAAATGCCAGAGCCATCGCCTGTCAGGAGATGGAGCCGATGACATGGAGACCCGAATGAAGGTCAACAGGACAGCGGAACAACGGTCACGTTTGGCCGAAAATGGACAGCTTAGAAGATGGATGAGAGCAAACCGAAAAAATGTCCCAGTCTAAATTCTCTTTAGGTCAATGAAACGTGTCCAATAGAACCCAGTCAGCAGAAAAAAAAAAACGAGCTAGAATATCAGTTTGTCGATCCAGCATCACTCTCTCCCGAGACATTTACATCTGGAAACTGGGAAGCCTTGGTCAATATTTATACCTGCATTTCTGACAAGCTGAATGTATATTATGATAAAAATTATTAGAATTGATAAAGGAAATCTGAGGGGATCAACTAACCAAATTTTTACCGCATATCACACTTTCCAGTGGCTGTTTCACATCTCATACACATCTTTAACTTCCTTCCAGTCTAGCTGCTTGATTAATGTGTTTAAAAAATATATATATATACTGTGTGCATATAAATTATATTTATACACTTGGACCAAGTGCCCTTCAGCAGTCTCAAAACAAATATAACATAATTAATTCCCAGGATTAAATATGGTGACACACTGCCATGCTTAAGACAGGATAACAAAAAACAGCACAGACATGGATAATTCAACAGCGGGGCCGAGCAAACAGTGAGCAGGCTTAACTCTGGGGGGGGTACCAGGAAGCCCCATGGAAACATGCAAATGGGCTTCATTTATCACTGGTCAGACGGATTACGTGGGGTACGGGGTGAGCAGACCCTGTCAGGCTTCCTCCCAGCAGCCACGGAGGATGTGGGCGGCACGGGAAGAGAGACAGAACAGGAAAACACAGGAAACCCATACCACCACCAGTAGGGGGTGCCAACACTGACGTTATTAATTGGCTAACGCTAATGTTAACGTTTCTAACGCGCTAATGCTAAGGCCACCGCTTGGGACGTGGAACAAGAAGTTATTTCAGGCACCAGGAGACTAAGCCGGGCTCTTAATGAACGACACAAAAATGTGAATCACTCACTCACACACACAGGGACAGAATGTACCCTGAACGCCCTGCGAGCGGTAGGCTAAAGCCAACAAGGACACTGGTGACAAAAAAAAGCCCAATTTAAACTGCACACTGCACTTTTACAAATGCACAGAAATGGCACAGGAGCCACAGAGCCACCTCCCCCGAGACCCCAAAAACTGGGTCACCTGATGTGCCCTTACTAGCCGACTTTTGGCACATGGGACACACACACACGCGCACAGTACCATTCAGCCTCCAGGTCACTGCCCAAACCGCTTCCGTCATCCTGCTCTTGAGGCGGGGTGCTCTTCATTGATGTGGACACAAGGGGGCACTACTGAACAAAACCGGATGGGGAGAGTGAAGCAGAGTCCTTCAGCATGTGAAAGGACCAGCAGGTATGTCATTTAGGTGATTTTTATTTGGTTTTCCACTGAAAACAATGTGAAAAACACAAGGTGAATCTCGGACAGAATCTCGCTTACCGTTCCAGATATGTGTCCGTGTGTACGACGAATTTAAAAATAACAATAATATAGCATCCTGAAATGAGCACAGCTAGACGTGTCAGGACAGGCAAGGAAAAGCGCAATTAACAATCGATCGCGTAAGCAGTGTGAATGAGCCTCGATGGAGAGCCGGACGGACCCTGAGGCCCATCACCTTCTACAGAAAAGATCCGGAGTGAGCTGCATTGATGCAATTTATGCGAGGCTGCAGCAGGTGTAAGAGCGAATGAGGGTAGCGTGGCAGGGAGCCCAAATGTAGATCCAGAGCGGAATAGAACTGAATAATTAGTAGCCGTCCATTGGACGCAGATACTTTCTAACAGGTTGGTGGGACTTGCCAGTCCCCTTCCACCCTGTCCCCAACCGCCTGCTCCGAAATCCCCGCCTGAGAGGCCACGCCATTGCCTGGAGTCCCCTAATCCGATTATACCGAGCTTAGCTCCGCGGAGTCAAACGCGGAGCTCGGCAGGCATGTTCGCCCAGCTCACAGCGGTGCCGGCCGATCGGGGCTGGGAATGCCGGGAAACAAAGGAAGCACTGTGCCTCACACTACGCTTTTGTTCTAGGCTCTTCCGCTAAGGACTCTCCATTCTTCACTACTGTCCGGCGATCCCGCGGCAGAATTTAAATAGGACACGCCGGTGCTGGGCTGTGACCAGAGACGTTGAGTCCACAACGCTTCGCTGAAGCCCCTCCGGTAACCAGATAGGAGGGTCGCTCACATTAAAAACGCCCGGACACATGGGCCTCTTGGAATGACTTCTGTGAGGGAACAAAAGGTCATGTTCAGGAGATTTCAGACCACAGGCTCCTTCCCCTGCTCTTCCTCACGTCGACCACAATCGAGCCGATTGATCGGCGCAGACGTCCTGGGGCCAATGAGCACCAGCAATCGACAACGTGCGCCAGCATTGCAATGACCCACGACCTCACTTACACTCCGAATACTAAGCCTCACGACCCAGAAACAGAGTCAGAGGCAGTTAGAAAATGACACGTTTATTTTAAGTACGATTTTTTTCTAATTGAGGGAAGTGGGTCGCTAACACTTCATCAGAAAAGCAGCCTGAGGTGAACAAGAAAAATGAAATCAATAATAAAAAAAATACTGTGTCCTTCCAAACTGTACAAACAGAAGGTGCATAGTCGCACAGAATTGGAATCTGGCATTGTGTATATGCCTCTGGCATTACCTGCTTGCTCTGCAGCAGAATCCTTCACCCATCGTGCCAGGACTGTGAGGGACAATGCAGAGGATGTGAGGTATTTGTAAAACGAGGTGCTTCTCTGAACTATGCAGTTAAAAGCGCTGGTCTCTCAGCATTTTAAGAAAAGATTATCACTTTGCTTAAAATCAAGCTTGTGATTATGTTTTGGTGTCACACCTGTGATCTAAATGTCAGTGAAAAGATTGGTGCTGCTGACAGAGACTTACACACATTTAATGCTGCAATTCCTTTATAATTCTGCAGTCCTTCCAAAGTTTTATTTTCTCAGTTTAACTGAAATGCCTGGGTTGTTTTTCCTCTTTGCAACTAAGCAACTCACGATGTTTTTCCACAACTTTACAACCTCAAGCTGAAGTGTCCGTAGCACTGTTTCCCAGTCCAGTCCTTGGGGACCCACAGCCGGTCCATGTTTTTGCTTCCCATCTCCCTCTCAGACAGTCCACATTTTTGCTCCGAGCTGGGAGGGAGCAAAAACGTGGACCGGCTGTGAGTCCCTGAGGACCAGATTGGGAAACACTGGTCTATAGAACAAAACAATTGTGTAATTCCGGTTCGCTTTGTATCTGTGAAGGCCACCTGTATCTGTGAAGGCCACCTGCAGCACACCATACCAACACACAGATGGCTGCCAATGAAAACAAGTCGAAAACAACTTTCATTTCATTCATCATCCCTTCCCCCCCCCCCCCCCCCCCCCCCCCCACTTCCCCATAGCATTCCCAGGGCATCCTTCGTTCCAAGATACACATCTGCATTTGCTCACTTTTCAGTGACTCGCCTGCTCTCTCGAGCCACGTTTCTAGCTTAATTCCAAGCATCTTTCCAGAGGGCCTGATTTGGCCCTATGCCCTTCCCAAATCTCCCGTATCTGTTGAGGTGGCTTCTCTCCAAAGCCACCTTTGCGTCCCCGGGCTGTCGCTACCTCATGGCAATGTCACAGTGTCCGTCAGCTCAGCCCTTCCACAGCACAGGCGATACCATCATGGTGGCTGATGCTGCCCGCACTGTGGTGTCAGAGGATCACTGACTGCACAAGGAGGAGAGTAACTAGGCACCCCCCCTCCCTCCCTCCCTCCCTCTCACTCATTCTCTTTTCTCCCCTGCTACTCTAATAAAGAGAACATCAACTACTTAGGGACCTTGGTGGAAATGGTTATAATTAGCCTGAAAGGACATGTGATACATTGAACAGGATTGTGGGATACAGAAAAGCAAAAATAAAAACGAGAAATTAGTTTTGTGCTACTGAACAAACTATATGATTTGTCTCATAAGATCACAGTAAATGAATGAGCAAGTCATAAAGAGTGTTATTTCTGAAAGAAATGTTTTCAGTATGTGAAAATCCTGAAGCCACTTATTCTGCATTCCCTAGATTAACAGTGAAACAAATGCAGACCAAAAATATCGCAACTTCACAGTAACTGCACCCTGAGAAATCTCCCAAACTGTGGGTGTGTACGTGCATTTCACAAAGCTGGGGTAACATACAAGGCTTAGTCCAGTAAATGATTAGATAAAGGTGATATTTACCAGTAAATAATCTAGGTAATTTAAATAAACATATGTGCAGGTTTAATTGCTTTGACCCCTAACCTGGCACAGTCCAATTTTAGTGACCTCAAGGGAAATATGAAATATAAGCTAACCACAATTTCCATTTCCTTTTACTAACAGGCAGATGGCCTTTTATAACTTATCGTTATATTTTTAGCGGTTAATTATTGCACGTAAAACTTCTCCGTTTCCCCGTTAAATTATATATATACAGTATATATATTTAAAAAATTTGCTTCCAGCATGTTGGTGCTTCATTTTCCCCAAAGGTGAATAACCTTTGAAAGTGAATCAGTGCACAAGCACAGTAAATTTTCAATGAAGGTGCAGCCGGAGAGACAGTAGGAGAACAATGAGTAACCGTGAGCATGAAGGACGCGCGCGAGTCGCGGTCACTGCACTGCCGGGACGCATGCTGACATCTGCGCGCAGGGCTGCATCTGCACCCTAGCCAAGGGCTTTTCTTTAGTCCCCAAACATGTGCCGATTGCTCCACGTCCGCTCCTGCATTATCACTGATATTTCAGGTTCTTTTAATGTTTATTTGTTTTCCTCAGATATAAGTAGCTCCCGTCCTTTGTCGCCGCTGCGAGGATGTCCAGGCTATGGGATGCAACAGTGACAGGCAGCCACGGATCCAGCTCCGCGACCAGGCCTCCAACGTCTGCTAACCAGCTAACTAGAGCTAGCAGCAAACACCGCTTAAAACAACCCAAGTCGTGCCGCACGGATGACTGTGTTTTAATGACCGGACGCCTTAATAATAACGCGGTTCGCTGTGATTATCGCACAGTCAAAGGGAAACCTTTGTTTGGCCGGACGAACGGGCTTTCCCGGTGGGCTCGAAGTACAATAGAGAGGCCGGTGTCTGCGAATGTCGCGCCCGCCTACATACCCTGCTCCAGGTCATGTTGGTCGTACCACGGTTCCTCTTCCTCCGTCTCGAAGTCCTCCATCCTGCCGGCACTGAGCATGGAGAGCAGCCGCCGGGCGGACGCGCGCACAGCCGCTGGAGGAGGAGCGCTTCCACGGGCAATTAAGAGACTGCGACGCTGCTCCCCGGCTTTCGCCTTCTAGCTCATAGTGTTTATTTCTGTTGGAAATCCTCTTCTCTCGCCCTCTCCTCGACAGAATCTTTGGATTTTGTTGTTTGTGTTTTTCCTGTTGTGATTAAAAAGGTGTCGGCGCTGTGAGGAAAGTGAACAAAGCCCGCATCACAGCCCCCGGATCATCGGGGCGAAACCGGGCAAGCAGCCGAGGATAAAACGACCGTCCTGACTTTGGAGGACTACACCTCCGCTTGTATAAAATATAATAATAGTAGTAGTAGTAATAGTAATAATAATAATATAAAATGCAGGACTTTGTGTTCCTCAACGTCCAATCTGCTCAATTTATCAAAAACAGTAAAATTACAGCGAAACACTGATCGCAAAGTAACGCTTAATGGATTTAAATGTAATTGGCGGTCATGCGAAATGAAAACAAGCGTTTGTTTCCTTCCATCCGCTTTGTGCGCACGTCTTAATCGGGAAAAAGTCTGGTAGGACTCGCACTTCGCGATAGTTGCGCACCGCAGCCTCTGAGTCTGAAACAGCGGACGATTTAAGGTTTAAAAAAATGTATTTTCATAGGTCTCCAGCTGTTATCTCACTCACCCCCCCCCTCCTCTCCGTGCTTTGCACCGATGTCTCCCTTTAGTACGCTTTCGCAGAGAGAGAGAGAGAGAGACTGACTTCATCTTTCTCATCCTCTCCGGAGCAGACGTGGCATACTGCAGCCCCCTCCTCCCTGTCACAGATGGAGAAAAGCGGACGATCGCAATAACATGTTCTCTGTTCGATTATTATAGTCCGGAAAATCTATGGTTCTCCTCTGAGTATTTATTGTTTAATCTTTAATACCATGACCTAAGAGATTCACTTAGGCGCCCGGCCGATCTCCCGAATTGCAGAACAAACCGGCAGCTTCTATTTTGAACACTGTAATCATCTTGCCTGGGATATTTGAGTAGAATCACTAATGGCCATTAGCCATGCATTTCCTGCTGAAGAACTAAACCGTGTAATTTGTTTAGGCTTCTTGTGTAGCCCATGTTAGTGATGTCTCCTCGATACTGTATGTCTTGAAGATAACTGAATAAAATAAATTCAAGTAAACTGAATAAAATTGTTGTTTGTCTCTATTTATTTTTTTAAGTTCATTCATGTATCAGTTCCGTAATGTGACCGTTGGGTGAAATATCTTAACTTCTCTGCCATTTCCTGTAAACTAAACCAAAATCTTTTTTTAAACATTTTACTTGAATTCATTACTACATTCCGTCATTTACTGCAATTAAATGTAGTACTGTACTCTTACAGAAGTTACCAGTGTTAGGCAATGTCTCTTTACTTAGCTGGCACCTTTATCCAAGGTACACTATACCCAGGGGCACCGCTAAACATTTTGGGCCCCCATTCCAGTCAGGTCAGGCTGGTACAGCGCGTTGCTGCATCCAGCACATGATGAAACCAGCGATACCCAAGGATTCTCCGAAGAGACACAGTACCAATGGAGTGAAGTCTTCATCTCAGTTCACTGGATATTGCCTGTGACTTGGACCTTTGTCCTCTTACAAAGATGAGCGCCGCGCACCCCTTTCCAGTCACCTCATGACCCTCCATGCTCTCCAAATCCATCTACTGACTTCATATGAAGATTCAGCAGAGACATGAATGTCGCAACCAAGGTAAGTGCAGCTCTCAATGTGGTCGACATTCTCTCCGCAGACAGACACACTGCTGATGGCTGTGTCCAAGAGGTCATTAAAGGCCTGGATCTTGGTTTTTATCCTGGACACCCGCAATCCCAGTCACTCAGACTCCTTGCTCAGTCTCTTGAGAGTCCTGTTCAGAGCCTCCATTGACTCAGCGAAGATCACAGCATCTTTGGCAAAGTCAAGATCAGTGAATATTTCTTCACTGACAGGTTCCCCACAGCCGCTGGACACCACAACCCTGCCCAGCACCCAGCCCATGCAAGCACTAAACAGAATAGGAGCAAAAACACACCCATGATGAACCGCAGAATCGACAGGGAACAACACATGATAGACAGAATGCTTGATAGGCTATGATGTTCAGCAACTTCAGGGGGATCCTGCAAGGCCTCAGGATATCCCACAGGGCAGCTCCATCAACTGAATTGTATGCTTTACGAAAATCGACAAAGGCTGCAAAAAAAGATTCTCCCAAATTTTTACGTTTGTACTTGATAAGGAGCCTCAGTGCCAGGATGTGGGTCGCTAGACCATAGATGGTGTGTCACTTGTTCGCAGATCCCTCTAACAAACATCTCCTTATCTGCCCCCAGAGCCCTCACATCTGTCCTTCTCAGTTCCCGGTACAGACCAGAGTTGCCATCAAGCTGTGCGCTGCGACTCCCCTCGATAATATCCAGGGTGCTCTGCAAGATGAAATACCTCCTTCTGGGAACACCAGCAACACCAACACAACCCTAAGCAACCTCAACCCAAGCCAGACCAATCCATCTACGTTCCAAATTTTTGTAGGGCTCGTTCTATTACCGTGTGTATTATTGTCTCTGCCATTGTATTTTTCGAGCTACTGGATGCCTAAATTTCCTTTGGAATCAATCAATCAATTAATCAATCAATCAATCAATCTATCTATCTATCTATCTATCTATCTATTAAGTAATTTCTCTCCATTTAAAGTTATGTTCATAAATCACAAAGTACAAATTTATCCCTGGTAAAATACTTAATTCTTCATTCAAATACAATGATTCAACACAATTAAAAAAGAGCCTTAGCATAACAGAAGCCTGTCAATTCAGCTGACATTTATTCATTATTGTGTTCCTCAGTTAAGTAGTTGGGTATTTCATTGAATTATTTCAAATTAATTAAATTTCTCAAGGGTACAAAGGCAGGGTCCCTCCCTCTTCTTTTATTCTCTCAGCGTGCCACTTGATTCATTTATTACAGGACTCCCCCTTCATGCGTGGCAGCCAACCAGAGGGCAATAAAGACACTCACACAGTCAACAGTACATCATAGGTGAGAGGAACCCAATTCTTCATTCCCTGGGTCTCCTAACGCAGCACAATGTCAGGCCTTTAGCTTAGCACATCGATCCTGTTCCCTGCTATGTCTTACAATTCAGGTGATCATAGTCAAATGTCTTCAGAAAGCCTGAGGGCTGCAGCTCTGGGTTCTGTTAGCATCTCAGGATGAAACAGAGTAGAGGTTTGCAGGAAATTTGGAAAGAGGGCACCACTAGTTATATCAGTGAACAGCCAGGAGTACAGAGCCTTCACACCAACAGGGTCGGGGATATGAATCCCACCCACTATGTGTATGCAGAGGTGGCATGTTCTCTGTGTTTCTGCGTGGGTTCCCTTCCACGGTCCAAAATCCTGCAATTAGGTCCGGGGTGTCAAACTGCAGTCCTGGGGGGCCGGAGTCATGCACATTTTTGGGTTTCTCCTCATTTAACACACCTGATCAACTCCTTGCACCTCCTTGTGCTAATTACCACACAGCTCTTGAGCTGAATCATTTGTTGTGGAACAGGGAAGGAACTTAGCTACACAAGACTATGGCCCCCCAGGACTGGAGTTTGACACCCCTGAATTAGGTGTTATGGAAATCGAATTACTAAATATGACCACTAGGTGGTGGTATTTAAACAACTATGTTTATGTAAATTATTTATGCACTGTACTTTTCACTAAATTGTTTGAAGGTAAAATATTATTCTTGAATAAGAGTTTATGAGAAGACTCTGCTTTTTGCTCTTATTTATAATACTTTTTACAGTACGGGTGCATTCATTAATGCACTTAAGCAGTGCCAAAAACCTAAACGGTTGGATTTAGTTAGATAAGTTACCCTGCACAGCTGCGGTCCGCTTTATTGCTAAAAGAGCTCATACATTTAATACATGCAGTGACGACACTTCCTCCATATATGGGCAGTGATAAATACAGTTAATGCAGAGGGAGAGCTGGAAGCTGATGTCAACAGAACCCAGCGGAGGTCACACTCCCCAGAATCCAGAATGAATCAGTTTCCAGGGACGCCTGAGGAATCCGCAGGCCCAGGGGTGAAATATGAAGTAGGGTCTCTGCTAAGAAATATGTTGCATAATACTTCTTGGGCTGAGGAGAATATTCTTCTTTGTTCAACCCCCCCCCGCCCCCCCACCAGCCCACAGAAATGTCCTTCTCTGTTAGGTGCCCTGTGAAGCTTGTCAGAATTTACACCTAACTTCCAGCAACTTCTACCATAATATGATAAGGGAAAAGTGTCTTTCTTTTTTCCCAAAGGTTCTCATGTTGCAGCTGAACTGTATTCAAGTTTGCCGAGTTGGATTTGGATTATTATGGTTTTTTTTAAAGTGGTGCACAGACTGTCTCCAATATGCAAAAGTCAAAACACTAACTAATGTTGTTATAACACAATGAGCTTCTGATTTTTGAAGACTATAGACCGTGGATCACTCTCACATTCTTTTGCCTCAACAACACTGTTCTGTAACCAAACCGAACCGAGAGTAGCGGGATTATGATCACATTGTGAAGTACTATTTAACTGCATGACAAGGGGATTTAATGGTTGACTAACTTTACATAGTGTTCCCCTTCGAAGGCACACACAGAATAAACCGAGGTTCTCTTTGGGTAAATGATGCCAAACACAGACAGACAACCAGTGGTGGATGCTGTCTCTCTGTCTTTCTCACTAACGAGTCTGGGGTCCGAGTTACTTGGGGCGCACAGAACTCATCAGTATGTACCAAACTCCAGGAACAAGGAATAGCTGCTACACGTCAATACAGTGCATCACTGTCACAGTAAGCTCCCTTCTAAGATGGTGTCATTGGTAACCAAACTAGGTTAGCAATTTGCTAATGTATGTTAGAGGTTAGGAGCGCACACTGATTACAGCGCGGTGCCACACCCACCACACAGAACCTGAGTGCAGCCTTGTGATACCTCAGCACCACACTAGTCCGAATGGACCAGTGTGAGTTTTTTCCGGTGGCTGGAGTGCCAATCCTGCCACCAACCCCCACGTTATTCCCTATAAATTGGAGGACCTCCTTATAGGGCTGGATGTAGATTAACATCATACCCAGGATGAAGCAACAGCAGGTTAAGGGCCTTGCTCAAGGGCCCAACGGAATTGAATCACTCTGGGCATTCACGGGATTTGAACCAGCAACCTTCCAGTTGCTGGTACAGAGCCATAGCCTCAGAATCACCACTCCATCCCAATGTATGTTAGAGAACTTCAAAATAGATTCTCTTAGACATTCTTTGAATAACAATGTACAGTGAAGTATGTACAGTGAAGCATGTAAAAACAGGCTATGGTGACTTATCATATCATCACACAACAAGCTTCATTGAGCTTGGTAAATGAAAACCAGGAACCTACAGACAAATCATGACAGATATCACCTGGGACTTTATGCTGAAAAGGGCCTTTATGCTACATACATTTTGAGAGTATGTTTTTGACTGTAATGCTTGTAGAACAAGGAACTGGGCTAGAGGTGACAACTGTAAATGACACGCACATGGGCTACAATTTTACTGTGTACTTCCTATATTATTATAGGAAGTATATGTACTTCCTATATTATTATTTGTAATAATATAATAATATACTATGTAATTCCTATATTATTATTATATTCCTATATTATGCAGGAAGTTGTCTCAGAATTTTCCCTATCTGTCACTGTAATCAAGACAACGAAGCTTTTTGGCAAAGTATGATGCTCTTTTCTTTAGTTATACTATACTGGTCATTTTTGTTCACAAATTCATATTTATTTTGAACCAATTCTGTATTAGATGTCAGCACCTTACCAGTCAAAAGTGAAAAATAAATCATGGAATTGTTTTGTTTAACACAATTCAATCTACATTTTTGACCCATCATAGTAGCCAGCTTTTCTGATATAACAGCCAAACACAATCATAGCACATTTTTTTCTACAATGGAAGTTAAATATTTTTCAGAAAATTCTTCTCAGCACTGTTGCAGAAGTTCCCACAAATGTGTTGCACTTGCAAGTTGCTTTGCTTTCAGCCTCCTGTCCAGTTCATTCCAAACCAGCTCGATGGGGCTTAAGTCTGGAAACTGTGCATTCCGTTATTTGAAGCCTACTGTCTTGTTCTTTTCTTCTAACACAACCTGGAGGTATGTTTTGGATCTTTATCTTGCTGTACGATCGACACCATCGAAGCTGACCACCTAGGCATTGACTAGAAGGTATTGCATAGTGTTGCAAAAGGTCGTGGCAGTCCTGTTGGTTCTGGGTTTCAGTGATACTGTGCAAGTCGCAAACCTCTTCCTGTTTCCTCCGGTTCACTCATGCATCTTGACAGTGTCGGATACTGTAATCTCCGACTCCTTGGCTTTCTAAGCAACTTCTCTAAAAGAAAGATCTACCCTTTTAAGGGTTATAAGGGTCTGCCAGTCTGTCTTCCTTTGTTAATTACCCTTTTCTTGCCATTATTACAGCAAAATACTACTTTCTGCAGTGCAGCCCCAATAATGCTTCAGAGGCTGTAGTAATACAGCTTCTTCCAACACGGCTTTTATACAAGCAGAGGGTTTGTAAGCATAGAGGGTTTGCGTCAACTCCCAAGGCTTAATGTAAGTCCATCGCTGCAGAAACTAACCCATCACTAACCATCACTTGCTCTCTGGAAAAAGGTTTCTTTTTTTTTAAAATACATTTTAAGTTTGCATAATTTTTTAGTTTTTCATAACCTAGCCTTCATAGTATTTCAGATCATTCTCTAGACTTGAACTGCATATATTTCAATAAAGCTGGAAAAATGGAGGGTGATGTAAAGTTTTTGACCGGTAATGTACATTTTGTAAGATGCTGAACCAGCAGTTGGCCTCCATTTTTAATTTGGGAAGTTCCATCCATCCATTTTCTGTACCCACATGTCCTATTCAGGGTCATGAGCCTATCCTAGAACCTATGGGCACAAGGCAGGGAATAACCCAGCATGGGGTGCCAACCCAACACAAGGTACACGGTACACACACCATTCACAATTTAATAGCTCCAATTAACCTCAGCATGATCTTGGCCTGTAGGGGGAAAGTGGAGTACCAGGTAGAATCCCCCTAATGACATGGGGAGAACATAAAATACCCCACGCCTGGAGCCAGGGCAGATACTCGAACCCGACTCTTAGAGGTGTGAGGCAACTGGACCAACCACTGCACCATTGCATCACCCCAGATCAGAAAGTTTCCCATTGGGATTGATTCCAATGTCTTATACAAAACATAGATAAAACATGAATGTACACCTCAGTCTTTCCTAAATTATGTCTGAATCCAGAATCATCTCCCATTCTGTTGTGGCTCCTTTGGTACTTTGTTCTGAAAGTAATTGGGGAAATTTTGCCAAGTGACTCATGTTTGTGAGTTTGGCTTTGGGTTATCTGCATGATATTTTGCTGTGCCTTAAGATCTGCACATTTGAACAAAAACAGTCATATTCTCAGTCAGTAATTGCCCTGTTCCTGTTTATCTGTGTTCTTATGCGTGATGTTGGCGCTCGGCTGGGGCACGTTGCAACACCAGGTGGGGTGAAAACGCCAGAGACAGGACTTTAACAACATCCAGTAGGGGGAAGCAGAGAGAGAGGGAAAAATGGTAAAACAAGTCCAGGATTGATTCATCTCTCACACATTTCGCTTGAGTCTTGCTAGTGAATCACAAAACACGTTTTAAGAACATGGCTGTCGTCAGTGACACTGAAGATGTAAGAAATGGAAGCTCTAAGTCTATTACTCTAGGACAGTATTAGTCAGACACAGAATTAATGAGGATTCAGGAGAGAAATGCACATTTATTGGGCTGTCCTCAGATCAGTGGTAATACGCATGTCTGTTATGATGTGGTGTAAGTAGGTGGGTCTTTCCGGTCAATGCAAATGTGATAGTAGAAGGAGAATATATACAATTCATTAACATATGTCTGCCTGAAAGCCCTCTCTCCAAATGTCTACCTGTTTTAACTCCTTGCCTTCATCATGCTGATATATTTATTCCAGCAAGTATTTTTTTCTTCTACACAACAAATTGGGTGTTGGGATCAAAAACTTTAGATATATTGGTTCTGCATGGCTTCTCTTTATTTTCTACTAGTGTGCTGGATACTAGAGTTGAAACAAGTTTTTTAAGAAGCCTGAAAATGCCTTATTTGTTAGTTCTCCTCATTTATCCACTACAATTAAAATCCTGGACCATTAAAAGTTTCGAGATGTTGCTTGCAAGCTTGTGACAAAATAAGCAAGCAACAATGTTGGTAACAGGGGCTCAAAAGTTATAGCATAGCATGAGATGATATATGTTTATCCATCCATCCATTCGTCCATATTGATTACCCATAATGAATCACAGGTAGCCTGGACCCTATCATAAGAAGTAGGGGACTCTCTGGCTGTGTTATCAGTCTATAGCAGTGCTCACACACTCACACACACATGCACACACACACTTGTAATGACACACTGCAGGCAATTATTGACACAAATGGTCTTGGGCTGCCTGCAGTAGCTGGAGTACCCTGCAGAGCACTGCACACACGAATTCAAACCCTCGCCTGCAGTGCTCTTACACTGCATCGCTAACCACTGCGCCTCTATTATCCCATATATACATAGAGTTGATACATATATGCTGTGCTGCCCTCATGCGCCTAAATTACAGGGGGGTTGTAACCCCCCCCCCCCCAATAAACAAAACCAGTTAATACCCCCCCCCCCCCCAATAATTATGTCTCACCCTAAATGGGTGGAGACCTCAGTCCCCCCAATGTTCAAACCAAAGTTATGTCCTTGGCTGCCATAATGTAGTTGATATATATTTTTTTCCCTCTAAGAATGGTGTTACTGTGAGCGTGAGTCATGTCTGTGATTAAAACAATATCATGTGCAGGGAAATTGAGAACAAGATTTAAAGTATGCAGTCAGAGTAGTGAGCGAAATGGTGGATGGGCATTAGCATTAGAGTAGGAATGACGTCAGACTCTGCATTGGAAAGATTCCAAGTGGAACTAAAGTCCAAAAGGGGAAACATCATCAGCGTGACATAATTCATAACCAGGACTACTTAGAGAACTTTTAGGTACAATTGGTTTTGGTCAGTCACAATTTTAATTAGCCCTCAGCAATGGTATATGTATATGAGTGCAAACGCATCACTATAAAATAAGGACGCTGACTTTCCTAGTACACTTGACTTAGAGAAAATGATTCATTAAGAAAAAGAGCATGATGTACTCTACCTGCCACTTGGCACCTGGTTGTAATGTTGACAAGTTGCAAACGTAAGTCAAATTAAATTACTCAGTGTACATGAGTCATTTTGCCTGCAAAATCCTGATTTAGAAAGTGATACTTAAGCAAATTAACTACATGCAAAAAGCATGTCTAGTAGTGTGAAGAAGACAGTAACCCTCAGAGTTGCCGACTTTGGACAGCTGGTGTGAGATTTTCAATTCGAGGCAAGTCTGCACACACATGCACATGCATTTACATGTATGTAACAGTTTTATTACCTTGTAAATAGTCTACAGGGTTTGCAAACTGCTCCAGTGCTTTTGGTGTAGCTAATTTTAGGTTTATAAAGGAGTAACATAGGTGTCCTGCCTGATACGACCCTGAACCCTGGAAAGTACCCAGCTGTGTTCAATGTACTTATACAGTTTCCCCCCCCAACATATGTAGAAAAAATGTTTTCTTCTGCAACAGAGTTATTGCACTTGCAATGTGGTCAGCGTATATTAGTTTCAATTTCCGTGGGTTGGTGAGGGATGTTGCATTGTGCCAGTCTAAATTTGCAGTTGTGTCATTGTTTACATCCTGTGGCCTACAAACAGTTTAAATGCAGATTGAATGATCAAAACAGTGTGTTTGCAGAAATGTGCTAGAGCCACTGAGGACAGGAAATGGGCTGGAATGATAACCAGTGTGCATGACTGATCCCTTGGGCATGCGAGACTGGGACCCCTGAGTCATGCTGCATGGGTAAAGCAGATAGGGGGGGGGGGTGACTATTCACACTAGGAACTATACAAAGAGCAATTGATACTGCCACACAAAAAGTGATGCGTGTGCGCATTGTTTCCGTCTGAAGGACACATTATCAAAAAGCTTAATACCATGCACCCTGCCCTAGTTTCTAACAATTAGTGATCTTAAAAAGGGTAAACATTTAAGCAGCCTAATGCTACATCAAGTTTATGGGTGTAGCTAGGAATTCTGGGCTCCCTGACAAAATATCGCAGTGGGCCCCCACAGTACAATGTGGAGGGCGGAGGTATGATAGATGCAATGTTCCTTGAGTGTATAAATTGTTGTTTGTCATATTCAGGGCCGGGTTGTGCAGAGACTTTTTCAGGGGCAGGTGCACAATATATTTGTTTATATATATATATGCATGTGCCCTGCGATGGGCTGACCCCCCGTCCAGGGTTGTTCCCTGCCTCGTGCCCATTGCCGATTGCTCTGGACCCCCCACGACCCAGTAGGATAAGCGGGTTGGAAAATGGATGGATGGATATATGCATGTGTGTGTGTGTGTGTGTGTGTGTGTGTATATGTATATTTTATCCACATTATGAGATTGCAGTTTTACAGTCAGCATACTTCTGCATCACCATGGAAACAGATATCCACAAACAGTTTCCATTTACCTGCCCGTTACCATTTATATTGAAGAAGATTCACTCAGGTTTTACCCAGAGATACCGTAACTAGACACACAATACTGTGGAGCTCCAGTGGAACAATTGGTTAGCACATGCGCTTACACAGAAACTAAGTAATGCAAAGGCCGTGAGTCCAACCCTCACCTAGGGCATGTTTGTTGAACATCATCACCTAATTTGGGAGGGAGGTGCATTCTCTCTAACTGGCAGGTCACCTAGGGCAGTGTTTCCCAACCCAGTCGTTAGAGATCTCTAAAAAGTCCATGTTTCTGCTTCCTACCAGACAGTCCACATTTTTGCTCCCTCCAAGCTCCCTGCTAGACAGTCCACATTTTTGCTCCCTCCCAACTCTCTGCTAGACAGTCCACATTTTTGCAAAAAAAATGTGGGGACCAGACTGGGAAACACTGACCTAGGGAGGTATAGTGAGAAAACAAAGAGAAAAGATACAACCCACCTCACTGATGGCTTTTTGTCCCTGATGTGGTCAGAGAGGTGCTACTGCAGCCTGAAGGACACTGAGAGACGCAGAACAAGGTTCTACCCTCAGGCTGCCTGTATGCTAAATGAGAAGGTCCAAAAACTGACATGCCACTTCACACAATGATTGGCCACTTCACATACTTACATTATGTTATTTTAATGTTATTATTTATTTATTGACCATTTTTCTTTTTATTATGAATTTCCCATTTGAGCACAGCCCATGAAGCAGATGGAAAAAGCACCAAACACATACACTGTTTGTGTATGTAACAAATAAGACGTGAAACTTGAACTTGGTATTCCAAGATACTGTACTCAGAGATACCCTAACAAAGGATACTGTACTCAGAGATACCCTACAAGGGATATTGTACCAAGAGATACCATAATCAGAGATACTTTACCTAAAGTTACTGTAACAAGGGATACTGTACCCAGAGATACCCTAACAAGGGACACTGTACCCAGAGATACCCTAACAAAGGACAATGTACCCAGAGATACCCTAACAAGGGACACTGTACCCAGAGATACCCTGACAAGGGACACTGTACCCAAAGATACCATAGCCAGAGATACTTTAGCCAAAGTTACTGCTATAAGGGATATTGTACCCAGAGATACCCTAACAAGGGATACTGTACCCAGAGATACCCTAACAAGGGACACTGTACCCAGAGATACCCTAACAAAGGACACTGTACCCAGAGATACCCTAACAAGGGACACTGTACCCAAAGATACCATAGCCAGAGATACTTTAGCCAAAGTTACTGCAATAAGGGATATTGTACCCAGAGATACCCTAACAAGGGACACTGTACCCAGAGATACCCTGATAAGAGATACCCTGATAAGAGATACCCTTTCAAATAATCTCCTATCTTCTTCTCATTATATGGTGCATTTCATACTAATCCATCAATTAACTTTTTTTGTATGTTTTGCATTTGTCCTGCTATTCACTGCTTTTCCTTCTTTTGATAAAAAGGAGCTGGTTTGAATTAAGTCCTTTCTCCTGCCAAACCTCCCCCGTAGGAGATACCCACACATTCAAGACAGGAAATGTCCATAGTTGGGTTCTACTCGTGGAGTCCAGCTTGTGGATCAGTCACCGCAGTGGACGTGGCAAATCTCAAGGCTCAGCGCTAAGAAGAGTGTGATTGTTCGTCAGTGTCAGAGTCTTGGCACAGGGATCCATTTCACTTCTTATGACAAATAGCGCTATTCACTCAAAAAAGTGTACTGAATATTTAAAATGATCTTTATCATGCCAGAGTGTTCTGGATAGAATGAAGATAGAAAGCACAGGCTTTCTTTGCTTGCCATTTGATTACTTTTCCAGATGTCACTCTTTGTTTCAGAGATTCATCCTGTTTCATTCAGCTACAGAAAAGTCATTGAAAGTGATGTAATTACAGAGGGCTGTCATATGAGGGATATCTACATACTGTATGGGGATCCTCAGACAGCCCAGTGTTCACACACACACACACACACGCACACACTTGTAGGGTAAACATATCCTTATGGGGACCGCTCATTCATTTCAATGGGAAAAATGCTAACGCTAACTATGACAACCTTAACCCCTACCCTGCCCTAACCATAACCATAAGTAACCTAACAAAATACAAGAGTTTTTGCATTTTTAGTTTTTTCATAGCAGTCACCGATTTTTATAAAATAGAGTTTTCCCTTATGGGGACCAGGAAACCGGTCCCCATAAGGAAAAAAAACGGATATTTATTAAGTTATGGGGACATTGTGTCCCCATAAGGATAGGTAAACCCGCTCACACACACACACACAGGTTTGTAATTATATCTTTGTGGGTCCTCTCCATTCATTTCTATGGGGAAATCTCTAATCCCAACAAGACGACCTTAACCCCTATCCAGCCCTAACCTTAACCATAAGTAACCAAACGAAATACAAGACTTTTGGCACATTTCATTTTTCGATCGAATTCACAAGTTTTTATGAAGCCGAGTTTCCACATACCTCCACTTCCCTCCCCTGGACCTGATCTGTGAAGCACGTCACACTGCATTTGGAGCTCAGCTCTCGATTTCTTTTTACCAATTTTACTCCTCATCACAAGTAGCATGCAATAGTTATGAATAATTGCATATGAGCAAATATATGAGGGTGGAGTACAGACACTTTCGAGGACCACTGCAAGCGTGCAACTTTCAACAAGCCAGCGAGGCATAAGTTCATCAATTCTGGGCTGGCTCCATGCTCACTGTACAGCAACCACTTTATTATGTGCTTATGAAATTGTTTTATACATGGGTATTTAACCATGTTGTACCTAATCATTGTCAAAAAGCTGTCTTTGCTCATAAACCTAAGGCCACTTTGAAATTACAACAACATATGTTCAGAAGACTAACATTTTCATTAAAACAAAAGGGCATCCCTTTGTTACTATGCTTGGGATCGGGAGAGGAGACAATCTGTAATGTGTTATATATGATTAGAATAACTACATCATTTACATGACTACGAAGGTAAAAAAACAGCAACATTTCATGCGCAATGCTAAGATTATTGAAATCAATAGAGTATAGCAGAGGATGGTTTCCATCCATCGACCTCTGGTACACAAGGAAACGGGTGTAACATTGACAGTAGAATCCAAACCTACGTGAGGAAAAGGCAGCAGATTGCGTACCCATTGCTTTACAAACTCAGCCATTACCACGATCGTATGTTTTATTAACATAATTTAATCAACCTGCATAGCAGAGAATGGTTTCGATTCATCGACCTCTGGGTTATGGGCGCAGCACGCTTCCACTGCGCCACTCTGCTACACAAGGAACTCTGAGTTATGGGCCCAGCACGCTTCCGCTGCGCCACTCAGCTACACAAGGAAATGGGTGGAACTTTGACAGTAGGATCTGAACCTACGTGGGGAAAAGGCAGCAGATTGTGTATCCATTGCCATACAAACTCAGGTATTACCGCGGTAGTATGTTTTATCAACATAATTTTATCAAACTCATTAGCAGAGAATGGTTTCGATCCATCGACCGCTGGGTTATGGGCCCAGCACGCTTCCGCTGCGCCACTCTGCTACGTGAAGAGCGGCATAGAACTTTGACAGTAGGTTCTGAACCTACGTTGGGAAATGGCAGGAGATTGCGCACCCATTGCCATACAAACTCAGGTATTTCCGCGGTAGTATGTTTTATCAACATAATTTTATCAAAGTCATTAGCAGAGAATGGTTTCGATCCATCGACCTCTGGGTTATGGGCCCAGCACGCTTCCGCTGCGCCACTCTGCTACGTAAAGAGGTGTGTAGAACTTTGACAGTAGGTTCTGAACCTACGTTGGGAAATGGCAGGAGAATGCACACCCATTGCCTTACAAACTCAGGCATTACCACAATAGTATGTTTTATTAACATAATTTAACCCAACTCCTTAGCAGAGGATGGTTTCAATCCATCGATCTCTGGGTTATGGGCCCAGCACGCTTCCGCTGCGCCACTCTGCTACGTAGAACTTTGACAGTAGGTTCTGAACCTACGTTGGGAAATGGCAGGAGATTGCGCACCCATTGCCTTACAAACTCAGGCATTACCACAATAGGATGTTTTATTAACATAATTTAATCCAACTCCTTAGCAGAGGATGGTTTCGATCCATCGACCTCTGGGTTATGGGCCCAGCATGCTTCCGCTGCGCCACTCTGCTACACAAGTAGCTCTGAGTTATGGGCCCAAACCGCTTCCGCTGCGCCACTCTGCTACATAAGGAACTGGGTAGAACTTTGACAGTAGGATCTGAACCTACGTGGGGAAAAGGCAGCAGATTGTGTACCCATTGCCATACAAACTGAGGCATTACCACAATAGTATGTTTTATCAACATAATATAATCCAACTCCTTAGCAGAGAATGGTTTCGATCCATCGACCTCTGGGTTATGGGCCCAGCACGCCTCCGCTGCGCCACTCGGCTACGTAAAGAGGAGCGTAGAACTTTGACAGTAGGTTCTGAACCTACGTTGGGAAATGGCAGGAGATTGCGCACCCATTGCCTTACAAACTCAGGCATTACCACAATAGTATGTTTTATTAACATAATTTAACCCAACTCATTAGCAGAGGATGGTTTCGATCCATCGACCTCTGGGTTATGGGCCCAGCACGCTTCCGCTGCGCCACTCTGCTACGTAAAGAGCTGCGTAGAACTTTGACAGTAGGTTCTGAACCTACGTTGGGAAATGGCAGGAGATTGCGCACCCATTGCCTTACAAACTCAGGCATTACCACAATAGTATGTTTTATTAACATAATTTAACCCAACTCCTTAGCAGAGGATGGTTTCGATCCATCGACCTCTGGGTTATGGGCCCAGCATGCTTCCGCTGCGCCACTCTGCTACACAAGTAGCTCTGAGTTATGGGCCCAAACCGCTTCCGCTGCGCCACTCTGCTACATAAGGAACTGGGTAGAACTTTGACAGTAGGATCTGAACCTACGTGGGGAAAAGGCAGCAGATTGTGTACCCATTGCCATACAAACTGAGGCATTACCACAATAGTATGTTTTATCAACATAATATAATCCAACTCCTTAGCAGAGAATGGTTTCGATCCATCGACCTCTGGGTTATGGGCCCAGCACGCCTCCGCTGCGCCACTCGGCTACGTAAAGAGGAGCGTAGAACTTTGACAGTAGGTTCTGAACCTACGTTGGGAAATGGCAGGAGATTGCGCACCCATTGCCTTACAAACTCAGGCATTACCACAATAGTATGTTTTATTAACATAATTTAACCCAACTCATTAGCAGAGGATGGTTTCGATCCATCGACCTCTGGGTTACGGGCCCAGCACGCTTCCGCTGCGCCACTCTGCTACGTAAAGAGCTGCGTAGAATTTTGACAGTAGGTTCTGAACCTACGTTGGGAAATGGCAGGAGATTGCGCACCCATTGCCTTACAAACTCAGGCATTACCACAATAGTATGTTTTATTAACATAATTTAACCCAACTCCTTAGCAGAGGATGGTTTCGATCCATCGACCTCTGGGTTATGGGCCCAGCACGCTTCCGCTGCGCCACTCTGCTACACAAGTAGCTCTGAGTTATGGGCCCAAACCGCTTCCGCTGCGCCACTCTGCTACATAAGGAACTGGGTAGAACTTTGACAGTAGGATCTGAACCTACGTGGGGAAAAGGCAGCAGATTGTGTACCCATTGCCATACAAACTGAGGCATTACCACAATAGTATGTTTTATCAACATAATATAATCCAACTCCTTAGCAGAGAATGGTTTCAATCCATCGACCTCTGGGTTATGGGCCCAGCACGCCTCCGCTGCGCCACTCGGCTACGTAAAGAGGAGCGTAGAACTTTGACAGTAGGTTCTGAACCTACGTTGGGAAATGGCAGGAGATTGCGCACCCATTGCCTTACAAACTCAGGCATTACCACAATAGTATGTTTTATTAACATAATTTAACCCAACTCATTAGCAGAGGATGGTTTCGATCCATCGACCTCTGGGTTATGGGCCCAGCACGCTTCCGCTGCGCCACTCTGCTACGTAAAGAGCTGCGTAGAACTTTGACAGTAGGTTCTGAACCTACGTTGGGAAATGGCAGGAGATTGCGCACCCATTGCCTTACAAACTCAGGCATTACCACAATAGTATGTTTTATTAACATAATTTAACCCAACTCCTTAGCAGAGGATGGTTTCGATCCATCGACCTCTGGGTTATGGGCCCAGCACGCTTCCGCTGCGCCACTCTGCTACACAAGTAGCTCTGAGTTATGGGCCCAAACCGCTTCCGCTGCGCCACTCTGCTACATAAGGAACTGGGTAGAACTTTGACAGTAGGATCTGAACCTACGTGGGGAAAAGGCAGCAGATTGTGTACCCATTGCCATACAAACTGAGGCATTACCACAATAGTATGTTTTATCAACATAATATAATCCAACTCCTTAGCAGAGAATGGTTTCGATCCATCGACCTCTGGGTTATGGGCCCAGCACGCCTCCGCTGCGCCACTCGGCTACGTAAAGAGGAGCGTAGAACTTTGACAGTAGGTTCTGAACCTACGTTGGGAAATGGCAGGAGATTGCGCACCCATTGCCTAACAAACTCAGGCATTACCACAATAGTATGTTTTATTAACATAATTTAACCCAACTCATTAGCAGAGGATGGTTTCGATCCATCGACCTCTGGGTTATGGGCCCAGCACGCTTCCGCTGCACCACTCTGCTACATAAGGAAGTTGGTAGAACTTTGACAGTAGGATCTGAACCTACGTGGGGAAAAGGCAGCAGATTGTGTACCCATTGCCATACAAACTCAGGTATTTCCGCGGTAGTATGTTTTATCAACATAATTTTATCAAAGTCATTAGCAGAGAATGGTTTCGATCCATCGACCTCTGGGTTATGGGCCCAGCACGCTTCCGCTGCGCCACTCTGCTACGTAAAGAGCTGTGTAGAACTTTGACAGTAGGATCTGAACCTACGTGGGGAAAAGGCAGCAGATTGTGTATCCATTGCCATACAAACTCAGGTATTACCGCGGTAGTATGTTTTATCAACATAATTTTATCAAACTCATTAGCAGAGAATGGTTTCGATCCATCGACCGCTGGGTTATGGGCCCAGCACGCTTCCGCTGCGCCACTCTGCTACGTGAAGAGCTGCATAGAACTTTGACAGTAGGTTCTGAACCTACGTTGGGAAATGGCAGGAGATTGCGCACCCATTGCCATACAAACTCAGGTATTTCCGCGGTAGTATGTTTTATCAACATAATTTTATCAAAGTCATTAGCAGAGAATGGTTTCGATCCATCGACCTCTGGGTTATGGGCCCAGCACGCTTCCGCTGCGCCACTCTGCTACGTAAAGAGGTGTGTAGAACTTTGACAGTAGGTTCTGAACCTACGTTGGGAAATGGCAGGAGAATGCACACCCATTGCCTTACAAACTCAGGCATTACCACAATAGTATGTTTTATTAACATAATTTAACCCAACTCCTTAGCAGAGGATGGTTTCAATCCATCGATCTCTGGGTTATGGGCCCAGCACGCTTCCGCTGCGCCACTCTGCTACGTAGAACTTTGACAGTAGGTTCTGAACCTACGTTGGGAAATGGCAGGAGATTGCGCACCCATTGCCTTACAAACTCAGGCATTACCACAATAGGATGTTTTATTAACATAATTTAATCCAACTCCTTAGCAGAGGATGGTTTCGATCCATCGACCTCTGGGTTATGGGCCCAGCATGCTTCCGCTGCGCCACTCTGCTACACAAGTAGCTCTGAGTTATGGGCCCAAACCGCTTCCGCTGCGCCACTCTGCTACATAAGGAACTGGGTAGAACTTTGACAGTAGGATCTGAACCTACGTGGGGAAAAGGCAGCAGATTGTGTACCCATTGCCATACAAACTGAGGCATTACCACAATAGTATGTTTTATCAACATAATATAATCCAACTCCTTAGCAGAGAATGGTTTCGATCCATCGACCTCTGGGTTATGGGCCCAGCACGCCTCCGCTGCGCCACTCGGCTACGTAAAGAGGAGCGTAGAACTTTGACAGTAGGTTCTGAACCTACGTTGGGAAATGGCAGGAGATTGCGCACCCATTGCCTTACAAACTCAGGCATTACCACAATAGTATGTTTTATTAACATAATTTAACCCAACTCATTAGCAGAGGATGGTTTCGATCCATCGACCTCTGAGTTATGGGCCCAGCACGCTTCCGCTGCGCCACTCTGCTACGTAAAGAGCTGCGTAGAACTTTGACAGTAGGTTCTGAACCTACGTTGGGAAATGGCAGGAGATTGCGCACCCATTGCCTTACAAACTCAGGCATTACCACAATAGTATGTTTTATTAACATAATTTAACCCAACTCCTTAGCAGAGGATGGTTTCGATCCATCGACCTCTGGGTTATGGGCCCAGCATGCTTCCGCTGCGCCACTCTGCTACACAAGTAGCTCTGAGTTATGGGCCCAAACCGCTTCCGCTGCGCCACTCTGCTACATAAGGAACTGGGTAGAACTTTGACAGTAGGATCTGAACCTACGTGGGGAAAAGGCAGCAGATTGTGTACCCATTGCCATACAAACTGAGGCATTACCACAATAGTATGTTTTATCAACATAATATAATCCAACTCCTTAGCAGAGAATGGTTTCGATCCATCGACCTCTGGGTTATGGGCCCAGCACGCCTCCGCTGCGCCACTCGGCTACGTAAAGAGGAGCGTAGAACTTTGACAGTAGGTTCTGAACCTACGTTGGGAAATGGCAGGAGATTGCGCACCCATTGCCTTACAAACTCAGGCATTACCACAATAGTATGTTTTATTAACATAATTTAACCCAACTCATTAGCAGAGGATGGTTTCGATCCATCGACCTCTGGGTTATGGGCCCAGCACGCTTCCGCTGCGCCACTCTGCTACGTAAAGAGCTGCGTAGAACTTTGACAGTAGGTTCTGAACCTACGTTGGGAAATGGCAGGAGATTGCGCACCAATTGCCTTACAAACTCAGGCATTACCACAATAGTATGTTTTATTAACATAATTTAACCCAACTCCTTAGCAGAGGATGGTTTCGATCAATCGACCTCTGGGTTATGGGCCCAGCACGCTTCCGCTGCGCCACTCTGCTACACAAGTAGCTCTGAGTTATGGGCCCAAACCGCTTCCGCTGCGCCACTCTGCTACATAAGGAACTGGGTAGAACTTTGACAGTAGGATCTGAACCTACGTGGGGAAAAGGCAGCAGATTGTGTACCCATTGCCATACAAACTGAGGCATTACCACAATAGTATGTTTTATCAACATAATATAATCCAACTCCTTAGCAGAGAATGGTTTCGATCCATCGACCTCTGGGTTATGGGCCCAGCACGCCTCCGCTGCGCCACTCGGCTACGTAAAGAGGAGCGTAGAACTTTGACAGTAGGTTCTGAACCTACGTTGGGAAATGGCAGGAGATTGCGCACCCATTGCCTTACAAACTCAGGCATTACCACAATAGTATGTTTTATTAACATAATTTAACCCAACTCATTAGCAGAGGATGGTTTCGATCCATCGACCTCTGGGTTATGGGCCCAGCACGCTTCCGCTGCGCCACTCTGCTACGTAAAGAGCTGCGTAGAACTTTGACAGTAGGTTCTGAACCTACGTTGGGAAATGGCAGGAGATTGCGCACCCATTGCCTTACAAACTCAGGCATTACCACAATAGTATGTTTTATTAACATAATTTAACCCAACTCCTTAGCAGAGGATGGTTTCGATCCATCGACCTCTGGGTTATGGGCCCAGCACGCTTCCGCTGCGCCACTCTGCTACACAAGTAGCTCTGAGTTATGGGCCCAAACCGCTTCCGCTGCGCCACTCTGCTACATAAGGAACTGGGTAGAACTTTGACAGTAGGATCTGAACCTACGTGGGGAAAAGGCAGCAGATTGTGTACCCATTGCCATACAAACTGAGGCATTACCACAATAGTATGTTTTATCAACATAATATAATCCAACTCCTTAGCAGAGAATGGTTTCGATCCATCGACCTCTGGGTTATGGGCCCAGCACGCCTCCGCTGCGCCACTCGGCTACGTAAAGAGGAGCGTAGAACTTTGACAGTAGGTTCTGAACCTACGTTGGGAAATGGCAGGAGATTGCGCACCCATTGCCTAACAAACTCAGGCATTACCACAATAGTATGTTTTATTAACATAATTTAACCCAACTCATTAGCAGAGGATGGTTTCGATCCATCGACCTCTGGGTTATGGGCCCAGCACGGTTCCGCTGCGCCACTCTGCTACGTAGAACTTTGACAGTAGGTTCTGAACCTACGTTGGGAAATGGCAGGAGATTGCGCACCCATTGCCTTACAAACTCAGGCATTACCACAATAGGATGTTTTATTAACATAATTTAATCCAACTCCTTAGCAGAGGATGGTTTCGATCCATCGACCTCTGGGTTATGGGCCCAGCATGCTTCCGCTGCGCCACTCTGCTACACAAGTAGCTCTGAGTTATGGGCCCAAACCGCTTCCGCTGCGCCACTCTGCTACATAAGGAACTGGGTAGAACTTTGACAGTAGGATCTGAACCTACGTGGGGAAAAGGCAGCAGATTGTGTACCCATTGCCATACAAACTGAGGCATTACCACAATAGTATGTTTTATCAACATAATATAATCCAACTCCTTAGCAGAGAATGGTTTCGATCCATCGACGTCTGGGTTATGGGCCCAGCACCCCTCCGCTGCGCCACTCGGCTACGTAAAGATGAGCGTAGAACTTTGACAGTAGGTTCTGAACCTACGTTGGGAAATGGCAGGAGATTGCGCACCCATTGCCTTACAAACTCAGGCATTACCACAAAAGTATGTTTTATTAACATAATTTAACCCAACTCATTAGCAGAGGATGGTTTCGATCCATCGACCTCTGGGTTATGGGCCCAGCACGCTTCCGCTGCGCCACTCTGCTACGTAAAGAGCTGCGTAGAACTTTGACAGTAGGTTCTGAACCTACGTTGGGAAATGGCAGGAGATTGCGCACCCATTGCCTTACAAACTCAGGCATTACCACAATAGGATGTTTTATTAACATAATTTAATCCAACTCCTTAGCAGAGGATGGTTTCGATCCATCGACCTCTGGGTTATGGGCCCAGCACGCTTCCGCTGCGCCTCTCTGCTACGTAGAGCTTTGACAGTAGGTTCTGAACCTACGTTGGGAAATGGCAGGATATTGCGCACCCATTGCCTTACAAACTCAGGCATTACCACAATAGGATGTTTTATTAACATAATTTAATCCAACTCCATAGCAGAGGATGGTTTTGATCCATCGACCTTTGGGTTATGGGCCCAGCACGCTTCCGCTGCGCCACTCTGCTACACAAGAAGTTCTGAGTTATGGGCCCAAACCGCTTCCGCTGCGCCACTCTGCTACATAAGGAACTGGGTAGAACTTTGACAGTAGGATCTGAACCTACGTGGGGAAAAGGCAGCAGATTGTGTACCCATTGCCATACAAACTGAGGCATTACCACAATAGAATTTTTTATCAACATAATATAATCCAACTCCTTAGCAGAGGATGGTTTCGATCCATCGACCTCTGGGTTATGGGCCCAGCACGCTTCCGCTGCGCCACTCTGCTACACAAGGAACTCTGAGTTATGGGCCCAGACCGCGTCCGCTGCGCCACTCTGCTACAGTACATAAGGAACTGGGTAGAACTTTGAAAGTAGGATCTGAGCCTACGTGGGGAAAAGGCAGGAGATTGCGCACCCATTGCCTTACAAACTCAGGCATTACCACAATAGTATGTTTTATTAACATAATTTAACCCAACTCATTAGCAGAGGACGGTTTCGATCCATCGACCTCTGGGTTATGGGCCCAGCACGCTTCCGCTGCGCCACTCTGCTACACAAGGATCTCTGAGTTATGGGCCCAGACCGCTTCCGCTGCGCCTCTCTGCTACATAAGGAACTGGGTAGAACTTTGAAAGTAGGATCTGAACCTACGTGGGGAAAAGGCAGCAGATTGTGTACCCATTGCCATACAAACTCAGGTATTATGTAGTATGTTTTATCAACATAATATAATCCAACTCCTTAGCAGAGAATGGTTTCGATCCATCGACCTCTGGGTTATGGGCCCAGCACGCTTCCGCTGCGCCACTCTGCTACGTAAAGAGGAGCGTAGAACTTTGACAGTAGGTTCTGAACCTACGTTGGGAAATGGCAGGAGATTGCGCACCCATTGCCTTACAAACTCAGGCATTACCACAATAGTATGTTTTATTAACATAATTTAACCCAAATCCTTAGCAGAGGATGGTTTCGATCCATTGACCTCTGGGTTATGGGCCCAGCACGCTTCCGCTGCGCCACTCTGCTACATAAAGAGTTGCGTAGAACTTTGACAGTAGGTTCTGAACCTACGTGGGGAAATGGCAGGAGATTGCGCACCCATTGCCTTACAAACTCAGGCATTACCACAATAGGATGTTTTATTAACATAATTTAATCCAACTCATTAGCAGAGAACGGTTTCGATCCATTGACCTCTGGGTTATGGGCCCAGCACGCTTCCGCTGCACCACTCTGCTACACAAGGAACTCTGAGTTATGGGCCCAGACCGCTTCCGCTGCGCCACTCTGCTACATAAGGAACTGGGTAGAACTTTGAAAGCAGGATCTGAACCTACGTGGGGAAATGGCAGGAGATTGCGCACCCATTGCCTTACAAACTCAGGCATTACCACAATAGTATGTTTTATCAACATAATTTAATCCAACTCGTTAGCAGAGGATGGTTTCGATCCATCGACCTCTGGGTTATGGGCCCAGCACGCTTCCGCTGCGCCACTCTGCTACACAAGGAACTCTGAGTTATGGGCCCTAACCGCTTCCGCTGCGCCACTCTGCAACTAAGGAACTGGGTAGAACTTTGACAGTAGGATCGGAACCTACGTGGGGAAAAGGCAGCAGATTGTGTACCCATTGCCATACAAACCCAGGTATTACCGCGGTAGTATGTTTTATCAACATAATTTTATCAAACTCATTAGCAGAGAATGGTTTCGATCCATCGACCTCTGGGTTATGGGCCCAGCACGCTTCCGCTGCGCCACTCTGCTACGTAGAACTTTGACAGTAGGTTCTGAACCTACGTTGGGAAATGGCAGGATATAGCGCACCCATTGCCTTACAAACTCAGGCATTACCACAATAGGATGTTTTATTAACATAATTTAATCCAACTCCTTAGCAGAGGATGGTTTTGATCCATCGACCTCTGGGTTATGGGCCCAGCACGCTTCCGCTGCGCCACTCTGCTACACAAGGAACTCTGAGTTATGGGCCCAAACCGCTTCCGCTGCGCCACTCTGCTACATAAGGAACTGGGTAGAACTTTGACAGTAGGATCTGAACCTACGTTGGGAAATGGCAGGAGATTGCGCACCCATTGCCTTACAATCTCAGGCATTACCACAATAGTATGTTTTATTAACATAATTTATTCCAACTCCTTAGCAGAGAATGATTTCGATCTATCGACCTCTGGGTTATGGGCCCAGCACGCTTCTGCTGCGCCACTCTGCTACACAAGGAACTCTGAGTTATGGGCCCAGACCGCTTCCGCTGCGCCACTCTGCTACAGTACATAAGGAACTGGGTAGAACTTTGAAAGTAGGATCTGAACCTACGTTGGGAAATGGCAGGAGATTGCGCACCCATTGCCTTACAAACTCAGGCATTACCACAATAGAATGTTTTATTAACATAATTTAAGCCAACTCAATAGCAGAGGATGGTTTCGATCCATCGACCTCTGGGTTATGGGCCCAGCACGCTTCCGCTGCGCCACTCTGCTACACAAGGAACTCTGAGTTATGGGCCCAAACCGCTTCCGCTGCGCCACTCTGCTACATAAGGAAGTTGGTAGAACTTTGACAGTAGGATCTGAACCTACGTGGGGAAAAGGCAGCAGATTGTGTACCCATTGCCATACAAACTCAGGTATTTCCGCTGTAGTATGTTTTATCAACGTAATTTTATCAAAGTCATTAGCAGAGAATGGTTTCGATCCATCGACCTCTGGGTTATGGGCCCAGCACGCTTCCGCTGCGCCACTCTGCTACGTAAAGAGCTGCGTAGAACTTTGACAGTAGGTTCTGAACCTACGTTGGGAAATGGCAGGAGATTGCGCACCCATTGCCTTACAAACTCAGGCATTACCACTGTAGTATGTTTTATTAACATAATTTAACCCAACTCCTTAGCAGAGGATGGTTTCGATCCATCGACCTCTGGGTTATGGGCCCAGCACGCTTCCGCTGCGCCACTCTGCTACGTAAAGAGCTGCGTAGAACTTTGACAGTAGGATCTGAACCTACGTGGGGAAATGGCAGGAGATTGCGCACCCATTGCCATACAAACTGAGGCATTACCACAATGGTATGTTTTATCAACATAATTTAATCCAATTCGTTAGCAGAGGACGGTTTCGATCCATCGATCTCTGGGTTATGGGCCCAGCACGCTTCCGCTGTGCCACTCTGCTACGTAAAGAGCTGCGTAGAACTTTGACAGTAGGTTCTGAACCTACGTTGGGCAATGGCAGGAGATTGCGCACCCATTGCCTTACAAACTCAGGCATTACCACAATAGGATGTTTTATTAACATAATTTAATCCAACTCTTTAGCAGAGGATGGTTTCGATCCATCAACCTCTGGGTTATGGGCCCAGCATGCTTCCGCTGCGCCACTCTGCTACACAAGGAACTCTGAGTTATGGGCCTAAACCGCTTCCGCTGCACCACTCTGCTACATAAGGAACTGGGTAGAACTTTGACAGTAGGATCTGAACCTACGTGGGGAAAAGGCAGCAGATTGTGTACCCATTGCCATACAAACAGAGGCATTACCACAATAGTATGTTTTATCAACATAATATAATCCAACTCCTTAGCAGAGAATGGTTTCGATCCATCGATCTCTGGGTTATGGGCCCAGCACGCTTCCGCTGCGCCACTCTGCTACGTAGAACTTTGACAGTAGGTTCTGAACCTACGTTGGGAAATGGCAGGATATAGCGCACCCATTGCCTTACAAACTCAGGCATTACCACAATAGGATGTTTTATTAACATAATTTAATCCAACTCCTTAGCAGAGGATGGTTTTGATCCATCGACCTCTGGGTTATGGGCCCAGCACGCTTCCGCTGCGCCACTCTGCTACACAAGGAACTCTGAGTTATGGGCCCAAACCGCTTCCGCTGCGCCACTCTGCTACATAAGGAACTGGGTAGAACTTTGACAGTAGGATCTGAACCTACGTTGGGAAATGGCAGGAGATTGCGCACCCATTGCCTTACAATCTCAGGCATTACCACAATAGTATGTTTTATTAACATAATTTATTCCAACTCCTTAGCAGAGAATGATTTCGATCTATCGACCTCTGGGTTATGGGCCCAGCACGCTTCTGCTGCGCCACTCTGCTACACAAGGAACTCTGAGTTATGGGCCCAGACCGCTTCCGCTGCGCCACTCTGCTACAGTACATAAGGAACTGGGTAGAACTTTGAAAGTAGGATCTGAACCTACGTTGGGAAATGGCAGGAGATTGCGCACCCATTGCCTTACAAACTCAGGCATTACCACAATAGAATGTTTTATTAACATAATTTAAGCCAACTCAATAGCAGAGGATGGTTTCGATCCATCGACCTCTGGGTTATGGGCCCAGCACGCTTCCGCTGCGCCACTCTGCTACACAAGGAACTCTGAGTTATGGGCCCAAACCGCTTCCGCTGCGCCACTCTGCTACATAAGGAAGTTGGTAGAACTTTGACAGTAGGATCTGAACCTACGTGGGGAAAAGGCAGCAGATTGTGTACCCATTGCCATACAAACTCAGGTATTTCCGCTGTAGTATGTTTTATCAACGTAATTTTATCAAAGTCATTAGCAGAGAATGGTTTCGATCCATCGACCTCTGGGTTATGGGCCCAGCACGCTTCCGCTGCGCCACTCTGCTACGTAAAGAGCTGCGTAGAACTTTGACAGTAGGTTCTGAACCTACGTTGGGAAATGGCAGGAGATTGCGCACCCATTGCCTTACAAACTCAGGCATTACCACTGTAGTATGTTTTATTAACATAATTTAACCCAACTCCTTAGCAGAGGATGGTTTCGATCCATCGACCTCTGGGTTATGGGCCCAGCACGCTTCCGCTGCGCCACTCTGCTACGTAAAGAGCTGCGTAGAACTTTGACAGTAGGATCTGAACCTACGTGGGGAAATGGCAGGAGATTGCGCACCCATTGCCATACAAACTGAGGCATTACCACAATGGTATGTTTTATCAACATAATTTAATCCAATTCGTTAGCAGAGGACGGTTTCGATCCATCGATCTCTGGGTTATGGGCCCAGCACGCTTCCGCTGTGCCACTCTGCTACGTAAAGAGCTGCGTAGAACTTTGACAGTAGGTTCTGAACCTACGTTGGGCAATGGCAGGAGATTGCGCACCCATTGCCTTACAAACTCAGGCATTACCACAATAGGATGTTTTATTAACATAATTTAATCCAACTCTTTAGCAGAGGATGGTTTCGATCCATCAACCTCTGGGTTATGGGCCCAGCATGCTTCCGCTGCGCCACTCTGCTACACAAGGAACTCTGAGTTATGGGCCTAAACCGCTTCCGCTGCACCACTCTGCTACATAAGGAACTGGGTAGAACTTTGACAGTAGGATCTGAACCTACGTGGGGAAAAGGCAGCAGATTGTGTACCCATTGCCATACAAACAGAGGCATTACCACAATAGTATGTTTTATCAACATAATATAATCCAACTCCTTAGCAGAGAATGGTTTCGATCCATCGATCTCTGGGTTATGGGCCCAGCACGCTTCCGCTGCGCCACTCTGCTACGTAAAGAGGAGTGTAGAACTTTGACAGTAGGTTCTGAACCTACGTTGGGAAATGGCAGGAGATTGCGCACCCATTGCCTTACAAACTCAGGCATTACCACAATAGTATGTTTTATTAACATAATTTAACCCAAATCCTTAGCAGAGGATGGTTTCGATCCATCGACCTCTGGGTTATGGGCCCAGCACGCTTCCGGTGCGCCACTCTGCTACGTAAAGAGCTGCGTACAACTTTGACAGTAGGTTCTGAACCTACGTTGGGAAATGGCAGGAGATTGCGCACCCATTGCCTTACAAACTCAGGCATTACCACAATAGTTTGTTTTATTAACATAATTTAATCCAACTCATTAGCAGAGAATGGTTTCGATCCATCGACCTCTGGGTTATGGGCCCAGCACGCTTCCGCTGCGCCACTCTGCTACACAAGGAACTCTGAGTTATGGGCCCAGACCGCTTCCGCTGCGCCACTCTGCTACATAAGGATCTTGGTAGATCTTTGACAGTAGGATCTGAACCTACGTGGGGAAAAGGCAGCAGATTGTGTACCCATTGCCATACAAACTGAGGCATTACCACAATAGTATGTTTTATCAACATAATCTAATCCAACTCCTTAGCAGAGGATGGTTTCGATCCATCGACCTCTGGGTTATGGGCCCAGCACGCTTCCGCTGCGCCACTCTGCTACGTAAAGAGGAGCGTAGAACTTTGACAGTAGGTTCTGAACCTACGTTGGGAAATGGCAGGAGATTGCGCACCCATTGCCTTACAAACTCAGGCATTACCACAATAGTATGTTTTATTAACATAATTTAACCCAAATCCTTAGCAGAGGATGGTTTCGATCCATCGACCTCTGGGTTATGGGCCCAGCACGCTTCCGGTGCGCCACTCTGCTACGTAAAGAGCTGCGTACAACTTTGACAGTAGGTTCTGAACCTACGTTGGGAAATGGCAGGAGATTGCGCACCCATTGCCTTACAAACTCAGGCATTACCACAATAGTTTGTTTTATTAACATAATTTAATCCAACTCATTAGCAGAGAATGGTTTCGATCCATCGACCTCTGGGTTATGGGCCCAGCACGCTTCCGCTGCGCCACTCTGCTACACAAGGAACTCTGAGTTATGGGCCCAGACCGCTTCCGCTGCGCCACTCTGCTACATAAGGATCTTGGTAGATCTTTGACAGTAGGATCTGAACCTACGTGGGGAAAAGGCAGCAGATTGTGTACCCATTGCCATACAAACTGAGGCATTACCACAATAGTATGTTTTATCAACATAATCTAATCCAACTCCTTAGCAGAGGATGGTTTCGATCCATCGACCTCTGGGTTATGGGCCCAGCACGCTTCCGCTGCGCCACTCTGCTACACAAGGAGCACTGAGTTATGGGCCCAAACCGCTTCCGCTGCGCCACTCTGCTACATAAGGAAGTTGGTAGAACTATGAAAGTAGGATCTGAACCTACGTGGGGAAAAGGCAGCAGATTGTGTATCCATTGCCATACAAACTCAGGTATTACCGCGGTAGTATGTTTTATCAACATAATTTAATCCAACTCCTTAGCAGAAGATGGTTTCGATCCATCGACCTCTGGGTTATGGGCCCAGCACGCTTCCGCTGCGCCACTCTGCTACTCAAGGACACCTCAGTTATGGGCCCAAACCGCATCCGCTGCGCCACTCTGCTACATAAGGAACTTGGTAGAACTTTGACAGTAGGATCTGAACCTACGTGGGGAAATGGCAGGAGATTGCGCACCCATTGCCATACAAACTGAGGCATTACCACAATAGTATGTTTTATCAACATAATTTAGTCCAACTCGTTAGCAGAGGACGGTTTCGATCCATCGACCTCTGGGTTATGGGCCCAGCACGCTTCCGCTGCGCCACTCTGCTACTCTGCTAAAGAGCTGCGTAGAACTTTGACAGTAGGTTCTGAACCTACGTTGGGAAATGGCAGGAGATTGCGCACCCATTGCCTTACAAACTCAGGCATTACCACAATAGGATGTTTTATTAACATAATTTAATCCAACTCCTTAGCAGAGAATGGTTTCGATCCATCGACCTCTGGGTTATGGGCCCAGCACGCTTCCGCTGCGCCACTCTGCTACACAAGGAGCTCTGAGTTATGGGCCCAAACCGCTTCCGCTGCGCCACTCTGCTACATAAGGAACTGGGTAGAACTTTGACAGTAGGATCTGAACCTACGTGGGGAAAAGGCAGCAGATTGTGTACCCATTGCCATACAAACTGAGGCATTACCACAATAGTATGTTTTATCAACATAATATAATCCAACTCCTTAGCAGAGGATGGTTTCGATCCATCGACCTCTGGGTTATGGGCCCAGCACGCTTCCGCTGCGCCACTCTGCTACACAAGGAACTCTGAGTTATGGGCCCAAACCGCTTCCGCTGCGCCACTCTGCTACATAAGGAACTGGGTAGAACTTTGAAAGTAGGATCTGAACCTACGTTGGGAAATGGCAGGAGATTGCGCACCCATTGCCTTACAAACTCAGGCATTACCACAATAGTATGTTTTATTAACATAATTTAACCCAACTCATTAGCAGAGGATGGTTTCGATCTATCGACCTCTGGGTTATGGGCCCAGCACACTTCCACTGCGCCACTCTGCTACACAAGGAACTCTGAGTTATGGGCCCAAACCGCTTCCGCTGTGCCACTCTGCTACGTAAAGAGCTGTGTAGAACTTTGACAGTAGGTTCTGAACCTACGTTGGGAAATGGCAGGAGATTGCGCACCCATTGCCTTACAAACTCAGGCATTACCACAATAGGATGTTTTATTAACATAATTTAATCCAACTCCTTAGCAGAGAATGGTTTCGATCCATCGACCTCTGGGTTATGGGCCCAGCACGCTTCCGCTGCGCCACTTTGCTACGTAAAAAGCTGCGTAGAACTTTGACAGTAGGTTCTGAACCTACGTTGGGAAATGGCAGGAGATTGCGCACCCATTGCCTTACAAACTCAGGCATTACCACAATAGGATGTTTTATTAACATAATTTAATCCAACTCCTTAGCAGAGGATGGTTTCGATCCATCGACCTCTGGGTTATGGGCCCAGCACGCTTCCGCTGCGCCACTCTGCTACACAAGGAACTCTGAGTTATGGGCCCAAACCGCTTCCGCTGCGCCACTCTGCTACATAAGGAAGTTGGTAGAACTTTGACAGTAGGATCTGAACCTACGTGGGGAAATGGCAGGAGATTGCGCACCAATTGCCTTACAAACTGAGGCATTACCACAATAGTATGTTTTATCAACATAATTTAGTCCAACTCGTTAGCAGAGGACGGTTTCGATCCATCGACTTCTGGGTTATGGGCCCAGCACGCTTCCGCTGCGCCACTCTGCTACGTAAACAGCTGCGTAGAACTTTGACAGTAGGTTCTGAACCTACGTTGGGAAATGGCAGGAGATTGCGCACCCATTGCCTTACAAACTCAGGCATTACCACAATAGGATGTTTTATTAACATAATTTAATCCAACTCCTTAGCAGAGAATGGTTTCGATCCATCGACCTCTGGGTTATGGGCCCAGCACGCTTCCGCTGCGCCACTCTGCTACACAAGGAGCTCTGAGTTATGGGCCCAAACCGCTTCCGCTGCGCCACTCTGCTACATAAGGAACTGGGTAGAACTTTGACAGTAGGATCTGAACCTACGTGGGGAAAAGGCAGCAGATTGTGTACCCATTGCCATACAAACTGAGGCATTACCACAATAGTATGTTTTATCAACATAATATAATCCA